>NC_142600.1:1136107-1444832 GCF_041222555.1 Hakea prostrata
TTCACTAAGAGGAGTTGGTTTCAACCACTAGAACAGCCCTGCGTTGGCCTGATGTGTCACGTTTCAGGTTCTGGTCCCGACTAAGCCCCTTCCCATGATTGAGATGATGAGTCCTGCAAAAAAGGTCAGATGCGGGCCGGCTCGTATACCGAGCAGCCGCCTTTGATGGCTAAGTCAGACAGTGAACATATTAAGATCCCATGCAAGAGCTACACAAGATAATGTTTAGAATGTATTCGATGCTTACCGGAGGGGCGAATCCTTGCTTTTATACTGTATGTATTACCTTTTCTGGATTTGGTAAGTTTTCCCGACGAGGGCTATTGTTTCTCCTGAGATTGGGCTTCCCTATCGTTGGTCCCGCACAATCATCCTCTGAGTTGACCTTCCATCTTAAGTGTTATTGCCATATAAGTCTAGCGTATGTAACGCCCTAACTTAGCCAGTTGGTAACTGTCTCGACCGAGTATACATTTAGCCCCAGCTCGGGCTTAAACAGTCAGGTAGAAACCTCCCGTATCACAAGCCCCCTATCCCGTATGGTGTTGTTTGGATAGCCTTCAGGAGATTCTTTGCTGGGTGCATTTATTACCCTCGTACAAAGTGACTAGCCGTTATGCTAACGGTTTTCTCAAAGGTTGCGTCCATCCCCGTATTGCCAAGTCAAATGGCAGGTTTAGTTGTCATTATTGCGACCTCGGGAAGATGAAACGTCTCCTCTTTTGAGCCGTTGATTTTGTAACGTTGCAATCGTTCGATCAAGATCAGTAACGCCTCTTCCGGTAGTATAAATACCCCCTTCCTTCTTTGTTTTGATCCATCATTTTCGTTGCTCTCGACCAAGATTTGCTCCCGGTTAAGTTTCGAGATTCTCCAATCTTTTAATAGTAACTTCTTTCTCCCGACTATGGCGCCAAAGAAACCCAAGCCGAGTTTGAGAGGTTTTAGGTTTCAACCTCTTGTTCCTGTCTCGAACCACCGTGAAAGAAAACGTCGTTAGGATGAGGGTTATGAGAGTGAGGGTGATAGTGATCAAACAAGGGGTGTTAATTTAGCCAAGGATCGTCTGAAGGACTTGCACGAGCAATCCTCGGATGATGAGCGTACTCATGACTCGAGTGGAAGTTCCCATGATGACAACCTTAGAGTTTATGAGGAAATAGTGGAGATGGCCCGTAAAGATCGGACTAGTAGGGCCCAAGTTGAAAAGGTCCCGGATGCGGAGCCTCGGGATGCTTCTGACTCTGCCGTCGCATCTAAATCCGCTACTCCTTCTACCCAATGCATTATGAGGCCGAAATCTACGGCTACTTCTCGTGATCCTCCCGCTTCGTCCTCCCGGGTCGTTCTTCCTAGAACAAAGGGCCCACCTCATCCGCCTTTTCAACGACTGAGTGGTTTCCGAGGGGCTATTCCTCGTAAATCGGATAGAAGAACCTTAAATGAAGATGCTTTAGCCTTGGCAAAGTCGTAGCCCCTAACTCCTTGGCATGTAGATTTTGTCCAGACTTCCTTAGGACCTGAGTTTTATCCTTGTTCACTTCTTCTGCCCCTGGTGTTTTTCTCCCCGTTTTTCTATTTGCGGGGGGGTGTGTTTCCCCCCCCGGGGGGGGGGGGGGGGGGGGCCGCCCCCCCCCCCCCCCCTTCCCCCCCCTTTCCCCCCGCCCCCGCCTCGGCCCCCCCCCCCCCCCCCCCCCCCCTCCCCCCCCCCCCCCCCCCCCCCCCCCCCCCCCCCCCCCCCCCCCCCCCCCCCATTTTTTTTTTGCTTCCCCCCCCCCCCCCCCCCCCCCCCCCCCCCCCCCCTTCATACCCCCCCCCCCCCCCCTAGACTAACCCCTCATTGGCATAATATAGGTGTTTTCCCGACCTTTGGTGTGAAATCCAGCCCAAACCTAGCCAGGACACCCTATCTGTTTTGGGTAAAGAAGGGTTAGTTTAAATGTTACACCTTAAAGTTGGACCTTGATTTGATCTTAGCTTTTTGCTTGTAGACCCTTTTGTTTGATGATTTGGTGTCGGAACCCAAGCCCATGGACATTGTCGATGATGCCCCTCACTTGAGAGCATTGTCAGTGTTAGTTTTGAATCTGCGCACCGAAGAGGGGTGAATTAGTTGAAATACCTAATGAACTCCTGTGCTCAATCCGAAGGTATTTCCAAAACTAGACTTCTTGATGGACTTGTAGGAGAAAACCCCACTCAATTTGACCCCATATAACCTTCCAAATCCCTGTCTGAAGTTGCTGAACTATGTCTGGCAAATCCTGCTTGCACATCGAAGAAGATGAGCCTAGTTGGTGGACCTAATGAACTCCCATGCTTGATCTGAAAGTATTTCTGAAAACTAGACTTCTTTATTGACTCGTAGAAGAAAACCTCACTCAATTTGACCCTTTATAGCCCTCGAAATCCCTGTTTGAACCTTGCTGTCTTGATTGGTCGACTAGACCAGTAGACCAATCCAATCGACCAATGAGTTCTGTTTTCCTAATTAGGTCGTGGCTGCTCTATTTAAGTCCAAATCTCGGGATTACTTCGCCTCCTATGCCTCCTAAGCCTTTGGAACGAGTTAGAACTCCATCCTAATCAATTTCCTTGCATCCTTGGTTGATTTCTCACAAGAACTCAAGTAATCTTCTTCCTCTTGCATCAAAGGTATGTTTACTCTCTTTTCTTTCTTTAATCTGTTCTTGGATGAGATCAGGAAGAAGATGATGCACTATTGCAATCATCCACTCCATGATCTCATCTTGTTCCTTGAGATCTATGATCATCATCATGATCTCAACCTCAGCCAGTTGAATTCTTGAAACCCTAACCTTTGAAACCCTAACCTTGTGTGATCATCCGGAGAACCTTTGGTAACCTCCCATGTGAGGGAAACCTCATGGGTCATATTTATGTTAATCTAAATTTGACCTTCTATGATTTTCTTGTTTTAATTGGCCAATCATTAATTCCCTTACATTCTGTGATCTCAACCTTTTCCTGCGAGCCAAAAAGGGTGAAACCCTAACTTCTTGGATCAAACCAAGAACCCTTAGTTTGATCTTGTTAACCTCCAATCAATGTGTTTCCCTTACTAGAATTGTAACCTATCAATCTTTAATCCTTTATCCTTGATCATACTATATTTTCTTCATGATCCATGTTTAACCTAATTAGGATTTCTAAATTATTCTTTCTTCATTCTTGTTCTTGATTGAGATCAGGAAAAAGATGATGCATCCTTACAACCATCTATTCCATGATCTCATTCTATTCTTTGAGATCTATGATCATCATCATGATCTTAACCCTAGCCAAATAAATTCCTTGAAACCCTAACCCTTGTATAATCTTTCTGGAAACCTTTTGTAACCTCCCATGTGAGGGAAACCTCATGGGCAATGTTTCTATTAACCAAACAAGATTTTCAGATTTCTATTATGTTCTGATTGCAACCATTCCCTTCTTCTTGTGATCATAACCTTTTCATGGGAGCCATAAAGGTTGAAACCCTAGTTTCTTGGGTCAAATCAAGAACCCATATTTTGACCATGACTTGATGATTTTATCTTCCTATATGATTCTAATACATCCTAGGAGTTCCCCAATTTCGGATCAATCCGACTTCAACGACGAAGTTATGACCAAAACAGTTTTCACTATTCAGTACTGACTCGATTGGTCGACTGCTTGGTCGACTGGGACAGTAGACCAAGGCAATCGACCAATGAAGTCAGTAGCTTCAATGTTCGCTCAGTTTGATTCGTTTACTCTCTGATCTTTTAGGTATCTTTCCTAATGTTGTATCTATGCTTGTTAGGGGTTTATTTGCCATGTTTGGTGTCTCTCTCTTTGATCTTTGGATTATCTTCGGCGATAATCAAGGTAAGGATAGTTATTTCCTTAATTACATAGATCGCATTCTCTCTGGTTTCTACCTTATGAAACTATGAGTTTACCTACTGTTGTTATACTTTATATTTCTGATTTTCTACTGTGAGAACAGTAACACTTGCTTATGTATTCTTTTTCATTATTCATGCTTATATGAATTGTTAATTACTGCTTGATTAGATCATGATTTTATATTCTCTCTTATATGATGAAGTGTTAACTGTATATGTCATGACTGATCTGAATGTGTTTGATTAGGTATGATTTGGGATTGGGAGGTGTCCTTTTGACACTTCTATCCTTGGACATTATCGGAAATAGTATGGGATGTTTCTGGGGTTGCCCATCGACACTTTCCCGAATCATTGGTTGTCATACCTAGGGTTGTCTAGCAGTGTTTGGTTAGGTTATACCCCTGTTATATCAGACCCGATTCGGAAGGGTATTGAGACCGAACGACCCGTGGTAGCAATGGGGATTCGTGGGCACTCAAGACCGGTAACCAATCCGTGAGAGGACATGGATCACATTGTGGATACTCTAAAGAGGCCATTTATTGGAGGGTTGCATATGGCTAGACTTGGGCTCATGGGCGCTTAAGACCGGTAACCAACTCGTGAGAGGACATGAGAGCTTCCCGTTTACCATATGTGGATAACCAATAGGGTTGATGAGTCCGTAGTCCGGGACTATTAGGACTCTAGTGGAAAGGATACCGGAAAGGATCACCAGGGGCAAGGAATGGAAGTATCTGGACCTGAGTTGATGTAACTGAGTAGATGATTTGCATTGGGCTAGGCTTTTCCCTGACATGCGCTGGTACTTATGCCAAATGGTTGTGAGAGAGTGTGTTGACTTAACCCCTTGCCATGGTTTGTCTTGAGGGATGCCGGACCCACTACCAAAAGGCATTGTGTGATTGACCTACCCAAGGAAGTACGGTGCTATGACTTAAAGCATGTCTGCCATAGAGACCAACATACTTAGAGTTTAGATGCATACATACATTACTTGTTTCATATTGCATTGCATCTTGTTATGGTTTGCTTCCATGTTATTTATGTTGTTATGGATTAACTTGCCTTACTGAGTTTCTTTCGAAACTCATTCCTTTTTTTGTACAATCTGTTGTTAGACTTCTCTACAGGTTCGGATTTCTTTGACGGTCCATATAAGGAAGCACAAGGTGAAGAAGATGAAGACTGAAGGAGAAAAAGAGCTGACTGAAGATGTGGAATAGTATTCTCTACATTCTTCTAGACTTATCTTTTACTTTACTTGTATTAGCTTAGAGCTTTACTTAGATTTCGATCTACCTTCCGCATATGTTTGTGGAGTATAATTCCATTATACTCTACAGTTGCCTATGTATTTGGTATCATGTTTTCCGCACTCTGATATTCTTAGTGATCCTTCTGTGATCTTTTCTTGAATTTTATTATTAACTTACTTGAACATTATGATTTTTTCTTGCTTTTGATTATGTTATTGTGCTAAATGGATATGATCATTCCTAAACTTGATCTTTTGGGCTGTGGATCACACTCCTCGGGTATGCCAATTAGGGTACCGGCTGGGGGGATGTGACATTTGGTCTATTCCACCACTATTTCTCCTTGCACCCTCACACCAGCGGGGCAAGGTTTTACTTGGCGAAGAGGGCGTCCACTTCCCTTGAATTTTAGGGGAATTTTATCGAAAAAGATACTCTCCCTTCCACGACCAAAAAATGGATGGAATTTTTCTTATTCTTTAGTCCCCCTTCTCTCGAACCTTTTCTTACTGATTTTCAAGAGAGGTCGAGGGAAGATATTGAAACTTTGAATACCCCTTTCGACCTGGATCCCGACGAAGAAGAAAGGGTCGGGTTTATAAATTAGGTGGAAGGGGATGAGTTTGCAGTCCATGGTTACTCCATGGAGTATGTGCCTATTCTTCAGTTGTGGGGCTTTTCTCCGGGTGAGCTTTTGTTTCAATTGTCTTGATTTTGCATTCTGTGTTTTGACCTGATTATATTGCTTTGTTGTGCAGTGTCTACAGATGTCCCGACCGACGATCTCTTGGCAATGGCGACCGGGGCCATAGCTGAAGCTTGGAAGAGGAAGCCCCCTTCCAAGGCAAAGCCCTCTACTCAGGGCGTGGTTGCTGCCAAGTCTTCTGCAATTGTGGCCCAGCCTTCCAATGCTGCGATCGGGACCGTAAAAAGTCCCAAGAGGAAAGTCCCTCTTGCTCCTGAAGGAGGAAAAGGGCCAACTGTCGAGGTCCCTTGACCCCCCGGTAAAAAGGGTATGGATTTATGTGCCCGAGTCTCGTGTCGGGCCCTCCTCTGCTTCTCAGTTGATTGAGCGTGACTCGGTTTTTGGTAACCCAGGAGTTGCTCAGCGCTGGGTTGAGGGTGCCACCCTTTAGGCTGATCGTGAATATTTGAAGAATCTCCTGAATGATGAGTTCTTTTCGGATGGATACAGGTGATCTTTCTTCCCTTCTGACTTTGTTTTTTGTGTTTTAGCGACTTTTGGCTAATGCTTTTTCCTTAGGTATCTGGCTCGGGCAGCTCATTGCTTTGCCGAGGCCCTGAGTTGGGCTCGTGAATAGTCGGAGCAGCTGAATCTTTTTGAGCAACTTCATTAGAAGGCCAACAATAGCTCCGCCCAAGCAAAGAAGGAGCTTTAGGTGGCTCAGGAGCAAATTGCTGAGCTGAAGAAAGACTTTCCAAAAGCAAAGGAAAATACAAGAGAAAGGTCGAGACGCTTGAGAAGAAGCTCGGGAAAGCTACGAAGATCTTGGCGAGTTCTCAAGCTCTACTGGCTGAGGAGAAGGAAAGAAATGCTCATTTGAGCACTGTGATCGAGGAACTGAAGGTCAGGGCGTCCCAAAGTTCTAAGAGGGAGGTGTTAGAGGAGTATTTTACTACTAAAGAGTTCAAGGATTTGGTGTTGGCTCTTTCACTCCCGCCTTCAAAAAGGGAATGAGACAAGCCTTCAAATTTACCCTTGAGCAGACGTCCCTCCCGGATCCCTCAAAGTTGGAGAATATTCTTGATCCGACATTTTATGACGAACTCCAGCTTCCCCAGCCAGAAGGTCTCCCCAAGCTCCCTGATATGGTGTTTCCTGATCTTGCTTATTATATTGATCCTCTTCTTGAGGTTCCTGAGGGTGAGCCCGAGGATGAGACTGAGGATGAAGCTAAGGATGGGGAGATCAAGAAGTCTCAAGCTGAGGATGGGGTCAAAGGGTCCCTGACCGACACCCTTGTTGACACTAACGTGTCGAATGAAGGTTTGGTTGAGCAGTCCACAGAGGCGAGATCTTCCCCGAGTCCATCCGTGAAGGACGACTGAGCCGCTCGAGATAGAATGCAAGTGACAATCCAAGATGGCCATCAGCTCATTGGTAAGTTTATGGCTTTCGATCGACACATGAATCTTACTCTCGATGACAGTGAAGAGTTCAAAGATGCTTCAATATATCAATCACTAAGTATTGAACTTTGCTGGTGTGATCTTATTGAAGTTTTCGTATTTCGAGGCATGTAACTCCTTGTTCCCGAGCCATGTAACTCTTTATGACCCGAGACATGTAACTCCTTGTATTTAAGAGTTCATTTTGAATGAAATTTGGCTTCTAAGTGTTTTTTTAATTGTTGTGCCTTTATAACTTGCTCGAGCCTTAGTCATATGATTACCTATTTTTCAAAATAAGTGTTAAGTCCCTAGTAAAGGTGTGTGAGATATGACCGGGTTACACCCCGATCCTTTATTTGCTTTCTTTGAGATGTGCTAAGTCCTTATGAAAGGAGCAAGGTGACTGGGTTGGATCCTGAGTCTTTTATCTTCTTAAAAAAGTGCTAAGTCCTTAAAAAGGTGCAAAGTGACCGGGTTAGACCTCGAGTCTTTTATTGTCTTAAAAAAGTGCTAAGCCCTTAAGAAAGTGCAAGGTGACCGGGTTGGACCCCGAGTCTTTAATGCCTTAAAAAAGTGCTAAGTCCTTAAGAAGGTGCAAAGTGACTGGGTTAGACCCAGAGTCTTTTATCATCTTAAAAAAGTGCTAAGTCCTTAAGAAGGTGCAAAGTGACCGGGTTAGACCCCGAGTCTTTTATTGCCTTAAAAAAGTGCTAAGTCCTTAAGAAAGGTGCAAAGTGGCCAAGTTGGACCCCGAGTCTTTTATTGATTTTGAAAAAGAAACAAAACTATTGATAGAACTTTCTCAAGTTGGTGGAGTTCCATGACCGATCAATTGGCTTTCCCATTATTGGTTCTTTCAATCGATATGCTCCCGATTTTGTTTCTTTGTCAATGATATATGGCCCCTCCTAGGTTAGAGTTAACTTTCCTTGATTCCTTGGGTCGGAAGCCCCGATCCTTCTTAATACCAAATCTCCCGATCGATATCTTCGGTCTTTCACCCGAGAATTATAGTACTAAGCTACCCTCTTTTGGTACAATTGATTTCTTTGTTGAGCTCTTTCTCGAATTTCTTGTAATAAGTCCAAATTTTCCCTTGGGCCCTAGTCATTTTGATTTTCATTAAAGGCATTGTAGCGGAATGACCAGGCCGAAACTTCAACGGGAGCCAAAGCTCTGGTACTTTCGTGACATACAAGGCAAAATGGTGTTTCTCCTGTTGGGGTTTGGGTTGTGGTTTGGTATGACCACATGACACTTGGGAGTTCTTCGATCCAAAGTGCCCGACTATCCTCTAGTCTTTTTTTGATCCCGTCCAGCAGTGTTCTATTCGTGACTTCAACTTGTTTGTTGCTTTGTGGGTAGGCTACCGAAGCACGTTGATGTTTAATGTGGTACCTTTCACAAAAAGCTTTGAACCCCAACCCTTCAAACTGTTTTCCATTATATGTTACCAGGACCCGAGGTATTCCAAACCTGTAGATAATCTTTTCTTTGAAGAACTTCTCCATTTGTTTTTCCATGATGGAAGCCAAAGGTTCCTCCTCGACCCATTTTGTAAAGTAATCAATGGCAACAACAAGATATTTCCGGTTTCTTGAGGCTTTTGGTAGTTTTCCGATTAAATCCATTCCCCACATTGCGAAAGGGGTCGGGCTAGAAATGGGTGTTAACGGTACTGTTGGTACTTTCGTGACATTTGCATGCTTTTGACATTGTTCACATTTGCAAACATACTCAAGAGCGTCCTTTTGTATGGTTGGCCAGTATATTCCCGAACGTAGTACCTTTTGTGCTAGTACATTCCCACCCATGTGAGCGCCACAAATTCCTTCATGGACTTCTGCTAAGGCATAAGTGGCTCGGGAAGGTCCGACGCATCTTAGAAGAGGTTCCATGAAGGATCTCTTGTACAATTGGCCATCTATGACGGTGAATCAGGCAGCTTGATTCTTAATCCTCTAGACTTCTTTTGGCTCAGTCGAGAGCATGTTATCCTTTAGATAAGTAACCAAAGGTGTCGTCCTATCGGGATCATTGCTAATTTCAAGGACTTTGGATTCTTGTGTGCTTGGGTAGTCTAATTCTTCAATGTAAACTGCTGAATCCAAATTCTTGTAATTGGCTAAAGATAGCCGAGAGAGTTCGTCTGCCTTCTCATTTTCTTTTCTGGGTATTTGATGAAAAGTCACCCGATCAAAAAATGTTTGAAGTTGCTCGACTTTTGCCAAGTAATTCGCTATTCTCTCATCTTTCGCATTGTACTCTCCCTTAATTTGATTCACAACAAGTTGAGAGTCACTTCTTACTTCTAGGTCCCAGGCTTTGAGTGCACGGGCTACCTGTAGGCCAGCAAGGACAACTTCGTACTCAGCTTCATTGTTTGAGGCCGGGAAATTAAACCTTAGTGCATAGCTAATTGTGAAGTCACCAAGACTTTTAAGAGTCAAACCCGCTCCCGAGCCAAAGCTGCTGCTTGAGCCATCAACATGTAAAACCCAAAGGTCTGATGTTTCCGTTGCTATACCTTGGTCTTTGTTTTGTGGTAAGCTATTTTCCACAATGAAATCGGCCAAGACCTGAGCTTTTATGGTCGTTCTTGGTTTGAACTCGATCTGGTACTCGCTTAGCTCAACCGCCCACCTGAACATTCTTCCTGCTACATCAGGCCTTTGAAGAATTTTCTTGAGTGAAAAGTTTGTCATGTAAGGTCTTAGCTTTCGTGAAGCTACCAATAGTGCCAAAGCTTGTTTATCAATGTCCGGGTATCTTGTTTCTGCATCAATGAATACATGACTCACATAGTAGACCGGGTTTTGTGTTGTTTCTCCTTTTACCAACACAACACTTGTTGGGCAGCCGCCTTTGATGGCTAAGTCAGACGGTGAACAGATTAAGAACTCGTGCAAGAACTACACAAGATAATGTTTATAATGTATTCGATGCTTACCGGAGAGGCGAATCCTTGCTTTTGTACTGTATGTATTACCTTTTCTGGATTTGGTGAGTTTTCCTGATGAGGGCTGTTGTTTCTCCTGAGGTTGTGCTTCCCTATCGTTGGTCCCACACAATCATCCTCTGAGTTGACCTTCCAAAATAAGTGTTGTTGCCATATAAGTCCAGCGTATGTAACACCTTGACTTAGCCGGTTGGTAACTGTCCCGACCAAGTATCACCTTTAGCCCTAGCTCGGGCTTAAGACAATCGGGTAAAACCTCCCGTATCATGGCCTATAGACATTTTATTCACAATATAAAATCAAAAAACAAAAATTGCATAAGAAATAAAGAGACATAGAACATAAAATCAAATAAAAAGAATAACAAAACAAATGAAAAAAAAGAGAAAAGATAAATAAAATGAGAAAAAGAAAGAGTACCTAATTGTGGAGAATATTTTTTTTCCAAAATTTTCTTAACCCGCGTTTATAGAAAGGGAAGAGAATAAATATGAAGAAAAGAGAGAGAGAGAGAGAGAGAGAGAATAAATAGGGATTGAAGAGTTAGTTTTTAATTAGGAATTACATTTATACCCATTATTTTACCTTTAAAATTTGTTTTCAATATTGGAGGGGGGCTAAATAATGATATTTCACATATGGGTAGAGAAAAAGTGGAAAAATTAAATAAATTAATCAAATTTTTTTTTTAAAAATGGGGTCACCCAGCCCCAATGTAGGTTTGTCTTTGAGGCTATCACTATTGTGCTAAAAGCACGTCCACGTACCTAAAAAAGATGTGCGTTCAATAAATATTAGAAGCAAGCAATGACCAACCAAAAAGCCATGCCAAGTCCAATTGGGTCAATCTGACTTATATTGGTTTGTTAAATGCAAAAGGCTTGGGCCAAGGCTGAGATGACAATCCAACCCAAGACTAGACTCCACTTAGTTAAGAGGTTTTAGAACTAGGAGAAGTGTTTGGTTGCATGATTCCATGGAATCAGTATCCATGTGATCATGACTCTAGGTTTTTAAACCGTTTAGATGTAATTAAGAAAAGAGAGAGAGAGAGAGAGAGTGAGAGAGAGAGAGAGAAGGCATCTCAACATTGCACTCAATTAAATGAGTCTTGGTCAAGAAAACTCGAATTTGAAAATATTCGAATAGAGAATTATTTGGAATAATTATTTTGATCAATTTAAAATTTTTGCACCCAAAAAAAAAAAAAAAAAAAGGTAAAATAAAATTTGGATTGATCGAGAATTATTTTTTCATAAAACAAAATTGCGACACAATTTTTTGTATTTATAGTATATTTAACATGATTAACCATTGAATATACTCAAATAACATATAAATAACAGAAAATCTCGGAGGTCCATGAGTCCATCCGATGGAAATGGTGGCATTTGGCGGAATGTGAAGTCATTGTGAGCATCAATGTAAGAATGATGGAATGTCAAGGATCATCTTCTTTTTCGTTCCAGCTATTTTTTGAAGGTTATAATTTCTAGTATTCGAATAAGAAACAAGAGTTTAGTTGTTATTTGATCATTGTAAATTGGAATAGCTTGTGTTGCCTCTAAACCTTCTTTGAGAGCCGGATACTTGGATGACTACTTAAAGACTTCTACGGCTGAATGGGAATAGCTGAGATGCCTGCACTCACAAAAAAAAACAAGAACGGGCCGGCCTAGTATTGGCCGGGGAACCCTCTCCGACACCCAAGTTAGTCTAGGCAACAATAGAAGACCTTGAGAGGATTCTCAAGGCGTAGAGAATAATGATAAAAGTGAATCTCGTACCTTTCTCCTTGTAGGATGAAGGTTTATATAGAGGATACATGGAGGCGGCGTCTCCTTGAATTTCGCCTATTCAGTTGAAGAGTGCGCGAGAGATCTTAGGAAACACGTTCTCTTCTTTGGCGGGCCTAATAGAGCCGTTATTCGCTTATCCATCTCCCCAAGTCTCGGAACGTATATGGTGGGTAATTATCTCTAACTGACCCTTTTGACTTTGTCGTCTTCAACATCACTCTTGGACTTAGCATTGAAGGTCTTCTTACCTTTCATACTCTTCTCAAACATGGCTCCCGAGGGGATAATACGCACCTGCCCGAGTGGGTATGTGCTTTCTCCCGAAAGGGTTCTCTGAGTCTCCCGAGGGAAGGGAACACACTTGCCCGTGTGGGTGTGTGTGTCCCTCCCGAGGGGGCTCTTTGAATCTCCCGAGGGAGTGGAGCACACCTACCCGAGTGGGTGTGTGTGTCCCTCCCTAGGGGGTTCTCTGAATCTCTTGAGGGAGGGGGACACACCTACCCGAGTGGGGGTGCGTGTCTCTCCCGAGGGGGGCTCTCTGAATCTCCCAAGGGAGTGGAGCACACCTACCTGAGTGGGTGTGTGTGCCCCTCCCTAGGGGGTTCTTTGAAGCTCCTGAGGGAGGGGGACACACCTACCTGAGTGGGGGGGGGGTGTCTCTCCCGAGGGGCCCCTCGGGTTATATGTTCTCCACAATAGAGCCCCCCATTCCGTGCGATTGGTTTCTCGAACGTATGGAATGCTTTTCTTGCATCTCTTCAAATGTCATTTTTTCAAAAGTCTTCTTGATTCCTAACTTCCAACCATCGCATTGATTTGTCGTAATTGTTTCTTCATTGCAACTCTTGATATGCCAACGGTGACAGAATCCCAACCATTGAAATAATTGATTCTCGGCCATCAAATCATGACCTTTAGTATTCTTAATCTCAACCGTTGCGTCATTTCATCGCCAGCCGTTGAATCGTGACCTTTGGCATTCATGATCTCAACCGTCACCTCGATTGATCTTAGACCATTGGATCATGCCCTTTCATTTCCTCACTCTCACTATAAATAGAGGAGTAACCTCATTTTTATTTCTTGTTTGACAACGTTTTGTCTCTCAAGTCTCCTCCACTGCGTCGCTAGCCTTTGCTTTCTTCGTCTTGCTCTTCAACTCTCCAA
The DNA here is from genome assembly GCF_041222555.1 of Hakea prostrata. NCBI lineage: Eukaryota > Viridiplantae > Streptophyta > Magnoliopsida > Proteales > Proteaceae > Hakea > Hakea prostrata. The sequence goes on from NC_142600.1 coordinate 1,149,321, forward strand.
CCAGTAAGTCTCTTCTATCCCTTCTTGATTTCTTTTTCTTTACCATTTCTGCAATTATGGATAAGTTGAGGAAAGGCAAAGAATTAGCTCGACCGTCCTCCCCTCGGGAGTTTCTAGTTAGTGAAGTTTCGGGTCCCGAAGCCTCTTCTCGAACCTCTGTGTATTATTCTAGTGAAGAAGACCTTCCCGACTATGCTGATTCTCAAGAAGTTGTGAGAGCAGCAGCGGAGTTAGCTAGGGATGACCCAATTAGTCAAAAACCCTTGTGTTTTGACTTAGGACTTGACTTAATTAATCTTGAGCCTTCTTCTATGCCTTCTTTTGGTCGTCAAGAAGTTGAGGAGACTAGTCAACCTTTTCCTGTCCGATCTCGAGTTATTCGTAAGAAGCATTCTTCTCCTCGTCCCCCTCTCTCTTGTCCTTTGGATTCTAGGAATCGTTGGCCTCCCCTACTTCATGCTGAATTGCTTTCGGAGGAGGCAGTTCTTGAAGAAAAGAATAAGCCGAAAACCCCTTCTCATATTGATTATGATCGGAAGCTTTCGGGTCCTGAATTTTACCCTTGCGACCTCAAGCAGATTCATCTTAAACGCTTGAAAAACTTTTGTGAAATTCCTAGTGATTATTCCTTCCTCCTCCCGTCCGAGTCTAGTCGGGTTGGAGAGCCCCCTGAAGGGTCATTCTCCCTTTACTTTGATGCCTTCTTGGGAGGTTTTCGTCTTCCGGTATAGCGGATTATTGAAGACTTACTCAAGCATTATGAGATATCTCCTTCTAACTTAATCCCGAATAGTTGGAGAAACGTAATTGGTTTTGTTGGTTTTTGCTACAATGTTGGGGTTAAGCCAACTTTTCCTCTTCTTCACCAATTCTTCGAAGTCAAGAGTCAATCTTAGCGGGGTTGGCTTTCTCTTAACCATTGGGCCACTGACGTAGTTGACTGGTAGGGCAATATAATCCTCCCGAGCACTATGCCAACATCCACCAAGGGTTGGACACATCACTTCTTTTTCTGCAAACCCCCAGTCCAACCGTCCTTCCCGACTACCTTTGTGAAGAAAATGAATCCGGAACTTGAAGAACCTAATAAGCCTGTTGAGTTGCCCGCCCTGAAGGAGTGGCCTTAGAGAGGATTTCTCGGGTTGAGGGGGATTCAGCCGCAATTCATGGGTACTCTTCTGAGTATACATCTATCTTACAGTTGTGGGGTCTCTCTCCGGGTGAGCCCCTTATTCTTTCGTCATTCTTAAGTTCTTTGATTCTTTTGCTTTGTTTCTTCTAATCTTCTTTGTTTGTTCTTGTAGTGGCCAGCAAACTAGACATCAACGCTCTTTGGGCTGCTGCTAGTGGTTCCATGAAAGAAGCCTTCGCTCGCAAGCCTACTAAGAAGACCACCACCGAAGAAGGTAGTCCAGTTATCCAAGCGTTAAGCGCCCTTAGCTCAGCAAAATCCTCTGGATATTTGAAGAAAGGCTCCAAGAGAAGCGCTCATGTAGGTCCCGTAGGGGGTCCTCCCGTCATTGGCGTTCCTCAAGTCTCCCCTTCCAGCTGTTTGGGCAAGCCTTCTAAGAGGCCTCGGGTTCCCAAGGATGGGAGTGAGGTTCCCGAGGACCCTGCTGAAGAGTCTGCGAGGGCTTCTCCAGTCTTTGTTCCCGGATGGAGCTTAACTTCTAACAACACTGTTCTTGGGGACTCCAATGCTGCCCGATCTTGGCTTCTTGAAGGGATGATCCCGTCAAACCATCAGCATCTGAGAACTCTTTCTGACTACAAATTCTATGCCAATGCCTATAGGTAATTCTCCTTCTTCAGTTATCCGGCTATGTAACTCTTGAGGTAAATTATGTAACTTGATATTCCAAAATCCCTTCAGGTATTTCTCGGGAGGAGTGCATTACATGGGAGAGTGTATGATTCGTTTTGAGCACCTAATTGATCAACTTTGAGAGGCTGAGAGAGCCCACGGAAGAGCCAATGTAGAGCTTTCTGGCTTGAGAAAGAATGTTGAGTCTTTGAAGAAGCAATGATGAAGAGAAGAACCTGAGACTGAGAGAGATATCAGAAAGAAACTCAGTTCTTGAAGAAGAGCTTTCCCGAACCAAGAAAGACCTGGAGAAGGCCCTTAAGGAGAAGGAGAAATTTGCGAGAGGAAAAGAGGAAATGGAGTCCCTCGTTCATCAGCTTCGTTCTGAAGTGAATGCCAGGAAGCTTCTTGTGCATGTTGATGAAGTTCCCGACACCGTTCCTAAGGAGATTGTCACTTCCTATCTTGGTACTCCTCAATTCGGGAAGCTTTATACTGCTCTCTTTGTCGCTTCCTATCATCTGGGTCTTGACGATGCCCTTACTGCGGTTCTTTAGCAAGTTGATCTTCCTCACCCTGAGAAGTTATCTGGGATATTGGACGAGAGGGTATATGAAAAGCTCAAGAAAGCTTTGCCTGAGGGGGTGTAATATGTAACAGGGGTAACAGGGGCAGTATGGTCATTTTATATGTAATAGGATAGTTTATGTCTTATTACTTTGTTTTAAGGGCAAGGGGGTAATTGCACTTCTTATTAGAGGATATGTATTTGGGGTTTTGAGGTTTTCATCTCATTCGCACGAAATCACTCTCTCTCCTCTCGATTTTGCTCTCTGGATTTGCTCTCAATCTTTGCTGGTTCTTCATCTGCTGTTGAGGGTTTCGGTTGGCTCTGGTGTGTTCTTGGTGATGGTTCTTTGCTCTTATACAAGGCTGGAACAAAATCTATTGTTGGTGCGTGGAAAGACTCCGGTGGCTGGTGTTCTTGGATTCACGCAGGAGAGATCTCAAGTTTGGGTTACATCTTGAATCAGGTGTGGTTAATCCATTATATTGGTTGTTTGATCTCAAGTCTTTGTATAGAGTTTGTCACCGATTAGGGCTGTAACCTTCCTCTGTTATTTGAAGATTGCATATGCTTGGTGAGAGCATATCTCATCCTTGGATGTAGGTCACTGACCGAACCAAGTAAACCCTGTGTGTTATGTGTTTTGATTGCTTCTTTATCTTCCATTCAAGTTGTGTATCCGCTGCGTTAGGTTAGGTTTGCTTAACAGGGGGTTCTGTGCAAGGAACCGTTTAGTCCTCCCGATCCCCTCCTCTACGTTGATGAAATTGAAGAAGAGGGTACTGGAGATAGCTCCAAAAGGGAGACTTCTGTGGTTAGGGAGACTCCCGAAGATGAGCTCGAGATTGACTTTGTTGAACCAACCTTCCGCCTTCCAGAAGAGCAAGACCCTCCTAAGAATTAGCTTTCTTATGTGAAAGAAAACTTGTTTTTATTTTCCTGCTTTCTTTTTGTAATATTGGTCATCATGGCCAAATATTTTGAAGTTTAAATTGATGGTATTACCTTTCAACTTTGTGATTGCTTGCTAACTACTGAGGCATTATGCTTCTCTTTCTCCCGAGTCTCTCCCGAGCGTGACCTCGTGTGTCCTTCGAGTTTTACCCCGAGTGACGCCCCTAGCATAATGCCTTAGTTTTTTCAAGAAACTTTTTTGGGTCTTCGTTATTCGCTAAGAAAACTCTAAGGTTTATCCCAAGTCGCTACCCGAGTGACTCCCCGAGCATAATGCTTTAGAAAAATCTATCCTTTGAAAAACCTTCTTGGGTCTTCTTTGTTTGAAGAAAGCTTTAAGAATTCTCCCGAGTGGCTACCTAAGTGACTCCCCGAGCATAATGCTTTAGAAAAATCTATCCTTTGAAAAACCTTCTTAGGGTTTCTTTGTTTGAAGAAAGCTCTAAGATTTCTCCCGAGTAGTATCCCTTGTGACTCCCCAAGCATAATGCCTTAGAGGAATCTATGCTTTGAAAAACCTCCTTGGGTCTTTGCTTTTTCGAAGAAAGCTCTAAGATATCTCCCGAGTGGCTACCTGAGTGATATCCTAACAATAATGCCTTAGAGAAACCCAACCTTTGAAAGACCTTCTAGGGCCTTCGTTTTTCGAAGAAAGCTCCAAGATATCTCCCGAGTGGATCTCGAGTGATATCCCGACAATAATGCCTTAGAGAAATCCAGCCTTTGAAAAACCTTCTTGGGCCTTTGAACTCTCTTGGGCTTTTCTTACTTTGAAGGGCACTCTCGAGTTCTTGAACTTATCGTAAGTTAAGAACTCTCTTGGGCTCTTCTTAATTTTTGGAGCGCTCTTGGGTTCTTGATCTTATCTTAAATCAAGAACTCTCTTGGGCTCTTCTTACTTCGAAGGGCACTCTCGGGTTCTTGAACTTATTGTAAGTCAAGAACTCTCTTGGGCTCTTCTTACTTTGAAGGGCGCTCTTGGGTTCTTGAACTTATCGTAAGTCAAGAACTCTCTTGGGCTCTTCTTAATTTGAAGGGTGCCCTTGGGTTCTTGAACTTATCTTAAGTCAAGAACTCTCTTGGGCTCTTCTTAATTTGAAGGGCACTCTCGGGTTCTTGAACTTACCTTAAGTCAAGAACTCTCTTGGGCTCTTCTTACTTTGAAGGGCACTCTCGGGTTTTTGATCATATCTTAAATCAAGAACTCTCTTGGGCTCTTCTTACTTTGAAGGGCGCTCTCGGGTTCTTGAACTTATCGTAAGTCAAGAACTCTCTTGGGCTCTTCTTAATTTGAAGGGCGCTCGGGTTCTTGAACTTATCTTAAGTCAAGAACTCTCTTGGGCTCTTCTTACTTCGAAGGGCACTCTCGGGTTCTTGAACTTATCATAAGTCAAGAACTCTCTTAGGCTCTTCTTACTTTGAAGGGCGCTCTCGGGTTCTTGAACTTATCTTAAGTCAAGAACTCTCTTGGGCTCTTCTTAATTTGAAGGGCGCTCTCGGGTTCTTGAACTTATCTTAAGTCAAGAATTCTCTTGGGATCTTCTTAATTTGAAGGGCGCTCTCGGGTTCTTGAACTTACCTTAAGTCAAGAACTCTCTTGGGATCTTCTTACTTTTAAGGGCACCCTCGGGTTTTTGATCTTATCTTAAATCAAGAACTCTCTTGGGCTCTTCTTAATTTGAAGGGCGCTCTCGGGTTCTTGAACTTATCTTAATTCAAGAACTCTCTTGGGCTCTTCTTACTTTGGGGTAGCATTTTGTGAATTCTTCACTATAACTTTCTTCATGGGAAAAGGGATATAAAAAATGGAGACATAGACTTTATTGGAAATCAAATGGTTGTTCAAGTTGCTGGCAAGTGCTACATATCTTGACTAATTCTACTGATAGAATTTTCGGAGATTCATAGAATTCCAAGTTCGGTCTATCGTCTCACCTGTGGCTAAGCTTTTTAGCTTGTAGGTCCCTAGCTTTGTCTCCTTTTCGACGACATACGACCCTTCCCATGTAGGTGAAAGCTTCCCCTGGTTTCTTGGGTTGGATGCCGCAACTTTGCGAAGCACTAAGTCACCCGGACGATGTCTTCTATTCTTCACTCGAGTATTGAAGTATCCTGCTACTCGATTTTGATATCTTTGATTTCGATATTCAGACATGCTTCGAACTTCATCGATAAGATCTAAGTTACTCTTTAAGCCTTCTTCGTTTGCTTCTTCATCTAAGTCTTTGTACCTCTTCGATCTTGTTAACACTTTGACTGGGACAAGTGCCTCGGTGCCGTAAGTCAGTCAAAATGGAGTTTCTCTCGTAGGAGTTCGGGGTGTGGTACGATATGACCAAAGGACGCTAGGTAGCTCTTCTACCCACCTGGCTCGACTTGATTCCAGAAGTTTCTTAATCCCGTCCAAGAGAGTTCGGTTGGTTATTGTGACCTGCCCGTTGCTTTGCTGATATGCCACAGATGAGGTTCTATGCTCAATATAGTATCTTTCACAAAAACGTTTGAAACCCACTCCAAGAAATTGTTTTCCGTTATCGGTCACAAGGATCTTTGGAATTCCAAATCTGTAGATGATCCTCTCTTCAAAGAACTTTTGCATTTGCTTCTCAGTAATGGTCGAGAGAGGTTTGGCTTCCACCCACTTAGTGAAATAATCAATTACAACAACCAAATATTCCCTACTATTTGTGGCTCTTGGAAGCTTTCCCACAATATCCATCCCCCACATGGTGAAAGGGATTGGGTTGGAGACAGATGTAAGTGGGACAGTCGGAGTTCTCGAAACAAATGCATGAAGTTGACATTGCTTGCATTTTTTGACATAATCCATGGCGTCCTTTTGAATAGTCGGCCAATAAAGCCCTTGACGTATTATTTTATGAGCTAATGCTCGACCCCCCATATGTGCTCCACATATTCCTTCATGCACTTCGGCTAAGGCATATTGAGCTCGAGAAGGGCCAACACATCTTAGAAGAGGTTGTGTGACTGACCTTTTATAGAGTTGTTCTTCTTGTATGGTGAACTTCACTGCTTGATTCTTAATTGCCTTAGCTTCCTTGATGTCTTCTGGAAGAATGTCATTCTTCAAATATGCAATAATTGGATCCATCCAACTAGGTTCTTCCTCAATATCCATTGCCTCGATCTCTTGAATACTAAGAATCTCCAATTGCTCAATATAGACTGCTGAGCCTAAGGTTGAATATTTGGATAGGGCTAGTTTGGATAACTCATCTGCCACTTCATTTTCATTTCTTGGGATTTGCTTCATTTTGAGTTGATCGAAATAATGGCGACATTCATCAATTTTGGCTAAGTACTTAGCCATTCTTGTTTCTTTTGCCTCGTACACACCACGAACTTGATTCAGGATCAATTGAGAGTCACTTCAGACTTCCAATTCACGAACTCTTAAGGCTCGGGCAAGTCTTAGACTTGCTAGAAGGGCTTCGTACTCAACCTCATTGTTGGAAGCTCTAAAGTTAAATCTGAGAGCGTAATGGATTGTGAACCCTTCCGGGCTAATTAACATTAGCCCTGCTCCACTCCCCGAAGAGTTGCTCAAGCCGTCCACATACAAAATCCATATTTCCTGGCCAAGTTGGTCTTCTTTTCCCCAAGTGGATATGTTACTTCCACGGACAAAATCAGTTAATACTTTCCCTTTAATAGCTGGACGAGTCTTGAACTCAATTTGGTACTTACTTAACTCGATAGCCCATGTTACCATCCTCCTTGCTAAGTTTGGTTTCTGTAGGTTCTTCTTTAATGGGAAGTTAGTCAAGACTACAATCAGATGTTCTTGGAAATATGGCATGAGTTTGGAAGATGCGGTTACAAGAGCTAAGGCTTGTTTCTCCACATCCGGATATCGCGTCTCGGCATCCACAAGAACATGACTTATAAAATAGATGGGGTTTTGTGAAGTACCTTCTTCCCTTACTAATACAACACTTATTGCTGCTGAAGAAATGGCTAAGTACATGAATAGTTGTTCTCCAGGTGAAGGTCGGGCTAAGAGGGGAGGTGACCCGAGCTTCTCCTTCAACTTCTCGAACGCTTGCAGACACTCATCGGTCCATAACGTGTTCTTAGCCTTCCCGAGTTCCTTGAGAGCCTTGAAGAAGGGCAAACATTTTTCACCCGATCTTGAAATGAACCTATTCAAAGCGGCTACTCTTCCTGTTAGACACTGAATATCGCAAACCGTTTTTGGTGATTCCATCTCAATCAAGGCTTTGATTTTCTCAGGGTGTGCCTCAATTCCCCTTTGAGATACCATGAATCCAAGGAATTTCCTAGAGGAGACACAAAACGCACACTTCTCCGGATTCAATCTCATTTGATATGTTCTCAATGTATCAAAAAATTCTTCAAGATCTTCCAAATGGCTTCTTCAAACTATACTCTTGATGAGCATGTCGTCAACATATACTTCCATGTTCCTTCCAATCTAGTCTTTAAAGACCTTTTTACCATTCTTTGATAGGTTGCCTCGACGTTCTTCAACCCGAAGGGCATTACTTTGTAGAAGTAGCTTTCTCGATCCATCATGAAGGCCATGGGCCTCTTGTCCTTGGGATTCATCATAATTTGATTGTATCACGAGTAAGTGTCCATGAAGCTCAATACTTCATGTCCTATTGTGGCGTCGATCAACAAGTCGATTCGAGGAAGTTGATAGCAATCCTTTGGGCATGCTTTATTCAAGTCTGTGTAATCCGTACACATTCTCCATTTCCCATTATCCTTTTTCACCATGACCACATTCGCCAACCAAGTTGGACATTCTATTGGCTTGATGAAACCCGATTGCTCTAGCTTCTCCACTTCCATCCTGATGGCCGCATGTTTCTTGAGCAAAATTTTTTGCCTTCTTTGGATCATTAGAATTGCATCTTCTCTAATCCACAAACTATGTTCTGCAATTCTTCGATCAATTCCGGGCATGTCTTCGGCCGACCACGCGAATACATCAAGATTGTTCTCGAGGAACTCGGTCAGCTCCTTCTTAAAGTCTGTAGGTTGTTTTGAACCGATCATAGTTCCTCTCTCGGGAAAATCCAAATGAAGTTGAATTCACTCAAGCTTCTCAACTGGTTCGGCTCTCTACATAGCTTCTTCATCCCGATCATCTCGAACTTCTATACTCATTGTATTGCCCGACCTCTCAGATCTTCTTACTTTCTTGAGATAATTCACATAACATTGTCTTGAGAGTCGTTGATCAGAAGAGCACTCCCCGACCCCCTGCGGTTGTAGGAAACTTCAACTTCATATGCCTTGGAGAGACCACAGCCCCCAAGGCATTAAGAGTTGGCCTTCCAAGCAAGACGTTGTATACCGAGAGATCTCGAACCACCATGAAGGTTGACTGGATAATGGCATCCCGAGGGGATTCCCCAATTCTTAAATCCAACTGGATTGTACCTTCGGATATGCCTGAGGATCCGGCGAATCCATATAGATGAGTCCCACATGGAGTCATCATCTCATCTTCAAGTTTTAACTTTTTGAATGCTTCGTAAGACAATAAGTCGGTGGAAGACCCCATGTCAACAAGGACTCGGTGAACTTTACGATTCGCTAATTTCACTTTGATGACTATAGCATCATCATGAGGAGTAGTTATGCCCTTGTTTTTTTTTTGGTACGAGAGTAGTTATGCCCTTGAGATCTTCCTCCTTGAAGGTTATTGGATCTGGACATAAGTCGTTTCTTCGTTTTCTCGGCAACTACATCGATCCCACGAACCACGCTTTTTGTTTAGCCTTCTTGATGGATTCCTCTGTCGGATTTCCCAATACAATATAGATAGGAGAATCCTCTTGGTGGTCTGGCTTCTTCTCGAGATGCTTATCTACGCATTCTGGACTCTTGGATCGGGGTCTTTTGCTTGCTCTTGGTGGAGACTTCTCTCGATCTTGCCACTTCCTTTGAAGATATTTTTCAAGATGACCTGCTTGGATGAGTTTCTTGATCTCAATCTTGAGATTTCTACACTCATCCGTGTGGTGGCCGTAGTCCTTGTGAAAACGACAATACTTAGTCATATTCCTATCTTCGGGTCAGGCACAAAGCTTGCCCGACCACTTCAAGAGGTCTTTGTCTCGAATTTGCAATAGGACTTCTGACCTCTTAGTATTGAGAGGTGTAAAGTCCTTGTTGGCAAGTCTATCTTTCCAACTTCCTTTTTTGTCATCCTTCCCCCGAGCGTTTGAGTTTTGACCTTTTTCTCCATAATTCTTCTTCTCCTTCACTCCCTTTGTGGATTCCTCACAGGCTTCAATAACTTCTGCAACTATCGCTTGCTTTTGGCATTTCTTGAGAAGGGCTCCATAAGTCTTGGGCTTGTCTTGAAGTAACACTTCTAGCAAGCGTCGTTGGGTTATTCCACTCCATAATGCATTGTATGCCACCGTATCATCCAACTCTTCCACTTCAATAGCCATTTTATCAACTCTTAAGAGATACTCTCGAATAGACTCATTCGGCTTTTGTCTAATGGAGAAGAGGCTATCTGCTGTCTTCTTACTCCTAATACAACTTTGGAACCGGGCAATGAATTTTTTCCCAAGTTCTCGGAAGTTTCGGATGAATCTTGGCCTTAGGCTTGAAAACCACTTTATTGCTGGGCCTTTGAGAGAAGCCGGGAAGGTTCGGCATAATAACTCATCTTCTCGGCCAATCACTGCCATGACATACATGAAATAGCTAATATGTTCACGAGGATTAGACTTACCTTCATAAGGAGTGAACGTTGGCATGATGAAGTTGGGTGGAAGAGGTGCTCTCATGATTTCCTCAGAGAAAGGCTCTCTATCGACCACATCATAGTCATCATCTAGGTCCCGATTGTCAAGCTTTCTCTCCAAGTCTTCTAATCTTCTCCCTAGACCTTGCGCCTCTGACGCCCTTGTGGAGACCGACACTTCCAAGATCTGAATATTTGAAAGTAGGCCCATGAGAAGATCTCGTTTGGCTGACTGGCCCTCTCGGGTTATCAGACCTTGTATCCCTTCTTCCTTGGCTTTCGCCTTCTTGCTCATGAACTCTTTCATCTCGATGTTCTCTTCTTGGTAAATCCTGAGTCTGCCTGAGCCCGACCAAACGGTTGAACACACTTCCCCGAGTCCAATATCCCTGGGGAGGTTGTTCTTCAATATGGATTCCTTGAGATCTTGTTCCAACACGTTCAATTGTTTGCCCGGGTCCCCTTGGGTTTTGCCTCTCTTGAACATCGTTCACTGGGTTTTGCCTACCCCGAGTACGTCGAGCAGCTTCATCCTTCTTGTGTGTTTCGAGAGGGTCCTGATGGTACCCTAACTTGATGAACTAAACCTCAAACAACTCCTTGAAGTTCCAACATTTGTTGTTGCACTTCCCTTTGCATATTTTGTAGATCGACTACTGCATCTGGAATTGGTGGTTGATCTGAACCTCCTTCTCCAAATGGAGTTGGTACGGTTCTTGGAGGAATCACAGGAATTCCTTCTTGACCTTCCTCTTGAATTGGAACTTGTGGATCTGGAGAAGGGAGAACCTATCCTTCAACACGTTCATTCTCCATCTCTCTTTCTCTTCCTCGAGTAGTAAATTGATTGGAATTCATCACCTGTTTAGTAGTACGTCTCGCCATGACTTTTTTTGACGTTTCCCACAGACGGCGCCAATTTGTTGTGTCTAAACCTTCTTTGAGAGCCGGATACTTGGATGACTACTTGAAGACTTCCACTACCGAATGGGAATAGCTGAGATGCTTGCACTCACAAAAAAAACAAGAACGGGCCGGCCTAGTATTGGCCGGGGAACCGCCTCCAACACCCAAGTTAGTCTAGGCAACAATAGAAGACATTGAGAGGATTCTCAAGGCGTAGAGAATAATGATAAAAGTGAATCTCGTACCTTTCTCCTTGTAGGATGAAGGTTTATATAGAGGATACCTGGAGGCGGCGTCTCCTTGAATTTCGCCTATTCAATTGAAGAGTGGGCGAGAGATCTTAGGAAGCATGTTCCCTTCTTTGGCGGGCCTAATAGAGCCGTTATTCGCTTATCCATCTCCCCAAGTCCCGGAACGGATTTGGTGGGTAGTTATCTCTAATTGACCCTTTTGACTTGGTCGTCTTCAACGTCACTCTTGGACTTAGCATTGAAGGTCTTCTTACTTTTCGTACTCTTCTCAAACATGGCTCCTGAGGGGATAATACGCACCTGCCCGAGTGGGTATGTGCTTTCTCCTGAAAGGGCTCTCTGAGTCTCCCAAGGGAAGGGAACACACTTACCCGAGTGGGTGTGTGTCCCTCCCGAGGGGGCTCTCTGAATCTCCCGAGGGAGTGGAGCACACCTACCTAAGTGGGTGTGTATGTCCCTCCCTAGGGGGTTCCCTGAATCTCCTGAGGGAGGGGGACACACCTACCCGAGTGGGGGTGCGTGTCTCTCCCGAGGGGGGCTCTCTGAATCTCCCAAGGGAGTGGAGCACACCTACTCGAGTGGGTGTGTGTGTCCCTCCCTAGGGGGTTCTCTGAATCTCCTGAGGGAGGGGGACACACCTACCCGAGTGGGGGTGTGTGTCTCACCCGAGGGGCCCCTCGGGCTATATGTTCTCCACAATAGAGCCCCCCATTCCGTGCGATTGGTTTCTCAAAAGTATGGAATGCTTTTCTCGCAGCTCTTCGAACATCATTTTTTCAAAAGTCTTCTTAATTCGTAACTTCCAACCATCGCATTGATTTGTCGTAATTGTTTCTTCATTGCAACTCTTGATATGCCAACGGTGACAGAATCCCAACCATTGATTCTCGGCCATTAGATCATGACCTTTAGTATTCTCAATCTCAACCGTTGTGTCATTTCATCGCCAGCCGTTGAATCGTGACCTTTGGCATTCATGATCTCAACCGTCGCCTCGATTGATCTTAGACCATTGGATCGTGCCCTTTCATTTCCTCACTCTCACTATAAATAGAGGAGTAACCTCATTTTTATTTCTTGTTTGACAATGTTTTGTCTCTCAAGTCTCCTCCACTGCGTCGCTAGCCTTCGCTTTCTTCTTCTTGCTCTTCAACTCTCCAACCAATAAGTCTCTTCTATCCCTTCTTGATTTCTTTTTCTTTACCATTTCTGCAATTATGGATAAGTCGAGGAAAGGCATAGAATTAGCCCGACCGTCCTCCCCTCGGGAGGTTCTAGTTAGTGAGGTTTCGGGTTCCGAAGCCTCTTCTTGAACATATTCTGTGTATTATATTAGTGAAGAAGCCCTTCCCAACTATGCTGATTCTCAAGAAGTTGTGAGAGCAGCAACGGACTTAGCTAGGGATGACCCAATTCGTCAAGAACCCTTGTGTTCTGACTTAGGACTTGACTTAATTAATCTTGAGCCTTCTTCTATGCCTTCTTCTGGTGGTCAAGAAGTTGAGGGGACTGGTCAACCTTTTCCTGCCCAATCTCCCGATCCCCTCACGAGGGAAGGGAACACACTTACCCGAGTGGGTGTGTGTGTGAAACCCGACCCTAACCTTAACCCGGATACTCTTTGATTGTAGGTCCAAAGACCCGAAGTAGAATTGAAAGTCAACTATGGGCCATATTGGTAGAAGATATAGTGTTCGACTCCGAACCTATGGAGATTGAAGATGATGCCCCATACTTGAAGACAGTGTTGGATATAGAGAAGAGACTGCACCTTGATGAATAGAAGATTAGTTGATGACCTTAGAGCTTGGTGGGATATGATTTAAAGCCATTTTTCCATGCTAGGTATGTTATAGAATATGTGTTTAAAGTTTCGTTTGATTCCGAGTAGTGGAAGACCCTCAAATCCCTATTTTTGGCTTTGCTGTCGCCCTGGGTCGAGTGCTTGGGTCGACTGACCAATGCTACCCAGCCAATTGACCCAGAGTTGCTGAACTCGAATAGAATCTTCTGTTTTGAGAATCTTGCTATATATACCCCATGACTTCGTGATTTTAGTATCCCTAGCCTCCATAACACTTAGAGAACGAAGGGAAACCATCTCCAAGCCTCCAAGAGTGAAGAAGAAGACCTAATCTTGCAATCTTGCAAACTCTCTCTCTTGTTCTTCAATTAAAGGTTAGTAATCTATCTTTTATGTTAATGATTTATTCTTTCCATGATCACTCTCATCTCTGAACTGAGATTATGATGAAGATGCTGCAACCTTGTAGTCATATCTTTACAATCTCTTTTCATTCTCTTGTACTATGATCATCTCATTCATTCTTGACATGATTCTTATGATTTCTTCTTAAACTATGATAATATTTCCTATTTTGATTCATTCTAGCATTATAGATGCTTCTCTATGATTATTCATACCTCTGATCTACTATGTTCTTGTACTAGAATGAGATCTAATCATCTCTAGTTCATCTCTTTCATTCATAGCATGTTTCCAATGAAAACTATGATTTTTACCAAAATAGAAACTATGGTTCTAAATTAGTAAGTAATGTTTTAATGGTGGTTTGATGTCTAAATTATGCTTTTTAGTCTTAGACTACTGTGTTAGACAATCCCTCCAAGTTTCGTCGCATTCCGGTTTGTGTAGCATAGGTTTCGGACCAAGATTCTATTTTTATTTTCAGATTTGCTCTTGGGCAGATAGCCTGGGTCGACTGGAGCACTCAACCCAGCCAATCAACCCGCAACAGCAGAATCTATTTTCTTCGTTGGATTTGATTCGATTCATGCTTATTCTTTTAGGACTACTTCCTAATGATTGTGTGATGCTATTCTAGGGTTTATTTGCTAACTTTGGATTCATCCTCTTGTCCGTCCGGAATACTTTCGAATCCATTTAAGGTAAGGAAAGTTGTTACCATATTAACATAGATTTGCATAGATTTAGTTTCTAATTTGGGAACTACTTAGATTTGCTACTGTTATGTTAGTTTCTATTATGATATGAATGCTGCAAGTACATTAGAATCTTATTTCCTTATTTACTTTATGTACTTGATTATGTATGAATACTTACTCATGTATGTTTTCTTATTTATTTAATCTTGTCTTATTATACTCTTTCATATGATGAGATATCTGTCGTGGATGATATGACTGAATTATGATTGTGATTGCTTAGATATGATTTGGGATTGGGGAATGTCCTTTTGACATTTCTGTCCTTGGACCTCATTGGGAGTAGTATGGGATATTTCCAATGTTTCCCTTTGACGCTTTCCCGGATTATTGGTTTTCATACCTAGGACTTGTCTAGCAGTGTTTGGCTAGGTTATACCCTTGTTATATCAGACCCAATTCGGAAGGGTATTGAGACCGAACGACCCGTGGTAGCAATGGGGATTCATGGGTGCTCAAGACCGGTGAGTTATATCCGTGAGGGGACATGAATCACATTGTGGGGACCATTTATGGGTAGAGTTGCATATGGATAGACTTGGGCTCATGGGCGTTCAAGACCGGTAACCAACCCGTGAGAGGACATGAGAGCTTCCCGTTTACTATATGTGGATGACCTATAGGGTTGATGAGTCCGTATTTGAGAGAGTTGGATACGCTGACTCTAGTGTGAAGGATACCGGAAAGGATCGCCAGGGGCGAGGAATGGATGTATTTGGATCTGAGTTGATATGACTAAGTAGAAGACTTGCATTGGGCTAGGCTTTACCTTGACATGCGCCAATACTTAGACCAAACGGTGATGTGAGAGAGAGGTGGTTTAACCCCTAACCATGGATTGTCCAAGATGGATGAAGGACCCTTTGCCAACCGGCGTTGTGAGATGAGACCTACCCAAAGAAGTATGGTGCTATGACTTAAAGCATGTCTGCCTATAGAGACCAGCATACATAGAGTTAGACTCATACATGCATTGTTGTCTCATATCATATCATTTTATGCTTTGTTTGTGATACTATGTTATTTATGCTATTATGGAATAACTTGCCTTGCTAAGTTTCTTTTGAAATTCACTCCTTTTGTACAATATCTTTTGTTAGACTATTCTACAGGTTTTGATGGCTATGAAGCACAATATGAGGAAGCGCAAGATGAAGAAGCATACCATACGCAAAGTGTTGGCGATTACGGAGATTACTGTGAGGATCCCTCGAGTGGTCTCTCTTATTACCAGGATTAGCCCTACTGTGGAGTGGGAGCGTCTGAGCATCATCGATGAAGTCTATGTTTATGAGGACATCCTTTATAAAGTAGAAAAGACTCTAGTTTAGTTAGATTATATCTTTCTTTCTTGTCTTTAGAATCAGTTGTAATCCCATTTGATTTTCGAACTACATTCCGTTGTACTGGTGGAGTGAGATTCCGCCTCACTCTACTTTTGATTTATATATATCTATTGGTATCTTTTCTGCACTCTAATGATTATCTCGTTACTTATCTATGATTCATTTGAATAATATTGTTAACATTGATTTAGTCTTGTTCTTGATTATATTGTTGTGAATGTGGGAGGATGATTTCACTAACTACTGGATCTTGTGGACTATGGATCACACACTCGGGTATGCCAGATAGGGTACCGGCTGGGTGGATGTGACAGTGTGTGTCCCTCCTAAGGGGGCTCTCTGAATCTCCCGAGGGAGTGGAGCACACCTACCCGAATGGGTGTGTGTGTCCCTCCCTAGGGGGTTCTCTGAATCTTCTGAGGGAGGGGGACACACCTACCCGAGTGGGGGGGTGTGTGTCTCTCCCGAGGGGCCCCTCGGACTATATGTTCTCCACAACAGCTTGGATTTTCATTGACTTTTATTTTGGTGTGGGTGTTGATAGATTTTATCTTTTTTAATACATTATAGACTTCAGAAGCAATGGTCCAGTAGGGTTTCCTGAATTTGAATGGGTGTTCCTAGATTTGATCTGTCTCATTATATAAAATCTAACTATGTGACTATTTGCTTCAACTATTAATTAATTGTTACGACACACCCATTGAAGTGTTATGACTTTCAAATAGTTTTGGTGAGATTAACAGGTAATGTACCGTCAAGCTTTGTATCCTATCTGTCTATTGGATCAATTTGGGTTTGTAATTTTTCCCCATTGGCCATTTAGACCTATTTTAATGGTTAGAATTGAAGTTAGGTTGGTGACTACATTTAGAAGATGGCGATGATTCTTGGACTTGGAGTTGTTGCTCCAAAATATGTCAACTCCTGATTTGGTTCAAAGATGACCCGAACCAGTTATCTACAAACAAGAAAAGGGGTGAAAGTGGATCGCCTCTATGGACCGGAAGCTACCTCAAACGTTCGAGTCAGATTCTAGGTAACACAAATCCTCCTTGAGAGGAGTTAATGCCCGAAGAGTTTGGGTAGATACAATGGAGTTAATGCAAGACTAATCTTGGCTTTCCTTCGTTTCCTTTGATTTTAGCCCTTATTGACAAATCCCATGCTCTTTCTGAAAAAGACAAACCTTGACCATTGGGATCTATTCATTCAGAATGGAGGGCTTGGATGGATTGTGACACCAAGCTTGCTAGAGAAGTCAAGGCCCAAATCTTGCTGGAGAAGTCATGTACTTGATACACTTTCCCCCAGATCTATCAGTGATCTGGAAATACATGATCCTTTGATTTGACGTGTCCCTTCTTAAACTCCAAACAGATCATAAGGAAGCAGTCCCCAAGAAGATTAGGATGGATTAGTGCCCCTATGATGAGCATTAAGCACTTAAAGTGTAGGAGTAGAGCATTAAATGCTGAATTTAATGCTCTAACACGCACTTGTAGCTAGAAATAGGTTGTCTCCTATCATCTCGCTACTTTCGCCGAGAAGTAACATTTCTGATATCTATTTAATGTTCATGTCGTCATGTCAACATTTCAAGACGCTCCTTTGATCCATCGTTTCGTATACGAGAACTTGAACTGTTAGAACTGCTTTTTGAATACGGTTAATCAATGCTCTAACGGTTACATCAGTAATTGAGGTGTGAAATCCCTCATAACCCTAACCCGGAAATCCATATTGTAGGTCTGAAGACCCGGAGTGCGGGAAAAAGCAATTGTGGGCCATCCAAATGGAAACCATTGGATTTGACTTTGAACCAATGGAAGTAGATGGAGATGATGCTAAGTTAGGAACCTTGTACGATTTCGGAAGAAGAACTAACTTGAACATTGATGGACTTGGTAGATGGATCAAGAGTACAATAATGACACAAGTGGAAGGTCCCAGAAAACCAGGTAAGACCCTTCTATAACTTGGAAAAGGACCCAAGATGAAGTTAGGGCTTTCGGAGCACCAAAATACAGTTTTTGACCAAAATAGTCAAGTTGGCGGCTTGCCTTGGTCGCCCCAGGCGACAAAGCTTGTTTCTGGGCAAAATTGTCACTTTTGGGAAATTAGGTTTTTGAAGCCTTATTTAATCATTTTTCATTCTAAAACTTGTCATTATGTTCTAAGGCCATCAGAGAGCGTCAGAGACACTCTAGAGAACCCTCTCCAAGGTGAAGGAAGGTTTTGAAGCATCCGTCAAGTTTTTCGTCCGACGATTCTTCTTCTGCAAGGTTAGCATTCACTATATTCTTTCTAGTTCTACTTTCTCTATTGTGTCTACCTACTATAGAGACTTAAAAGAACGTCTAAATGTCACATCCCCCCAACCGGTACCTATTTGGAATACCCAGAGGTGTGATCCATAGCCCTGAAGATCAAGTTTAGGGCGATCATATACCCACATAGCATAATAATGTAATCAAGAGCATGAACAAATCATTGTATTAAAGTAAATTAAGGAACAATCAAGTAAGGATCTCAGAAGGATCACAAAAGAATATAGAGTGTCACGCCCCCCCGGCCGGCGCCCCAACCGGGGCGGGGGGGGGGGGGCGGCCCCAGGGCGGGCGGGGGGGGGGCGGCCCCCCAAAAAAAAAAAAAAAAAAAAAAAGAAGAAAAAATCATAACAAGAGTGCGGAAGATAAATCATAGATCCAATAAAGAAAGAATGAATCATAAATGAATCAGAATACTAAATATAATCAGAGTATCAAACAGATAAGTAAAGTGAAGCAAAAATCCCACTTTACAATCAGCGGAAAAGTAGCTCTAAAAGAATAAACTAGACAAAAATCTAATCCCAGTAACAAGTACATTGGGTAACTAAATTGTTCTCCACTTTATAGACAACATCCTTGTAAGTGTAAATCTCATAAATAGCACAAGGACGCTTCCACTCAATGGTCGGACTAAGCATCGTACGGAGCATAACCACTCGCGGGATCTTCAGAGTAATTGTGGTAACCGCAATCACCTTCCTGGAGATATGCCTCTTCGCCTTGCGCTTCTTCATAGGGACCGTCATAGTACTCAAGACTGCGGGATAGTCTAACAACATTGTACAATAAAGGAATGAGTTTCAAAGAAACTCGGTAAAGCGATTAAAAATCCATAATAACATAAATGGCGGGATTCCAAAACAAACATAAATGCAATATGATATGAGACAAACAATGAATGAATGAATCTAACTCTATGTATGCTGGTCTCTATTGGCGGACATGCTTTAAGTCATAGCACCGTACTTCTTTAGGAAAGTCCACTCACATCCTCAACCATTTAAGATATCTTGGATTCTCTCACGGATCATTTCACCGGTCTTGAGCAGCCGATTGGTAATGGGTCCTTCATCCCTCGGGACAAACCATGGCGGGGGTTAAGTCAACACACTCTCTCACAACCATTTGGTATAAGTGCTTGGCGCATGTCGGGGTAAAACCTAGCCAAATGCAAGTCTTCTACTTGGTTACATCAAGTCAGATCCAGATACTTCCATTCCTCGTCCCTGACGATCCTTTCCGGTATCCTTCACACTAGAGTCAGCGTATCCTATGGCACCAACCAACTCGGACTACGGACTCATCAACCCTATTGATCATCCACATATGGTAAACGGGAAGCTCTCACGTCCTCTCACGGGTTGGTTACCGGTCTTAAGTGCCCGTGAGCCCAAGTCTAACCATATGCAACCCTACCAATAAATAGCCCCCACAATGTGATTCCTGTCCTCTCACGGGTTGGTTACCGGTCTTGAGCGCCCATGAATCCCCATTGCTACCACGGGTCGTTCGGTCTCAATACCCCTCCGATTAGGGTCGACATAACAGGACATCCTAGCCAAACACTACTAGACAATCCTAGATATGTCATCCAACAGTTTAGGAAGGTGTCCAGAGGGCATCTCCGGAAACATCCCATAATATTCCCGTAGTAGTCCAAGGACAGAAGTGTCGAAAGGACACCTCTCCTTTCCAAACCATACGTAAGCATACACATGCATCAATTCATATCATCACATATATGGTAACTACATATATGGAAAGAAATCAGTAATTACAATCACTTGTATAACATTGGTAAGTAAATCATACATGAATCAATTCAATATGAATAAGTAATGCTACTGTAATCAAAGTTATGCAACAGTAGTATATCATTGTAAGAATCTAATTTAGGAAACATATTAATGATATTCAAATATAGAAACTAGATTCATGCTATCTATGTAATTAAGGAAATAACCATCCTTACCTTTTATAACTCGCAAAGGGATCCTAAGAAATCAAGTAAGATCTTGGCAAACTTGAGAAGAAGGTCCTAAACAAGTATATACAACATATTAGGAAAGATCCCTAACGAGAAAAGATATCAAAACATCCGAAAGCAGACCAAATCTGGAGTTCTTTGTACTCATTGGTCGTGAGTGGTCCGATCGACCAATCAGTCGACCAATGCGAGACGATAGCCTATAAAATCAGAGTTTTAAGATATGAAATCCGAATTTGGTGGTTCAAAAGGGTACTAATCAAGGGGTAGACTACATCAGTAGTATTCTAACATATAGGGGACCTCAAAACACTAATCCAATCAAGGTATCAAGATCCAAATTAGGAAACAAAAAGTTACCATAATTAACTCAAACATGGATCTTGATGAATTTGAAATAGAAAACAAAGACAAGAACAATAGGAGGATGGATCATTGCTTTCGGTAATGAAAACATGAAAACATGCATAGGTCTTCATGGAATAAGGCTTAGAAGCATAAATCTAAATAAGGAAATAAAACCTACCATATATGTAACTATCATGCATCATGAAGAACACATAGTAAGGTAGAAGAGAACAACTAGAATTCTATGGATTATGGATCATGGAAAGAAAACACAACCATTAACCACTAACATGATCAATAAAAGAAGATCCAAAGAGATCAGAATTCAGATTAGAAGATTAACGAGAGATTAAATCATGGTTTGATCATGAATCCTTCAAAAGCTTGCAATGATCATGGTTAAGATCATTGTTCTAGCCTTAAATCCTTAGGATGATCATGAGAACATGTTCAGAGATGTTTGCAACGAGAGGATGCAGCATCTCTTCTACTGTCTCAACTCAAAAAGGAAAGAAAAACAAAGATGGAGGAGAAGAAGAGAGAGTAGACATACCTTTTGATGCAAAAAGAAGAGTTCCGACGAAGATCCGTCAAGAAAACACCAAGGATGCAAGAGAGATGACTTGCAGAGGTCTTTGGTTCGTTCCAGAGGGTTTGGAGGCAGCAAATACGAAGTGGACTCGAGGTTGGACTTAAATAGAGCAAGAACAACCTAATTGCCAAAGACAACACTCATTGGTCGAGTGGATTGGTCGTCGGCCCCGATCGACCAATCGGTCGACCAATGCTGCAAAGACAAGGCCAAAACAGGGGAATTGAAGGTCGAGATCAAATCCAATCCTAAAGGGGTTTTGCACACAAGTCAAGTGACTTACCTAATAGGTAGAAATGCCTTCAAACCAAGATAGAGAGCACTCCAAGTCCATCAACTAATTAGATCTTCATCGGGATTCGGTTTCCATAAATAGAACCTCATCATCAACCTTCATGGATTCAAAGCCGGACACCAAGTCCTCTCTTGGGATGGCCCAAAGCTGACTTCTTACTTTACTTCGGGTCATCGGACCTACAAACAACAAGGTTTCCGGGTCAAGGTTAGGGCTGGGTTTCACATTCTCCCCCCCTTAAAGAAATTTCGTCCCCGAAATTGAAAGCGTACTGTGCTTCCAAAGAGGTAAGGAAACTTCTCCTTCATATCTTCTTCCTTCTCCCAAGAAGCTTCTTCGGGGTATGGTTCTTCCACCGAATCTTCACCAAAGGAATGGCGCGATTCCGCAGTTGCTTGTCCTTCCTATCCAAGATTTCGGCCGGTTCTTCATCATAGGTCAAATCAGCACTAAGTCCTTCGGGTGCTTGCTGCAAAATGTGTTCCGGATTCTCTATGTATTTTCGGAGCATCGAAATATGAAACACATTGTGCACACCAGCAAGAGGCGGAGGTAATGCTAATCGATACGCAAAGGTCCAACCTTTTCCAAAATCTCGAAAGGTCCAATGTAACGAGGGCTAAGCTTTCCCTTAACATTGAATCTCATCACACCCTTCATTGGTGAGACCTTGAGAAAGACTTTCTCTCCAACTTGAAATTCCAAATCGGTCCTTCTCTTATCAGCATAAGATTTCTGTCTCGGTCATGGCGGACTTAATCCTTTCTCTTATCATATCTACCATAGCACTTATAGCTTCAATCATCTCGGGACCTAAGACTTTTCTTTCACTGTCTCGAGTCCAGTACAAAGGTGTCCTACAAGTACTACCATACAAAGCCTTGAATGGAGCCACGCCTATTGTGGCTTGATAAGCTGTTGTTATAGGCAAACTCAACCAAAGCTAGGTGTTCATCCCAATTACCACCCATATCCACCACACAAGATCTGAGCATGTCTTCCAATGTCCGAATTGTCCGCTCGGATTGTCCATCGGATTGTGGATGATGAGCTGTACTCAAGTTCAATTGGGTTCCCAAGGCCTTCCGCAAACTATTCCAAAACCTTGAGGTGAACCTAGGATCACGATCCGAGACAATACTCAATGGCACACCATGTAGACGAACCACATTATCCACATAAAGCCTTGCTAGCTTATCCAAAGTATGAGTGATCTTCATAGGAATGAAATGGGCTGATTTGGTCAACCTATCAACAATCACCCACACAGTGTCATTGCCTTTACTTGTCCGAGGCAAGCTAGTCACAAAGTCCATGGAGATATCCTCCCACTTCCAACTAGGAATAGGAAGGGGTTGAAGTAATCCAGATGGAGGTTGTCGAACGGCTTTCACACGTTGGCAAGTCTCACACTTGGCGACAAAATCATCAACATCCGCCTTTAGACCAATCCACCAAAAATGTTCCTTCAAGTCCTTGTACATCTTGGTGCTTCCCGGGTGTACAGTAAAGACTGACTGGTGTGCTTCCTTCAATATTTCTTTCTTAACTTCATCGTTTGCAGGCATACACGAGTCTTCCTCTAAACAACAAAGCACCATCCATGGATATACCAAAGTCGGGGTCCGACTCGGGATTCGAAGAAATCTTCTCAACTTTGATCAAAAACTCTTGATCGGAACTCTGCAGAGCAACAATCTTATCTCTAAGACCAGATCTTGCCGTCATGGCGAGAGAGAATAAAATCAGAATTCTCAGGAACGATTTCCAAATCAAAACTCACAATAGAAGACCACAATGGTAAACTCAAAGCATTCAAATCCAAAGTCTTCTTCTGGTTCTTCCTACTAAGAGCATCAGCAACAACATTTGCTTTCCCAGGATGATACTGAATATCACAATCATAATCGGAGACTAGTTCCAACCATCTCCTTTGTCTCATGTTCAACTCCTTTTGGGTAAAGAAGTATTTCAAACTCTTATGATCCGTGAAAATGGCAATCTTCTCACCGTAAAGATAATGTCTCCAAATCTTCAAAGCAAAGACAACGGCGGCAAGTTCTAGATCGTGAGTGGGGTAATTCCGCTCATAATCCTTCAATTGCCGAGAAGCATAGGCTACAACCTTGCCATGTTGCATCAGTACACAACCCAAACCAATCTTTGACGCATCGGTATAAACTGTCATACCACCGGAACTATCAGGTATAGTCAAAACCGGGGCACTTGTCAATCTATCTTTCAACTCTTGGAAATTCTTCTCACAGGCGTCAGACCAAACAAACTTCTCTTCTTTCCTGGTCAACTTAGTCATAGGAGCAGCCAACCGAGAAAAGTTCTCAATAAACCTTTGGTAGTAACCCGCGAATCCAAGAAAACTTCTTATTTCCGTTCTCGACTTCGGTCTCTCCCAATCAGCCACGACTTGGACCTTTTCGGGATCGACACGAATACCTTCGGCTGAAACTACATGACCAAGGAAAACCACTCTCTTAAGCCAGAAATCACACTTGCTAAACTTAGCGAACAACTTCTTTTCCCGCAACCTTTGCAAAGTGAAACTTAGATGACTCGCATGCTCTTCTTCGCTCTTCGAATAGATCAAGATGTCATCAATGAAAACAATCACAAACTTATCAAGCACATCATGAAATACTCGGTTCATGAGGTCCATGAACACCGCAGGGGCATTGGTCAATCCGAAGGGCATGACTCTAAACTCATAGTGACCATACCGCGTTCGGAAAGCTGTCTTGAAGATATCACTAGACTTCACTTTCAATTGGTGATATCCAGACCTTAAGTCAATCTTTGAGAACACAACTGCACCCCTTCAACTGATCGAAGAGATCATCGATTCGGGCAGCGGATATCTATTCTTGATAGTCAACTTATTCAACTCACGGTAGTCGATGCACAAGCGCATACTACCGTCTTTCTTCTTGAGGAACAAGACCGGAGCTCCCCAAGGTGACACACTAGGCTGTACGAAACCTCTATCAATGAGCTCATTCAACTGATTTTGCAACTCTTTTAACTCAGTAGGAGCCATCCTATACGGAGCTTTAGATACCGGTGCAGCACCAGGGACGAGATCAATAGAGAATTCGACATCTCTCGTCCGGAGGCACTCCCCGATAAATCATCGGGGAAGACATCAACAAAGTCGCAGCACAACTCGACTTCATCGACTCTTTTCTCCACTATACCCTTGCCTTCGGATGAAGCATCATCCACTAGGGCATAGACTTGCATCGGTCTGACAGCACCTTCTTACAAACCCTTCTCTTTTCACCCCGAAATTCAAAGACCGGACTTCCACAAATATGGAACTGAATCTTCTTTGAGGAACAAAGGAACACAGCTTTGTGGGCTGTCAACCAATCGATTCCCAAAATAACATCGAAGTCCTTCATGTCAAGAATCACAAAATTGGCTTCCAAGTTCTTCTCACCAATCAACACAGACATTTAGATAACCCCTTATCTAGTTTCACAACAGACCGCAGAGGTGTACTAATCAATAAACAACTAGACAACTTCTCGGGGATTAGGTTAGTCTTCTTGATGAATGCAGATGACATGAACGAATGAGATGCACCCGTATCAAATAAGACAAATGCAGAAATAGAAGCGACTAACAATGTACCTGTAATCACATCATGGCTTGGATCCCGCTCAAGATCGGAAATACCGAAAACTCTACCAGAGGGAGGAGCAGGAGCACTCTTCACCACCGGGGCAGTGCTGCCGGGTGCCGCTCGGACAGCACGAGCAAAATGACCAGCTTGCTTGCAGAGAAGCAAACGAGATTGCTGGATCCAACAGGGGTGGCTGCAACAGAGGGCTTCGAACAAAAGGGCCTTGCACTTGCACTTGCACTTGCACTTGCTGGTGGTCGGTTTCCGCCATATCGTTTAAACCGGCCGGGCTGCTGAAAACCCGTGTTTCGACCTACACTCTTAGCCCGAAAGGTAGGAGTGGGGTAGGGTGTAGGTCTCACAAAACGACGGTCATTGCGATCCACCAAACCAGAATTCCTTGACCGCCAAGGCTTTTGCACACGAGCACTTTCCTTCTCTGTTTCTTCCAACTTCTTCGAGTTTCGCACAACTTGAGCATAGCTCACTATAGGCCGGACCGTGAGGTAAGCTTTAATGGCAGGGCGCAGTCCTTTGAAGAACTTCTTTGCTTTGGCGAGGTCTTCCTTCAAAGAATCTGGAGCAAAGAAATGAAGCTCCTCGAACTTCTGTTGGTACTCCAACACGGACAAAGTTCCTTGAGTCGAATCATAAACTCAGCTTCCTTCGCATCCTTCACCGCCTCGGGAAAGTAGTTCATACAAAAAGCCTCTTTGAATAACTCCCAAGTTACAACTCCCGCATGCAAACCTTCCAAAACAGGACGAGTGGAGATCCACCATGCATCAGGTTCTTGTTGCAACTTCGCTCAAAAACAAAATCTTCCGAGCTTCCGAGCATTGCAGATGTCGGAAAGCCTTCTCCAACTCACGAAGCCACTTGTTAGGAAACAAGGGGTCCTTGGTAACTCCGGTAAAAGTGGGTACTTGCATCTTGGGAAAACTCTCCATCAAAGGCGAGTATGAGGAGTTCCAGCTAAACCTCCCGCATTCGAGGACTGCGGCATGAGGATTCACATTAGCACCAGCCCGGGTCTCATTATGCGAGTCATGAAACCCACCAACATCTCGGTTGAACCGAGCCGCTTGTCGCTGCATCATATTGCCCATAATATTGGCAATATCTACGAAACATCCAACATTCGGGGCACCGGGGATCTCATGAGTACCCCGATCAGCATTTGGTATCTCACCACCTCCATGAGGTACTTCACCACCTCCCGAGGTACTTCACCACCTCCATGACCACTGGATTCACCACGCCCACTTCTCGAGAGTAACCATTCTCGCAAAACCGAGAACATCAAAATACCGAATTTCAAGATTCAACATAAACCACAAGTCCAAATGATTTGAAAACTTAAATCATGCTCAAATATATCCATATAGTCATCAAACAATATTCCAAAAGGCAAAAATCACATTTTCCAAAAATTCAACAGCAAATGAGGTCACTGTGACCATTGGTCGAGTGATTGGTCGAGTGACCCAGTCGACCAATGAGTCGACCAATGAAGACAGAATGCGAAAATTCGCATTATAAGCCTCATTTTCACATTCCAACCTCATTCTAACTTCTTCCAAAGGTGAGAGATCTAGGGAAAATATCCAAGAGTTCCCACAAGTGTTCTTGAGGTGATTTAGTGCTTCAACAACAACACCACAACACACCATCTTCACAAACAAGGTAAATCTCTCATTCTTTCTTCCATTTTCATCTTCTCATGCTTGCATTTCAATAAAACCATGCTTTACTTGTATCCAATGCTAGAAATCATGCTTAGGAATGCTTAGAAACATATTCCCTAGGTTTTAAACATAATGACATGCATAGACAACAAGTTTTAACACATTGGTGCTCATCTCGCAAAGTTTTATACCGAAATCGATATCTTTAGAAAAATTTCGTTTTCTCTCAAACCGCTTGAAATTTTCGCACGAGATCAAATGCTACATGCTCAAGATGACATTGTAGATAGGTCCATACAATTTGATTTAACCAATTTCAACTTTTCAAAAATCCAATTTTGACCTAAATTGCAAAATCCCCAAATTTCTTCTTGCTGAATTTTTCGCTTTAATCCAAGTTTTCGATCGATTTTCACCAAAACAACTTCATAGACATGAAATTCCAAGTATTGCACACATGCTAGTATGTTCAAATCAAATTTCCCCCAAATTTGAAATTTTCCGAAAAATTACGAAAATACCCTTTTGGCTCAAATCTTGAAATAGCACTAATTGGAATTGTCTCTTGTCTCTTTCACAGATACACCATGCAGAGGGGAGGATGAGGAGGAGGTAGAGGTCGTGGTCGCATCGTAGGTGCTCTTAGGGGCAGAGGTCAGGTTCCTTTCGAGCCTAGAGAGGAGGTTAGGAGACCGACATGTTTGACACACCTCAGGCCGAGTTCCTGTACGAGGCCTACTTCAGCTATTGTAACATCGAGATGGGACGTCTACTTCACTTACGCCAGCTCAGAGCCTTTAGGATTCGGCAGAGGTTCGACACATTACAGTGGACTCATCTCTTCACCGAGGATTTGCCGGTATACCCGGAGCTAGTGAGGTTGTTCTTCAGCAACCTTACTTACACGAGAGGAGGCTCGAGGCCGGGGACATCCACTCGGACTTGTCCTCGGGAGCGGGGGTCTTCCCGGACTCAGATTCGCTTCTCTACCCGGACACCGGCTGAGATCTTGCGGGTTCCTTACTATCCACAGGCGGTGTGTGTGGATACCTGCGGGAGCAGATCTGGACAGCCATCGATGCCGTACGAGCCGCGAGATATGCTCTACGCTATGGGATAGCCGTCGATGCTTCACACCGTGGACTAGCGGACGGATGACGGGTTCTGCACGTATTATCGGTCGCATAGTCAGCCGAAACATCATGCCGAAAGCCGGACATCACCATCGGGTCACGGTGATGGAGGCCTTGGTCATCTACCGCATCTACATGGGCTTCGAGATCGATCTCTCCTACATCATTCAGCGGGTCATCTGGACTTAGTTCTGCGGCCTAGCATGCGGAACCTTTGCTATGGGAGGCTTCGACTTTGATCTTCGGGCATTTCGGGGTGAGTTTCGAGGATACACCGATGGACACTAGATCACGGGGATACCCCATTGGGACTCGGACCATTCGTCGGATGAGACTACATCGGTCAGAGAGATCTCCTGGTCCGGAGAGGGTGAGGATGATGATGAATCGAGAGGATGAGGATCAGGGATCGAGAGGATGGAGGAGAGGATATCGGTCCCGATAGTGATGATCAGGCCGGAGATGAAGCAGATATGCGCGAGGCTGAGCTCGTGCATCACGAGTTTCCTTCATCACACTTCGAGGTAGGTGGCCCTTCACATGCGGTTCCGGAGACTTCGGATCTTGGTGCACGAGATGAGATCGATGACTTCCATGCTGGAGAGGATGGAGGTCGAGACGGGAGCAGATGTACGAGAGGATGGAGTCACGACGGGATAGGATAGAGCATCGGGTGACTCAGCTAGCGAGAGGAGTTCGAGCATACGAGAGATCGAGTAGATCACCTAGATAGACTATACTTTAGGATTTTCCATTTATGCATTTCAGATGTAATCCTTGTAAAAACTTTTGAAATTAATGAAGTTCATTTTGTTTCTCTTTAATTATTGTATGTTATGCAACTTTCTTTTCCTTGCATTAGTGACATTTGTTCAAGTATAATTATGGTATGTTATTCGGAAATGTTCTGTTATGCCTCAAAGGTCAAGTTTCTAATTCGGTGTTCTATTATTCACTTCTAAGAGTAGAAGAGTCATTTCGGATCAATGACTCGAGAATGTTCAGTTGTTGTCTTTTGTGGTTAGGATCTCCTCGAACCTTGGGCTCTGATACCAATATGTCACGCCCTCCCAGCCGGTACCCTATCTGGCATACCCGAGAGTGTGATCCACAGCCCGAAGATCAGGTATCGAGTGATCAACCTCCCACATAAACAATAACATAATCATGAACAATCATAACAAGAGTGCGGAAGATAAATCATAGATCCAATAAAGAAAGAATGAATCATAAATGAATCAGAATACTAAATATAATCAGAGTATCAAACAGATAAGTAAAGTGAAGCAAAAATCCCACTTTACAATCAGCGGAAAAGTAGCTCTAAAAGAATAAACTAGACAAAAATCTAATCCCAGTAACAAGTACATTGGGTAACTAAATTGTTCTCCACTTTATAGACAACATCCTTGTAAGTGTAAATCTCATAAATAGCACAAGGACGCTTCCACTCAATGGTCGGACTAAGCATCGTACGGAGCATAACCACTCGCGGGATCTTCGAGTAATTGTGGTAACCGCAATCACCTTCCTGGAGATATGCCTCTTCGCCTTGCGCTTCTTCATAGGGACCGTCATAGTACTCAAGTCACTGGCAGGATAGTCTAACAACATTGTACAATAAAGGAATGAGTTTCAAAGAAACTCAGTAAGGCAGTTAAAAATCCATAATAACATAAATGGCAGGATTCCAAAACAAACATAAATGCAATATGATATGAGACAAACAATGAATGAATGAATCTAACTCTATGTATGCTGGTCTCTATTGGCAGACATGCTTTAAGTCATAGCACCGTACTTCTTTAGGAAAGTCCACTCACATCCTCAACCATTTAAGATATCTTGGATTCTCTCACGGATCATTTCACCGGTCTTGAGCAGCCGATTGGTAATGGATCCTTCATCCCTCGGGACAAACCATGGCAGGGGGTTAAGTCAACACACTCTCTCACAACCATTTGGTATAAGTCTTGGCGCATGTCGGGGTAAAACCTAGCCAAATGCAAGTCTTCTACTTGTTTACATCAAGTCGGATCCAGATACTTCCATTCCTCGTCCCCGACGATCCTTTCCGGTATCCTTCACACTAGAGTCAGCGTATCCTATGGCACCAACCAACTCGGACTACGGACTCATCAACCCTATTGATCATCCACATATGGTAAACGGGAAGCTCTCACGTCCTCTCACGGGTTGGTTACCGGTCTTAAGCGCCCGTGAGCCCAAGTCTAACCATATGCAACCCTACCAATAAATGGCCCCCACAATGTGATTCCTGTCCTCTCACGGGTTGGTTACCGGTCTTGAGCGCCCATGAATCCCCATTGCTACCACGGGTCGTTCGGTCTCAATACCCCTCCGATTAGGGTCGACATAACAGGACATCCTAGCCAAACACTACTAGACAATCCTAGATATGTCATCCAACAGTTTAGGAAGGTGTCCAGAGGGCATCTCCGGAAACATCCCATAATATTCCCGTAGTACTCCAAGGACAGAAGTGTCGAAAGGACACCTCTCCTTTCCAAACCATACGTAAGCATACACATGCATCAATTCATATCATCACATATATGGTAACTACATATATGGAAAGAAATCAGTAATTACAATCACTTGTATAACATTGGTAAGTAAATCATACATGAATCAATTCAATATGAATAAGTAATGCTACTGTAATCAAAGTTATGCAACAGTAGTATATCATTGTAAGAATCTAATTTAGGAAACATATTAATGATATTCAAATATAGAAACTAGATTCATGCTATCTATGTAATTAAGGAAATAACCATCCTTACCTTTTATAACTCGCAAAGGGATCCTAAGAAATCAAGTAAGATCTTGGCAAACTTGAGAAGAAGGTCCTAAACAAGTATATACAACATATTAGGAAAGATCCCTAACAGAAAAGATATCAAAACATCCGAAACAGACCAAATCTGGAGTTGCTATACTCATTGGTCGAGTGGATTGGTCGAGTGGTCCGATCGACCAATCGAGTCGACCAATGCGAATGATAGCCTATAAAATCAGAGTTTTAAGATATGAAATCCGAATTTGGTGGTTCAAAAGGGTACTAATCAAGGGGTAGACTACATCAGTAGTATTCTAACATATAGGGGACCTCAAAACACTAATCCAATCAAGGTATCAAGATCCAAATTAGGAAACAAAAAGTTACCATAATTAACTCAAACATGGATCTTGATGAATTTGAAATAGAAAACAAAGACAAGAACAATAGGAGGATGGATCATTGCTTTCGGTAATGAAAACATGAAAACATGCATAGGTCTTCATGGAATAAGGCTTAGAAGCATAAATCTAAATAAGGAAATAAAACCTACCATATATGTAACTATCATGCATCATGAAGAACACATAGTAAGGTAGAAGAGAACAACTAGAATTCTATGGATTATGGATCATGGAAAGAAAACACAACCATTAACCACTAACATGATCAATAAAAGAAGATCCAAAGAGATCAGAATTCAGATTAGAAGATTAACAGAGATTAAATCATGGTTTGATCATGAATCCTTCAAAAGCTTGCAATGATCATGGTTAAGATCATTGTTCTAGCCTTAAATCCTTAGGATGATCATGAGAACATGTTCAGAGATGTTTGCAACAGAGGATGCAGCATCTCTTCTACTGTCTCAACTCAAAAAGGAAAGAAAAACAAAGATGGAGGAGAAGAAGAGAGAGTAGACATACCTTTTGATGCAAAAAGAAGAGTTCCGACGAAGATCCGTCAAGAAAACACCAAGGATGCAAGAGAGATGACTTGCAGAGGTCTTTGGTTCGTTCCAGAGGGTTTGGAGGCAGCAAATACGAAGTGGACTCGAGGTTGGACTTAAATAGAGCAAGAACAACCTAATTGCCAAAGACAGCACTCATTGGTCGAGTGGATTGGTCGATCGGCCCGGTCGACCAATCGATCGACCAATGCGGCGACAAGGCCAAAACAGGGGATTGAAGGTCCAGATCAAATCCAATCCTAAAGGGGTTTTGCACACAAGTCAAGTGACTTACCTAATAGGTAGAAATGCCTTCAAACCAAGATAGAGAGCACTCCAAGTCCATCAACTAATTAGATCTTCATCAGGATTCAGTTTCCATAAATAGAACCTCATCATCAACCTTCATGGATTCAAAGCCAGACACCAAGTCCTCTACTGGGATGGCCCAAAGCTGACTTCTTACTTTACTTCGGGTCATCGGACCTACAAACAACAAGGTTTCCGGGTCAAGGTTAGGGCTGGGTTTCACATAGAGTGAGGAATAAACAAGATCAGAGTAAAGCGTATAGCAAAAATAAACTCAAAATCAAAGCGGAAGGTAGATCGAATCTCTAAAGTATTACAACTGAAAGAAATAAAGGAAACTAAGAATCATTCTAAAATTAAACAAAATGAGTATCTATGTCCATCAAGCAATGCCTAGTCTCAGATGTCTCTATATCCAGCACAGGACACTCTAGTTCCAATAATCGGCTATTCTAGTATGCTCCGTCATCACACAGGTATGCTTCACTGTAAAGCTCATAGTTGCTAGTATCTTGAAAACCATACAAGTCACACGCCATGGCCTCATAGTTTGGGATCTTGCAGTCATCAGTACCTACAACAAAATCTAATGAAAACATGTCCCTCGAAGGGTGAGCTCAACAGAACTCAATAAGTAGTTTAATCACAATAAACAACTGCAAGCAGTTCAAAACAAACATGATGCAATGATATGAGACAATGAATGCAAGTATGCTTCTAATTCTATATATGCTGGTCTCTATTGGCAGATATGCATTAAGATAAATCACCATACTCCTCTAGGTAGGTCTCAATCACTCTTCCCTCACGACTCTGATGGACGTCTTTTGGGTTCTCCACGGTAATTGGGTCTTGCATCCTTCTCGGACATTCCATGGCTGGGGTTTAAGTCAACACTATCACTCACCACCATTGGCATGAGTATTGGCGCGTGTCAGGGTTATACCTAGTCCAGTGGAAGTCATCTATTAAGTCACATCTACTTTAGGGTTAGATACGTCCATTCCTCGCTTCTCCACGATTCTTTCCGATACCTTTCCCCCTAGAGTCACCATTTCCTTCTCAGCTACGTAGACTCTTAACCCTATTGGCCATCCACATATAATAAACGGGAAGCTCTCATGTCTCCTCATGCTTCTTGCATTCTTGGGCACCAACGAGCTCAAGCTTATTATGTACGACCCTACTAATGAATGGCCCCCACAATGTGATTTACATCCTCTCACGGGTTGTTATCGGTCTTGAGAAATACCCATTGCTACCACGGGTCACTCGACCTTAATACCCCTTTTGATAGGGTCAGATAGTGTCACGTCCTCCCAGCCGGTACCCTATCTGGCATACCCGAGAGTGTGATCCACAGCCCGAAGATCAGGTATCGAGTGATCAGCCTCCCACATTTACAATAACATAATCATGAACAATCATAATAAAAGTGCAGAAGATAAACCATAGATCCAATAAGGAAAGAATGAATCATAAATAAATCAGAATACTAGATATAATCAGAGTGTCAGACAGATAAGTAAAGTGAGGCAAAAATCCCACTCTACAACCAGCGGAAAAGTAGCTCGAACAGAGAATAAACTAGACAAAAGCTAATCCCAGTAGCAAGTACAATGGGTAACTAAATTGTTCTCCACTTTATAGACAACATCCTTATAAGTGTAAATCTCATAAATGGCACAAGGACGCTTCCACTCAATGGTCGGACTAAGCATCGTACGGAGCATAACCACTCGCGGGATCTTCGATGTAATTGTGGTAACCGCAATCACCTTCCCTGGAGATATGCCTCCTCGCCTTGCGCTTCTTCATAGGAACCGTCATAGTATTCAGTACTGCAGGATAGTCTAACAAACATTGTACAATAAAGGAATGAGTTTCAAAGAAACTCAGGTAAAGGCGATTAAATCCATAATATCATAAATGGCGGGATTTGGGAACAAACATAAATGCAATATGATATGAGACAAGCAATGAATGAATGAATCTAACTCTATGTATGCTTGGTCTCTATTGGCGGACATGCTTTAAGTCATAGCACCGTACTTCTTTAGGAAGGTCTCAATCACTCATCATCAGTTGGTAATGGGTCCGGCATCCCTCGGGACATTCCATGGCTGGGGGTTAAGTCACCACTCTCTCACATCACCATTGGTCTAAGTACCGGCGCATGTCGGGGGTAATACCTAGCCAAATGCAAGTCTTCTACTTAGTTACACCAAGCCACCCCCAAACACCCCCCCATTCCTCGTCCCTGACGATCCTTTCCGGTATCCTTCACACTAGAGTCCTCATAGTCCCTGACTACGGACTCATCAACCCTATTGATCATCCACATACGGTAAACGGGAAGCTCTCACGTCCTCTCACGGGTTGGTTACCGGTCTTAAGCGCCCGTGAGCCCAAGTCTAACCATATGCAACCCTACCAATAAATGGCCCCCACAATGTGATTCTTGTCCTCTCACGGGTTGGTTACCGGTCTTGAGCGCCCATGAATCCCCATTGCTACCACGGGTCGTTCGGTCTCAATACCCCTCCGATTAGGGTCTGACATAACAGGACATCCTAGCCAAACACTACTAGACAATCCTAGATATGTCATCCAACGAGTTTAGGAAGGTGTCCGAGAGGGCATCTCCGGAAACATCCCATAATATTCCCGTAGTAGTCCAAGGACAGAAGTGTCAAAAGGACACCTCTCCTTTCCAAACCATACTTAAGCATACACATGCATCAGATCATATCATCACATATATGGTAACTTCATATATGGAAAGAAATCAATAATTACAATCACTTGTATATAATTGGTAAGTAAATCATACATGAATCAATTTAAACAATGCTACTGTAATCAAGGTTATGCAACAGTAGTATATCATTGTAAGAATCTAATTTAGGAAACATATCAATGATATTCAAATATAGAAACTAGATTCATGCTATCTATGTAATTAAGGAAATAACCATCCTTACCTTTTATAAGTTGCAAAGGAATCCTAAGAAGTCAAGTAAGATCTTGGCAAACTTGAGAATAAGGTCCTAAACAAGTGTATACAACATATTAGGAAAGATCCCTAACAGAAAATATACCAAAACATCCAACACAGACCAATTCTGGAGTTGCTGTACTCATTGGTCGAGTGGATTGGTCGACTGGTCCATCGACCAATGCAGACAGTAGCCTAAAAAAAACAGAGTTTTAAGATATGAAATCCGAATTTGGTGGTTCAAAAGGGTACTAATCAAGGGGTAAACTACATCAGTAGTATTCTAACATATAGGGGACCTCAAAACACTAATCCAAACAAGACATCAAGATCCAAATTAAGAAACAAAAAGTTACCATAATTAGATCAACCATGGATCTTGATGAATTCGAAATAGAAAACAAAGACAAGAACAATAGGAGGATGGATCATTGCTTTCGGTAATGAAAACATGAAAACATGCATAGGTCTTCATGGAATAAGGCTTAGAAGCATAAATCTAAATAAGGAAATAAAACCTACCATATATGTAACTATCATGCATCATGAAGAACACATAGTAAGGTAGAAGAGAACAACTAGAATTCTATGGATTATGGATCATGGAAAGAAAACACAACCATTAACCACTAACATGATCAATAAAAGAAGATCCAAAGAGATCAGAATTCAGATTAGAAGATTAACAGAGATTAAATCATGGTTTGATCATGAATCCTTCAAAAGCTTGCAATGATCATGGTTAAGATCATTGTTCTAGCCTTAAATCCTTAGGATGATCATGAGAACATGTTCGAGAGATGTTTGCAACAGAGGATGCAGCATCTCTTCTACTGTCTCAACTCAAAAAGGAAAGAAAAACAAAGATGGAGGAGAAGAAGAGAGAGTAGACATACCTTTTGATGCAAAAAGAAGAGTTCCGACGAAGATCCGTCAAGAAAACACCAAGGATGCAAGAGAGATGACTTGCAGAGGTCTTTGGTTCGTTCCAGAGGGTTTGGAGGCAGCAAATACGAAGTGGACTCGAGGTTGGACTTAAATAGAGCAAGAACAACCTAATTGCCAAAGACAGCACTCATTGGTCGAGTGGATTGGTCGACTGGTCCAGTCGACCAATCAGTCGACCAATGCTGACAGCAAATCCAAAACAGGGAATTGAAGGCCCGGATCAAATCCAATCCTAAAGGGGTTTTGCACACATGCCAAGTGACTTACCTAATAGGTAGAAATGCCTTCAAACCAAGATAGAGAGCACTCCAAGTCCATCAACTAATCCGATCTTCATCAAGATTCAGTTTCCATAAATAGAACTTCATCATCAACTTTCATGGATTCAAAGCCAGACACCAAGTCCTCTACTGGGATGGCCCAAAGCTGACTTCTTACTTTACTTCGGGTCATCGGACCTACAAAAAACAAGGTTTCCGGGTCAAGGTTAGGGCTGGGTTTTACAGATATGACAGGATTTCCCTAACCAAACACTTCTAGACAAATCCTAGGTATGTCAACCAATAGCTACGGAAAGCGCCAAGGGGCACCATAGGAATGCGTCCCATACCACCTCCATTGGTGTCTAGTGACTGAAACGCCAAAAGGGCATTCCCCATTCCACAACCACAACCTAGGCAATCACATCACATCATGATTCCATAACATCATAACAAAATCCAATTCACAATCCCATCATTCATATTCAATACCAGCATGTAATTCACATCATGGATGGTATACTCTAATTTCAGAAGTATAATAATATAGAAAAAGTTCCAAAACAGTAGCTAACATATGCATACAAATCTTATCATAGTGTAGCACATAATGATGTCAATTGTGAGTGAACATAATCCTCGAGAAAGAGATCAAAGGGCAAGTCCAAAATAACCCTAAACAAACATGTATAGTACATAAGGAACAAACCCTAACAATCAGAGATGAAAGGGAAGCAAAACAGAGAAAAGTTGTTGTCACAATTCCCTTGGCAGCTTGACCTTTGGCAGCCTGAGGCGACCAAAGCTATCTGTACGGACAGAAACTTCCAAAATTGGTCGAGAACTCTTCGTTTGACACTGGAACACTCTGAAATTAATAGGAAAAATTATAAAATAACATACTAAGACTATCTATGATGATCTAAACATCGAACAAGGTCATTGAAATAGAAATCTAATAAATCACATAATAGGCTTGATTCGTGGATCGATCCGTAGATTTCACGAGATAGACTAGAATGAATGGGGATTCATTCTAGAGATAAGAAAATAGTAGATCATGGTTATAAAACAACTAGGAACAGATCTAACAGAGATTAGAAATCAAACAACTCAGATTAGAATGAGATCATGGTCATCATGCTAGGTTAAACACCGAAATCACACCGTATTGTCTTTGAAAAGAATAGAGTGAATGGGAATTCACTCCAAGACTATGAGGATTAGAGATTAGGTCATTACAACAGTGTAAGACCTTCCTCACAATCAAAACAAAGAGTAGAAGAGGATTCGAAGGAGAGAGAGAGTAGATCTAAAGAGAATATAAGTGAATACTAACCTTGTAGAAGAGGATTCGAAGGAGAAACTCCTACAGATGCTTGGGATCTTCCTTGGCTTTGAAGAGAGAGCTTTAGGGTTCTTCTCATGTTCTCCAATAGTTTAGAGGCGAAGTGGCTTGAATTAGATCGAAGTTTGAATATATAGGGCTCCGAAAACCTAATTTTTCCCAAAAGAGACAATTTTGCCCCGAGGAAGCTTTGTTCGCTTGGCTTGGTCGCTTGGGGCCACAAAGGAAATCGACCAAGCAATGCTAAGGGGTAAAAAACATATTTTGGTCTTCGACAACCTCAAGCTTCACCTGGGTCCTTCACCAACTTAAGAAAGGGCCTTACCTGACTTTATAGGACCTTCCAAAGGTGTCAACATTGTCTTCATGGTCCACCTTTCTAGTCCAACATCATTCAAGTCATATCATTTTCCAAATCATACAGGGTTTCCATACTAAGATCTTCATCATCTAACTCCAAGGGTTCTAGGTTAGACCTAATGGGTTCAAATTTGGATGGCCCACAGCTGTCTTCTTCCTTCACTTCGGGTCTTCGGATCTATACTATGGATTTCCAAATAGGGTTAGGTGGATTTCACACTAAATCTAGTGTAATGACCTCATCTATTCTCTTAGTTCTAGAGTGAATCTCCATTCACTTTAACTCTTCTGTGAACTTCACGATATGATTTTGGTAAAGACCTAGTATAAATCTATGTGATTTTATTCTCTTTGATTAGTCTGATTTCCAATCTATGTTAGATCATATTCTATGATGTTTTCAGACCTTATTCTACTATTCTCTTTACCCTAGAGTGAACTCCAGTCAATCCGTGAATTTGCGGTTTGATTTCAGATGAAACCTAATATCGGACTCGTTAGGTTTTCATTCCTTTGGCCATGATTAATGCCTAAACCATACTAGATAATGTCTTACTATGATTTCATAATTTTCTAGTGATTTGGAACCCAAACGATGAGTTTTTGATCGATTTTAGGATTTGTTGTCCGTACATAGTAGCCTTGGTCAATTGGCTAGGTAGCCTCAAGCAACCAACCATGCTGCGTTGACAGCAAAATGCGTAGTTTTGCCCTCCTTTCATCTTCAAACCTTTAGGGTTTGTTCCTAACATTGAATCATCATATTGTTAGGAATTTTTTGGCAAGTTTGAACTCATCTTTTGGTCTACTCTTCAAATGTTTCAAATGGACAAAAAGGTGAGGACATTCACGTACATATAACCTCAGTTACATTCTTATTTGTAATAGGACTTGAATGCATGTTCTATATTGATGTTATATGATCTAGACATGATTACTATGCCTCGGTAATTTTAGACATGGTGTTATGCATATTTGTTAGATATGTGAATGTTTGGAATGAGAATGAATTATGATATGATGATGTGATTGGAATCATGTTGAAATGTGAATCCTTAGGTTGTGATTGTGAATTAGGGAATGCCATTGGGTGTTTCTATCTTAGGACATTAGTGGAGGTGCTATGGGACACAATCCTATGATGCCCCTTGGCACTTTTCATGATTATTGGATGTCATACCTAGGATATCTAAAAGTGTTTGGTTAGAAACCCCGTCATACACACCCTATCAGCGTGGGTATTGAGGCCGAGTGACCCTTGGAAGTAATGGGGATTGGCGGCGCTCAAGACTGGTAGCCAACTCGTGAGAGGACACAATTACATTGTGGGGGCCATTCATTGGTAGGGTCGCATCATAATAAGCTTGGGCTCATGGGTGCTCAAGTCCGGTAGACAACCTGTGAGAGGACATGAGAGCTTCCCGTT
Organism: Hakea prostrata; assembly: GCF_041222555.1. Lineage (NCBI taxonomy): Eukaryota > Viridiplantae > Streptophyta > Magnoliopsida > Proteales > Proteaceae > Hakea > Hakea prostrata. The sequence continues at coordinate 1,188,291 of NC_142600.1, forward strand.
TATTATATGTGATGACCAGTAGGGTTAAGAGTCCATAGTCTGAGTTGGTTGGTGCCATAGGATACGATGACTCTAGGGGGAAGGATACCGGCACCGATTGTGAGAGGCATGAGGGGAAGTATCTAACCCTAAGTTGATGTGACTCAGTAGATGACTTGCACTAGGCTAGGTATAACCCTAACTGTGAAATCCCGCAAAACCCTAAACCGAAAATCCTTAGTGAAGATCCCATTTTTGGAAACCTTGTCTAACATTGGAAGAAGATGTGACCTTAATGATGTCTAACTGGGAAGGTGGACCATGAATACAATGATGACACCCTTAGAAGGTCCTATAAAACTAGGTAAGACCCTTTCTTAAGTTGAAGAAGGACCCAAGAAGAACCTGTGTGTGAAATCCAACCCTAACCTTGACCCGAAAATCCTATTGTTTGTAGGTCCGAAGACCCAAAGTGAAGGAAGAAGGCATCTATGGGCCATCTCAGTGGAAGACATGGTGTTTGACCCAGAACCCATGGAGATTGATGATGGTGCTCCATACTTAGAAACTTTGGTAGTGTTTGAGAACAAACTACACCTTGATGAAGGAGAGCTTAGTTGATGGACCTAAAGCCTAGTTGGACATGGTTTGAAGGCATTCCTCTATGCTAGGTGAGTCATTTGTTGAGTTGGGAGAAGCCCACTTGATTTTGAGGAGGTTTAGGCCTTCAATTCCCTATCTGGGCCTTGTCAGCAAGCCTGGTCGACTTTCCAGTCGACCAGCTAGGCTGCCAGCTGCTGACATAATCTGAAAATATCTTATGTTTAGGGTTTTTGAAGCTCTATTTAATAGGACTTTGTGTTTCTTATCCTCTTTTGTTTCTAAAACCTCTAGAGAATGTGGAGAACCTCTCTCAAAGTCTCTCCTTAGTATTGTTGAAGGACTCTTGCAAGATCTCAAGTTCTTCACCTCTTGTTCATCTTCAAGGTTAGTAATATCTTAACTTCTCATTGATTTACTCTTATATTGATCTAATCCTAAAACTGTGATTATGAAGATGGTATTGCAACCTTGCAAACACCTCTTCTACAATCTCCAATGTTGAGAATGAATCTCCATTCATTCTATTGATGCTATGATCTTCATGCTTGATTCTTAGCCATGATTATATGATATCTTCATGAAGCCATGATCATTCCTTTAATTTGATTTCTCTAGCTTATTAGATATTATTTCATGTTAGTATTCATCTTTGATCTATCGCTAATGATCCTCTTGAGTGAATTCTTAATTCTCCTTTGCATCCATGGTTGTTTTCTTTGAAAACCATGTTTTTGATCAAATTAGAAAGTCATGTTTCAAATTAGAAAGTCATGGTTTTGATCATTGTTTGGTGTCTAATCTATGCTAGTTAATCTTATATTACTATTCCTAATGTTCCTTTGAAATTTTGGAGTGTTTTGAATCCCGGAAGATGAGTTACGGATCAAAATTCAGTTTTTGGCTACGAACATTGTTCACCTGGTCGACTGCCTGGTTGACTGGACCAAGCTATCAGGCAGTATAACTTTGGTTTTCTTCATCTGATTAATTTGATCCGTTTGACCTCCAATCTTCTAGGGCTTTTTACTAATGATGTATCTATGCTTGTTTAGGGTTTATTTTCTAACTTTGGACTTGATCTCTTGTTCCTCCGGATTTTCTTCGAATCTATTTAAGGTAAGGATAGTTGTTTCCATATTAACATAGATTGCATGAATCTTAGTTTCTAATTTGGAAATTTCATAGAGTCTCTACTATTCTTATATTTTCCTGATATGATATTACTGTTGTAAGTACTTCAAGCATAGTAGTACCTTGTTCATGTATTTTCTTATTACTTTGGTCATGTATGGAAACTTGTTCTTGTAATTTACATATTCAATTGATCATGTTTATATGAATCTTTTTATATGTTGGAATATCAGTTGTGTATGTTATGACTGAATTGGGAATGTGACTGATTAGGTATGATTTGTTGTGGGGGCCATTTGTTGGTGGGGTTGCAAATAGTAGACTTGGGCTCATGGGTGCTCAAGACCGGTAGCTAGCCCGTGAGAGGACATGAGAGCTACCCATCTATTATTTGTGGATGACCAATAGGGTTAATGAGTCCGTAGTCCAGGACTATGTTGACTCTAGTGAGAAGGATAGCGGAAAGGATCGCCCAGGGCGAGGAATGGACGTATCTAACTCTGACTTGATAACCAAGTAGATGACTTGCATTTGGCTAGGCTTTACCTTGACATGCGCCAATACTTAGACCAATGGTTATGTGAGAGAGCGGTGACCTAAACCCCAGCCATGGAATGTCTCGAGGGATGTAGGATCCAACTACCACCGGCAGAGCCCAAGATATCTTATATGGTTGAGGGAGAGTGAATGACCAACCCAAAGAAGTATGGTGCTATGACTTAATGCATGTTTGCCTATAGAGACCAGCATATATAGAGTTAGATTCATACATGCATTGTCTGTTTCATATCATATTGCAACTGCTATGTTTTGTAACCATGTTATTTATGTTGTTGTGGAATAACTTGCCTTACTGAGTTCTTTTGAACTCACTCCTTTTTGCAAACATCTTTGTTAAACTATTCTATAGGAATTGAAGATTATGATGGCCAGTACTATGAAGCGCAAGCCGATGAGGCATACTAGTCTCAAGGTGATAGCGGTTACGAAGATTACATCGAAGATCCCTCAAGTGATCATGTTGCGTACCAAGATTAGCCCTACTTTGGAGTGGAAGCAGCCGTGTTTAGTTTCTTTTGTTTATGTTTATGAAGACATTCTTTATAAGACGGAAGAGACCTTAGCTTAGTTTGATTACTTATTTTCTTTCCTTTCTTTTGGGGATCAGTTGTAATCTCTTTCTTTTTGTTTCGAGCTACATTTCCGCTGTAGTTGTGGAGTGACTTTTCCGCACACTCTACATTTTGATTATTTATATATTGGTATCATTTATTTCCACTCTGATTATATTGTCACTCTCTCTTTTTGTCTTGATCTCATTGTTTATATAATATTAAGTTGATTACATCTTGTTCATAATTATGTTATTGTGTATGTGGGAGGTTGATTTCCTTGATACTTGTTCTTCGGGGCTGTGGATCACACACTCGGGTATGCCAGGTAGGGTACCAGCTGGGTGGATGTGACAGCTTTCTTGTGTCGTTACCGATTCTTGCTCGGTTTCTACTTGAACTCCTTGGTCGTTCTTTGTTGGTCGACCTTGGTCTCTTCTTGTCTTGAATTGTTTGTGGGGGTGCTTTTTGCTTTGTACGGACATATTTTATTAATTGGCCTTGCGAAATTAACTTCTCAATTTCTGACTTCAACTGCCTGAGGTCATCGGTCCAATGACCGTGATCTTTGTGGAACTCACAATATTTGTTCCTATCCTAATCCTCTGGTCAGGATTGAAGCTTACTTGGCCACTTCAAAGGTCCTCAATGTGAAATCTAGCCCTATCCTAACCCTGACCTTGACCCGGAAACCCTGTTATTTGTAGGTCCGAAGACCTGAAGTAAAGGAAGAAGCCAACTATGGGCCATCTCAGTGGAAGACATGGTGTTTGACCCAGAACCCATGGAAGTTGAAGATGGTGTTCCATACTTGGAAGCTTGTTTAGAACTAGAAAGGAAACTGCACTTTGTTGAAGATGAGTCTAGTTAATGGACTTGATGTATAGTTAAACATGATTCAAAGGCATTTCTCTATACTAGGTAAGCCATATGTTGTGTTGGGAGAAGCTTATTAGGTTTGGACTTAAGTTGGGCCTTCAATTCCATGTCTTGGCCTTGCTGACTGGCTTGGTCGACTGGGTGGTCGATTGGGCCAATCAACCAACCAATCGGCCAACAGAGTAAGAATCTAATAGAATCTTCTGTTTAGGTCTGTTGCTGCTCTATTTAATATGAGTACGAGTTGCATAGCCTCCTTTGTTTCTAAAACCCTCAGAGAACGTGGGAAGACTCTCTCAAAGCGTCTCCTTGGAGTTTGTGAAGAATATTGCAAGATTTCAAGCTTCTCATCTTCGATCCTTCAATCTAAGGTTAGTAATCGCTCTTGTGTCATATAGATCTACTTCTTCTATGATTTATTCTTGATTGAGACTATGAAGAAGATGTTGCATCCTTGCAACCATCTCTTCTATAATCTCCTTCCATTATTAAGGTTTTATGACATTTACATTGATCTTCGCCATGATCCTTGTAAAACCCTCATGAAAATATGATCACTCTCTAGATTCGATTTCTTAAGCATGATAGATCTGTTTTGCATGATGTTTTCATGTATGATCTCTTGCTTGTCATCTACTAGAATGAGATCTGATCATCTTTAGTTTTCCTTTGGATTCATAGCATGTGTTCATAAAAAACTAGGGATTCTACCAAATTAGAAAGTCATGATTTCAAATTAGTAAGTAGTGTTTTTGATCATTGTTAGTGGCTAATCTATACTACTTTAGTGTTAGAATATTGTTCTAGAGGTTTCCTCCAAGTTTCGGATCAAAAATCACATTTTTGCTTCGTACTGTTTCTGGTGGTCGATTGCTTGGTCGACTGGACCAAGCTACCACCCAATCGACCAAGCAAGTCAGTAGGTCTGTTTTTCGCTCGATTTGATTCATTTGATCTTCGATCTTTTAGGCCTCTTTCCTAATGTTGTATCTATGATTGTTTAGGGTTTATTTGCTAAGTTTGGAACCTCTCTCTTTGATCTTTGGATATTCATCAAAGCTATTTAAGGTAAGGACAGTTATTTCTATAATTACATAGATTGCGTGAATCTTAGTTTCTATTTTTGGATTCTCTTGGATTCACTACCATAAATGAATTTTCTTATTATTCTATTACTGGTGCAAGTACTTTGACTACAGTAGTATCATGTTCATGTATTCTTTTGATTATGAATACTTATTCTTATCAGTTACATATGCGTATCTTTCTATATGATGAGATATCGGTTATGTATGTTGTGACTGATTTGAGAATGCGATTGAATAGGTATGATTTGGGATTGGGAAGTGTCCTTTCGACATTTCTTTCCTTGGACATCAGTTGGAATAGTATGGCATGTTTCCAATGGTGCCCTTTGACACTTTCCCGAATTATTGATTGTCATATCTAGGACTTGTCTAGTAGTGTTTGGCTAGGAATACCCCTATTATATCAGACTCGATTCGGAAGGGTATTGGGACCAAATGACCCGTGGTAGCAATGGAGATTCATGGGCATTCAAGACCGGTAACCAATCTGTGAGAGGACATGAACCACATTATGGTTACTCGTGAGAGGCCATTTATTGGTAGGGTTGCAAATAGTAGACTTGGGCTCATGGGCGCTCAAGACTGGTAACCAATCCGTGAGGGGACATGAGAGCTTCCCGTCTGTTATTTGTGGATGACCAATAGGGTTGATGAGTCCGTAGTCAGGGACTATGCTGACTCTAGTATGAAGGATACCAGAAAGGATCGCCAGGGGCGAGGAATGGACGTATCTGGATCTGAGTTGATATGACTAAGTAGATGACTTGCATTGGGCTAGGTTTTATCTTGACATGCGCCAGTACTTAGACCAATGGTGATGTGAGAGAGCGGTGATTTATACCCCAGCCATGGTTTGTCCTGAGGGATGTCGGACCCATTACCAAACGACGTTGTGTGATTGAGACCTTCCCAAAGAAGTATGGTGTTATGACTTAAAGCATGTCTGCCTATAGAGACCAGCATACATAGAGTTAGATTCATACATTCATTATCTGTTTCATATCGCATTGCATCATGTTATGTTCTGCAATCATGTAATTTGTGTTGTTGTGAATTAACTTGCCTTGCTGAGTTCTTTTGAACTCACTCCTTTTTGTGCAATCTCTTTTGTTAGACTACTCTACAGGTACTGAATACTATGAAGGTCAATATGAGGAAGCGCAAGCTGAAGAAGCGTACTATACGCAAGGTGCTGGCAACTATGAAGATCACGTTGATGATTCCTCTTGTGATCATGTTACGTACCATGATTAGCTCTACTATGGAGTGGGAACGTCTGTGCGTGGTTGATGAAGTCTATGTTTATGAAGACGTTCTCTATAAAGTAGAAAACATTTAGTTTAGTTTGATTACCATTTCCTTACTTTCCTATGAGAATAGTTGTATTTTCTCTTTGATTTATGAGCTACATTCCGCTGTAACTGTGGAGTAAGATTCCGCCTCACTCTACTCCTTTTTTATTATATCTACATTTAATATCATTTCCGCACTTTGATTACATTGTCATTTCTTTCCTTATTTGGATCTCTTATTTATATTATTACACATTGATTATAATCTGTTCGTGATTATGTTATTGCATATGTGGGAGGATGATTTCCTCGGTACTTGTTCTTCGGGGCTATGGATCACACACTCGGGTATACCAGATAGGGTACCAGCTGGGTGGATGTGACACTCAATCCTTGACTTGCATAAAAATCTCCGGCCTTTTAGTGTTCAGCGAGGTGTGTGCTCCTTCAGGGTGTTTGGTCGACTCATGCCGACCACCTCTGCCAAATTTATGGTCGGATTTCTATTTTTCTTGTTAGTTTTTGTTTTTGTAGCTGGCTCCTTCTTTTGAAACTCTATGGTTTCAAATATTTCAGCTTGTTTGTGGCAGCTTGTTTGTGGCAGCACTCTAGTAGATTTGCGTACATTTCGAGCATTCACCCTCCAAGAGTCCTTCATGGTTGAGTCCTTGGTATAAAGCATGGAAGGCTATCTTCTCATCTAGATTTTCTATCTGAATGGTCAGATCATTAAATCTCCAGAGATAACTTTTGATTGACTTAGCACGACCTTGCTTGATGGCGAACAAGGTGTCCTCCCTTTTCTTCATGCTTACTCCACTTTGGAAGCGAGATAAGAATACCCGACCAAGATGGTCGAAATTCTCTATTGTATCATTTTGGAGTCCCAAAACCATTTGGATGCTGATCCAATGAGTGAGACAGGGAATATCCTATGGCAACTTTACTATGCATGTATGAAGACATAACAGACTTATAATGCATTATGTGGTGCCTTGTTCCATCGAACATGGTAAAAGTATGGCACTTGAAGTTTTTCAGCATCTCTACTTCAGATATCGCTCGAACAAAAGGATCTTTCTTGAGGACTGAGTATAAAGCATCCTTTCCCGAGTCCTTCAACTTCTTTAGTTTCTCATCAAGCTCGTCAAATCGCTTGTTTACATAATCAGCGTGTTGCTTGGGAAGTTGATTATCTTCTTCCTCATGGACGTTATCCTTTGGTCGGAAGCTGCTTTCTCGATCATCTAGGTGGTCGGCTGTAGGGCTGCAAATGGGCCGGCTGGGCTAGGCTTTTGCAATCCCAAGCCCAACCCTATATATTCTAATCTAAGCTCATTCCCGCCATGACCCTAGTTCAGGGCCAAGGATTATTGTCCCTAGCCTAAGCCCTATAAGGCCAAGCCAAGCCCATTCTGCCCTAATTTGCCCTAATTGGGCCAGGTCGGGATGAGTTGGCCCTGATTGGCCCTAACCCTGATTTGCCCTAATTGGCCCTGTCCTTGACCTTGATTGGCCCTGTCCTTGACCTTGATTGGCCCTGTCCTTGGCCCTAATTGGCCCTGATTGGCCCTGACACTGATTGGCCCTGTCCCTATCCCTGACCCTGATTAGCCTTGTCCTAGGCTCTTATTGACCGTATCTTGGCCCTAAACTTAATTAATCCTATCCTTGGACCTAAAATATCAAATGTAAATTCATTAAAAAAAAAGAAAGTATCACAAGTAAACTGAAAATAAAATTCATAGAAATATAAGATGATTCAAGCTCATACAAAAAGATAAAATACTCAGTAAGTTAATAGTGTTGCTTTAAACATAAATAAATTCATACTCCATAATTCTATATTGAGCTCTGAAAGTCTCCCATTGCTTTGGTGATGGAAATTGAAAACTTCTCCCATTGATATCCTTATTCAACAAAAAATCCATATTCAAAACTTTGTTAACAAGTAAATCAACAATAATTTAGTATTGATATTTTTTTTGTAGTTAAAGAAAATGATATTTTAGTTACAAACATAGCTATTTGTTCTTAATAAGCATCTTGGAGGACGGGGCTGCCTCGTGGTGCGAAGACATTTGAGTGGAAAGGGAAATCAAGAATTTTGGAAAGGGATCTCCCTGCTATATATGACAAGGGGACTGATCCCGTGCGTGGCATGGACCCGCCCGCATCCAAAGTCGAGCAAGGACTCGGTACCGACAATAGTGACGGTAGCTTTCTATCCCCTCTATTCAAAAAACTCCTTATTCCCTTATCTTCCAAGAATGGATTGGAGAAAGGCTGATTTGAGAGAATTGCATGCATGCAAGGTCTTTTTTTCTTCTGAAATATCACATTGGAGGCAAAAGAAAGATGTCAATATTCATGATGAGAAGTTGGGGTGTAGATTTGTTAGATATTAATTCTCTATATACTAGTTTTTATTATTTATAACATATTATCTCGCCTTTGTCCCAAAAAAAAATCAATGATTTTTGAGAACTAAAATGACTTAGTTCGAAAAATAAATATTATCTTAAAAATAATATAAAAAGTGAACTCATAGTCTAATATGATCAAAATGACTGAAGGTCAAAGTCGAGACTTATAGTTATATCAATGTTAATATGATTAGGGCAAAAATCTAGTACATGATCAGGGTCAAATTAACATTAAAACTAGAGCCAAAATTAGGGTCAAGATCAGGCCAAAATCAAATGGATGCTTACTACATTGGTAATGAGGATATAATTTATTTTTATTAATTTTTTACAAAACATGATCATGTTTTCAAAATGTGACACATGTCAAATATTCACCCATGTGGATTAGAATTAATTCCTCTCCATATGGGTGGAGGGTCCAGACTCAAATCAGGGCCAAAATCATGGGCCAAGATCAAGGCCAAGATTAGGGCCAATATCAGGGCCAGAATCAAGGTCAGAATCAGGGCCAAGATTAGGGCCAGAATCAGGGACAAGATCAGCGTCAGGATCAGGGCCAGAATCAGGATCAAAATCAAGGACAAAATCATGGCCAAAATCGAGGACGGAGCCCGGGGATGGGCGGGGCGGAGAGTAATCCCGGGCCCGCCCTTCGCCTTAGTTCGGGGCCAAAATATTTAGCCCAAGCCCTATTCAGGCTTAGGGCGGGCTTAGGGCGGGTCAAGGCCGTCAGGGCCAAACTTGCACCCTAGTCGACTGGAGGAGGGTTCTTGGACTCTACCTCTCCTGGAGGTCGGGAATGTTCCCCAACCTTTTCTTTTCCCTTCTCGCAGTTTCTTCAAGACCCGTGATCGAGATTATGTGTTCGACCTTCCTTCCGTTGCACATGCTGAACTTCTCAATTGCCATCAAGATTGATGATAATATTTTGTGGGTCAGCTTTAGGCACTGTCGACACTTGTTGACGGATGCTCACCCTAATCAGCTTGTTCATGTCCAAAATTTGCTTTTGCAATTCATTGAATTGACCTATGGTCACGAACTAGTCGGATGGATCTGGTAGGGTATCGTATTTGGGAATTTTTTCAATCCCTTGTGACGTCTCCCCTGTATTGATCTCCTTCTCTCCACTTGATTCATTCCCAATTAATAAGCCCGATCTAGTCTGCATGATGACTTTTCAATCAAGTTCTCACAGACGGCGCCAATTGTTGCTGCAAATTTTCTCCTTGCCTGCCAAGACTTGATGCCCTACACAAACGTACTCGACCGTGTTGGTCGAGGTCCGTCTCCAATGACCAAGTTAGCAAGAGATCAAGCTAGAAGAACAAATAGGAATGAAGAATTCACTATTACTTACCTTTCTCTCCTTCTTGGATCTATTTATATAGATTCCAAGATATGTACATGTCCTTTAGTGATCAAATCTTACTCAGACTCTTGCTGATGATTGAGTCTTGGTCAGACTCTTGAATCCTGCTTGGATTCCTTCTGATGAGTTCGTTCTGGACTCTTGAATCCTGCTCAGACTCCTTCTGATAAGTTTGTTCTTGATTCTCTTATCCAGAGAATCTCCTGACCTTATCTGTTTGGTAGTGTGTTACGAATAGAACTTTGGTCATTCTTAGATGACTAATTTCCATAGTTATCTGTTATGGTCGAACAGTTTGCCAGTTAGAGTTAATCGATTCTTCAAGCCAAATGTTGGTCGGACCAGACCATGGTCGGTCCGACTCATATATATTTGGTTAATAACAGCAGCATTCCTTATTGGTTTTAGTCAACCGGGATTAGTCCCGACCTACAAGCCAGGAGATAGGTCTAGTGATCAACCGATCCTACACTCGTGTGTCCACGCATGTTCATATTATTAGCAACACTTTTATACCCTTTATTTGCATTTGATTTTAAGTGACTTGGACAAAAATGAATTGAATGAGTTTTTGACCCAGAATCCCTAATAGGTTAGAGAGTTTTTTATGTGTGGGTTTTCTTAGTAGGCATAAACTGGTGTTAGGTTCTCTTAATGCAATAAACTACGTTTGAGCCCCATACCAACTAACACCATCTCCCCATTACGGTTTTTTCAAATTTCAAACTTAGAAGAGCCTAAATAACCTAGATATCCTTCTATTTTCATTCTTCTACCAATGACCTACGTATATTCCGGTTTTTGTTTTGGTTTAGGCTTCTCCCTTCGCTTTTGATTTTTCCTGTTGGGTCTTATTGATGGATAGAGAGAAGAAATAAAAAGGCGCAGTGTTTTCTGTTGTTTTTATGTAGAGAGAGATTTCTACTTCCTTCCCCAACTTGCACACGACATCAGTGACTGTTAATTTCTTCATTTGATTGATTTCAATAATGGATTTCCATTTGCACACATTGGGTTTTCGGGTCTGATGCTTTCTTTTCTCTAATACTTTCAGACGGGGCTGGAGGAGATGAGTTTCAGCACTAGCCATGCAAGACGAACGATTCTGAAGTTCCTTCTCCCATACCTCTCTACTCTTTTAATCCAAAGGTGTGAACACAAGAGGATGCACGTAGACTCCTGGGTATTCAGATGGTCGTACAAGAATGAAAATAAGATATGTAAAAGGACTATTTTGATCATTATACAATCTAAGGGATATTTTAATACCTCCAAGCTCGGAACAACCTTTTTGTTTTTTCCTTTTAGCAGTAAAAAGGTGTTAAATGCTACGAGAACCAAACATAATTTATTGCTCTAGAGGGAGCAACATTAATTTGTACTTCACTAAGAGGACTCACTCAGAACTCTAGACTAGAAGTCTATCATGAATTTTGAGAGTTCAGAAAACAAGAACGAGATCTGATACCTAAACAGGCCCATTTCTATGCAACTCTGAGACTTTCGAGAAGGCTATGATACCCTGATCATCGTGAGGATTCAAGACTCGCAAATTTGCAAATCTTGATGTATTAACGAAATTACAGAAAGTGTAATCTAACTGAGAAGTGAAAACACAGAAAAATGACAGGGTATAACACTTAAAACACTGCAAATTAATTAATCCAACAGACCAGAGCAGGAGAGAACAAAGAGAAACCAGTGAGGAAACTAGTATTCTTGTGTCGAGGAAAACCAGTATCAAAGGGCACTCCATGCATTATAATTTATACCAAACTCACTAAACCACGCTAAAAATCAAAATTTCCTTGCAGTCTCTGTAAATAAGAAAAAGAGTTCCAACCTAAGGTGCCAATGATTTCTATGATTGTATTACATCCCAAAATGTTTTCAAAAGCTAACCAATGATCTCAACAAAATGACATTAGCCTGCAGCAGCTACCAGATATAAAGTTCCACAATTTCCACCGCACCAACTAAGGAAATGCAATAACCTAACATTCTTGATGGCTGTATAAGACAACTAGAGCCTCCTTCCCTTCTTCCACCCTTTCTTGGGGTGCTGTCTGTAGGAATTGGAGTAACATCCTCTGAAACAAAAAATAGTAGTTAGAAAATCACATTTCATAACACAATCCATAATAACAGAACACATCCCCCTATCATACGCTTAAACTCGATTAACTGGTCAACAAATTATCCTGTAAAACCTTTAGCAAAAGTGTTCAGTCATTTGTCCCTAAACATGAAAGTCCAAGTCTCGCCATGCCGTCCACACAGCAAGAGGGATGGCCATGAAGAACATAAGCACATAAAGCATGCAACAAATGTTCAAAGCTATCATTTCCCAGAAATAGAGTAATGACATTATTCGGCCAGGACATCTGAAATAAGCAGGTAAAACTAATCCATGGGATATTTTTGGTAACATTTCAGTTTAATACAAGTATTGCAGGGTAGAAAATATCCGTTATAAAGGAGAACTTATTCTAGTCAGAAATATGTTCAGTGACATCGAAAAAACTTCTCGTTATCCTTATCTATCCACTCTGTCACCCTCCTGAGGAGTCTACACACCCCTTTTATCTTCCATACTTCTATCACCCTTCTGAGGGTCAAATTTCTCCGTAATCCAACATCAGACACCACCAGTCCTCATGGCTTATACCAACAGCAGTCTTTATGGTTGATATAGCCACACAAGCATCTCAATCTGAAAATCATTTTGAATTACAAGTAGGAGCTAAAAAATTGAGACATCTACATTTATACTAATTGTGGTTGAAGAAAGTAAAATTTTCTTTTCCTGTGTCCTCATAATTGGGATTGGAAGATACAGCAACAGCACTAATATCTTCACTAGCTACAAAATCCTCTTGGATACCACTTGTATTGTAGCGGATGGAATGTCATCCCCCCAATCAAGGAGCTACTCCCAAGCAATCTAGACCCTCTAAATCCATAGAAGCTCTAAGAGCCCCCACCCCCCCCCCCCCAAGCGATTAATTTGATGAATGTAACCTGGCTTTTGACACTAATATCTTCCCCAGGTACAGAATCCTTCTTGGATTACCACTTGAACTTCAGCATATGTATGTTCACCCCATAATGGAGGAGCTCCTCCAAGCAACTCTAGCTCCTAAATCTCAACAGCTCTTAAGAGCAACTCAGCAATTAATTTGAAAGAATGTAATCTTGCTTTTGAGCATTATCCTCTAGTGAAAGGATGAAGTGCTAAGAAAACCAAAACCAAAACACCGCTCATCTCAATCTCCCCAACTCCCAATCTCTATGATTACCATGACTCAACAAAATCTGCTTGAACCTATGTGAAGGCCTAAATCAAATCACAGTGCCATCACTGAATCTGGCTGCCCTGCTGTTGTAACAATCAATAGAACTCACTCTGGTTCCAGCCAGATACTTCTGCAACTCCAGAATCATGTAACTCAGAAACAAGCCATTAGTATTGGCAGGTTTTTGCTAACAACCTCTCAACAGCCCTCCCTCAATCCCGTTTGGAGAATCAGTACTGATTGCTCTTAACCTAGGCTTCTAAATCTCCATTTCTTTCTTTTTAATATCCTCTGATTATCTCCTCGCATCACTCTCTTTTTGTCTTGATCTCATTGTTTATATAATATTAAGTTGATTACATCTTGTTCATAATTATGTTATTGTGTATGTGGGAGGTTGATTTCCTTGATACTTGTTCTTCGGGGCTGTGGATCACACACTCGGGTATGCTAGGTAGGGTACCGGCTGGGTGGATGTGCAGGCTTTCTTGTGTCGTTACCAATTCTTGCTCGGTTTCTACTTGAACTCCTTGGTTGTTCTTTGTTGGTCGACCTTGGTCTCTTCTTGTCTTGAATTGGTTGTGGGGGTGCTTTTTGCTTTGTACGGACATATTTTATTAATTGGCCTTGCGAAATTAACTTCTCAATTTCTGACTTCAACTGACTGCAGTCATCGGTCCAATGACCGTGATCTTTGTGGAACTCACAATATTTGTTCCTATCCTAATCCTTTGATCAGGATTGAAGCTTACTTGGCCACTTCAAAGGTCCTCAATGTGAAATCCAGCCCTATCCTAACCCTGACCTTGACCCGAAAACCCTGTTGTTTGTAGGTCCGAAGACCTGAAGTAAAGGAAGAAGCCAACTATGGGCCATCTCAGTGGAAGACATGGTGTTTGACCCAGAACCCATGGAAGTTGAAGATGATGTTCCATACTTGGAAGCTTGTTTAGAACTAGAAAGGAAACTGCACCTTGTTGAAGATGAGTCTAGTTAATGGACTTGATGTATAGTTAAACATGATTCGAAGGCATTTCTCTATACTAGGTAAGCCATATGTTGTGTTGGGAGAAGCTTATTAGGTTTGGACTTAAGTTGGGCCTTCAATTCCCTGTCTTGGCCTTGCTGACTGGCTTGGTCGATTGGGTGGTCGATTGGGCCAATCAACCAACCAACCGGCCAACAGAGTCAGAATCTGACAGAATCTTCTGTTTACGTCTGTTGCTGCTCTATTTAATATGAGTACGAGTTTCATAGCCTCCTTTGTTTCTAAAACCCTCAGAGAACGTGGGAAAACTCTCTCAAAGCGTCTCCTTGGAGTTTGTGAAGAATATTGCAAGATTTCAAGCTTCTCATCTTCGATCCTTCAATCTAAGGTTAGTAATCGCTCTTGTGTCATATAGATCTACTTCTTCTATGATTTATTCTTGATTGAGACTATGAAGAAGATGTTGCATCCTTGCAACCATCTCTTCTATAATCTCCTTCCATTATTAAGGTTTTATGACATTTACATTGATCTTCGCCATGATCCTTGTAAATCCCTCATGGAAATATGATCACTCTCTAGATTCGATTTCTTAAGCATGATAGATCTGTTTTGCATGATGTTTTCATGTATGATCTCTTGCTTGTCATCTACTAGAATGAGATCTGATCATCTTTAGTTTTCCTTTGGATTCATAGCATGTTTTCATAAAAAAAACTAGGGATTCTACCAAATTAGAAAGTCATGATTTCAAATTAGTAAGTAGTGTTTTTGATCATTGTTAGTGGCTAATCTATACTACTTTAGTGTTAGAATATTGTTCTAGAGGTTTCCTCCAAGTTTCGGATCAAAAATCACATTTTTGCTTCGTACTGTTTCTGGTGGTCGATTGCTTGGTCGACTGGACCAAGCTACCACCCAATCGACCAAGCAAGTCAGTAGCTCTGTTTTTCACTCGATTTGATTCTTTTGATCTTCGATCTTTTAGGCCTCTTTCCTAATGTTGTATCTATGATTGTTTAGGGTTTATTTGCTAAGTTTGGAACCTCTCTCTTTGATCTTTGGATATTCATCAAAGCTATTTAAGGTAAGGACAGTTATTTCTATAATTACATAGATTGCGTGAATCTTAGTTTCTATTTTTGGATTCTCTTGGATTCACTACCATAAATGAATTTTCTTATTATTCTATTACTGGTGCAAGTACTTTGACTACAGTAGTATCATGTTCATGTATTCTTTTGATTATGAATACTTATTCTTATCAGTTACATATGCGATTGATCATGTTTATGCGTATCTTTCTATATGATGAGATATCGGTTATGTATGTTGTGACTGATTTGAGAATGCGATTGAATAGGTATGATTTGTGATTGGGAAGTGTCCTTTTGACATTTCTTTCCTCGGACATCAGTTGGAATAGTATGGCATGTTTCCAATGGTGCCCTTTAACACTTTCCCGAATTATTGATTGTCATATCTAGGACTTGTCTAGTAGTTTTTGGCTAGGAATACCCCTATTATATCAGACTCGATTCGGAAGGGTATTGGGACCAAATGACCCGTGGTAGCAATGGGGATTCATGGGCATTCAAGACCGGTAACCAATCTGTGAGAGGACATGAATCACATTGTGGTTACTCGTGAGAGGTCATTTATTGGTAGGGTTGCAAATAGTAGACTTGGGCTCATGGGCGCTCAAGACTAGTAACCAATCCGTGAGGGGACATGAGAGCTTCCCGTCTGTTATTTGTGGATGACCAATAGGGTTGATGAGTCCGTAGTGAGGGACTATGCTGACTCTAGTATGAAGGATACAAGAAAGGATCGCCAGGGGCGAGGAATGAACGTATCTGGATCTGAGTTGATATGACTAAGTAGATGACTTGCATTGGGCTAGTTTTATCTTGACATGTGCCAGTACTTAGACCAATGGTGATGTGAGAGAGCGGTGACTTATACCCCAGCCATGGTTTGTCCCGAGGGATGTCGGACCCATTACCAAACGACGTTGTGTGATTGAGACCTTCCCAAAGAAGTATGGTGTTATGACTTAAAGCATGTCTGCCTATAGAGACCAGCATACATAGAGTTAGATTCATACATTCATTATCTGTTTCATATCGCGTTGCATCATGTTATGTCCTGCAATCATGTAATTTGTGTTGTTGTGGATTAACTTGCCTTGCTGAGTTCTTTTGAACTCACTCCTTTTTGTGCAATCTCTTTTGTTAGACTACTCTACAGGTACTGAATACTATGAAGGCCAATATGAGGAAGCGCAAGCTGAAGAAGCGTACTATACGCAAGGTGCTGGCAACTATGAAGATCACGTTGATGATTCCTCTTGTGATCATGTTACGTACCATGATTAGCTCTACTATGGAGTGGGAACATCTGTGCGTGGTTGATGAAGTCTATGTTTATGAAGACGTTCTCTATAAAGTAGAAAACATTTAGTTTAGTTTGATTACCATTTCCTTACTTTCCTTTGAGAATAATTGTATTTTCTCTTTGATTTATGAGCTACATTCCGCTGTAACTGTGGAGTAAGATTCCGCCTCACTCTACTCCTTTTTTATTATATCTACATTTAGTATCATTTCCGCACTTTGATTACATTGTCATTTCTTTCCTTGTTTGGATCTCTTATTTATATTATTACACATGATTATAATCTGTTCATGATTATGTTATTGCATATGTGGGAGGATGATTTCCTCGATACTTGTTCTTCGGGGCTATGGATCACACACTCGGGTATGCCAGATAGGGTACCAGCTGGATGGATGTGACACTCAATCCTTGACTTGCATAAAAATCTTCGGCCTTTTAGTGTTCAGCGAGGTGTGTGCTCCTTCAGGGTGTTTGGTCGACTCATGCCGAACACCTCTGCCCAAATTTATGGTCGGATTTCTATTTTTCTTGTTAGTTTTTGTTTTTGTAGCTGGCTCCTTCTTTTGAAACTCTATGGTTTCAAATATTTCAGCTTGTTTGTGGCAGCACTCCAGTAGATTTGCGTACATTTAGAGCATTCACCCTCTAGGAGTCCTTCATGGTTGAGTCCTTGGTATAAAGCATGGAAGGCTATCTTCTCATCCAGATTTTCTATCTGAATGGTCAGATCATTAAATCTCCAGAGATAACTTCTGATTGACTCAGCACGCCCTTGCTTGATGGCGAACAAGGTGTCCTCCCTTTTCTTCATGCTTACTCCACTTTGGAAGCGAGATAAGAATACCCGACCAAGACGGTCGAAATTCTCTATTGTATCATTCTGGAGTCCCAAAACCATTTGGATGCTGATCCAATGAGTGAGAGAGGGAATATCCTATGGCAACTTTACTATGCATGTATGAAGACATAATGGACTTATAATGCATTATGTGGTGCCTTGTTCCATCGAACATGGTAAAAGTATGGCACATGAAGTTTTTCAGCATCTCTACTTAAGATATCGCCCGGACAAAAGGATCTTTTTTGAGGACTGAGTATAAAGCATCCTTTCCCGAGTCCTTCAACTTCTTTAGTTTCTCATCAAGCTCATCAAATCGCTTGTTTACATAATCAGCGTGTTGCTTGGGAAGTTGATTATCTTCTTCCTCATGGACGTTATCCTTTGGTCGGAAGCTACTTTCTCGATCATCTAGATTGTCGGCTGTAGGGCTGCAAATGGGCCGGGCTGGGCTGGGCTTTTGCAATCCCAAGCCCAACCCTATATATTCTAATCTAAGCTCATTCCCGCCCTAACCCTAGTTCAGGGCCAAGGATTATTGTCCCTAGCCTAAGCCCTATAAGGCCAAGCCAAGCCCATTCCTGCCCTAATTGGCCCTAATTGGGCCAGGTCGGGATGAGTTGGCCCTAATTGGCCCTGACCCTGATTTGCCCTAATTGGCCCTGTCCTTGACCTTGATTGGCCCTGTCCTTGGCCCTAATTGGCCCTAATTGGCCCTGACACTGATTGGCCCTGTCCCTATCCGTGACTGATTAGCCTTGTCCCAGGCTCTGATTGACCGTATCTTGGCCCTAAACTTAATTAATCCTATCCTTGGACCTAAAATATCAAATGTAAATTCATTAAAAAAAAAAAAAGTATCACAAGTAAACTGAAAATAAAATTCATAGAAATATAAGATGATTCAAGCTCATACAAAAAGATAAAATACTCAATAAGTTAATAGTGTTGCTTTAAACATAAATAAATTCATACTCCATAATTCTATATTGAGCTCTGAAAGTCTCCCATTGCTTTGGTGATGGAAATTGAAAACTTCTCCCATTGATATCCTTATTCAACAAAAAATCCATATTCAAAACTTTGTTAACAAGTAAATCAACAATAATTTAGTATTGATATTTTTTTTGTAGTTAAAGAAAATGATATTTTAGTTACAAACATAGCTATTTGTTCTTAATAAGCATCTTGGAGGACGGGGCTGCCTCGTGGTGCAAAGACATTTGAGTGGAAAGGGAAAGCAAGAATTTTGGAAAGGGATCTCCCCTGCTATATATGACAAGGGGACCGATCCCGTGCGTGGCATGGACCCGCCCGCATCCAAAGTCGAGCAAGGACTCGGTACCGACAATAGTGACGGTAGCTTTCTATCCCCTCTATTCAAAAAACTCCTTATTCCCTTATCTTCCAAGAATGGATTGGAGAAAGGCTGATTTGAGAGAATTGCATGCATGCAAGGTCTTTTTTCTTCCTGAAATATCACATTGGAGGCAAAAGAAAGATGTCAATATTCATGATGAGAAGTTGGGGTGTAGATTTGTTAGATATTAATTCTCTATATACTAGTTTTTATTATTTATAACATATTATCTCGCCTTTGTCCAAAAAAAAATCAATGATTTTTGAGAACTAAAATGACTTAGTTCAAAAAATAAATATTATCTTAAAAATAATATAAAAAGTGAACTCATAGTCTAATATGATCAAAATGACTGAAGGTCAAAGTCGAGACTTTTAGTTATATCAATGTTAATATGAAGATTAGGGCAAAAATCTAGTACATGATCAGGGTCAAATTAACATTAAGACTAGAGCCAAAATTAGGGTCAAGATCAGGCCAAAATCAAATGGATGCTTACTACATTGGTAATGAGGATATAATTTATTTTTATTAATTTTTTACAAAACATGATCATGTTTTCAAAATGTGACACATGTCAAATATTCACCCATGTGGATTAGAATTAATTCCTCTCCATATGGGTGGAGGGTCCAGACTCAAATCGGGGCCAAAATCATGGAGTAGGCCAAGATTAGGGCCAATATCGGGGGCAGAATCAAGGTCGAATCGGGCCAAGATTAGGGCCGGAATCGGGGGACAAGATCAAGGTCGGGATCGGGGCTGAATCAGGATCAAAATCAAGGACAAAATCATGGCCAAAATCAGGGACAGGCCAGGATGGGCTGGGCGGGCCAGAGAGTAATCCCAGGCCCGCCCTTCGCCTTAGTTCAGGGCCAAAATATTTAGCCCAAGCCCTATTCAGGCTTAGGGCGGGCTTAGGGCGGGTCAAGGCCGTCAGGGCCAAACTTGCACCCTAGTCGACTGGAGGAGGGTTCTTGGACTCTACCTCTCCTGGAGGTCGGGAATGTTCCCCAAACTTTTCTTTTCCCTTCTCGCGAGTTTCTTCAAGACCCGTGATCGAGATTATGTGTTCGACCTTCCTTCCGTTGCACATGCTGAACTTCTCAATTGCCATCAAGATTGATGATAATATTTTGTGGGTCAGCTTTAGGCACTGTCGACACTTGTTGACGGATGCTCACCCTAATCAGCTTGTTCATGTCCAAAATTTGCTTTTGCAATTCATTGAATTGACCTATGGTCACGAACTAGTCGGATGGATCTGGTAGGGTATCGTATTTGGGAATTTTTTCAATCCCTTGTGACGTCTCCCCTGTATTGATCTCCTTCTCTCCACTTGATTCGTTCCCAATTAATAAGCCCGATCTAGTCCGCATGATGACTTTTCAATCAAGTTCCCATAGACGGCGCCAATTGTTGCTGCAAAATTTTCTCCTTGCCTCGCCAAGACTTGATGCCCTACACAAACGTACTCGACCGTGTTGGTCGAGGTCCGTCTCCAATGACCAAGTTAGCAAGAGATCAAGCTAGAAGAACAAATAGGAATGAAGAATTCACTATTACTTACCTTTCTCTCCTTCTTGGATCTATTTATATAGATTCCAAGATATGTACATGTCCTTTAGTGATCAAATCTTACTCAGACTCTTGCTGATGATTGAGTCTTGGTCAGACTCTTGAATCCGCTTGGATTCCTTTCGATGAGTTCGTTCGGACTCTTGAATCCTGCTCTCGACTCCTTTCGATAAGTTTGTTCTTGATTCTCTTATCCAGAGAATCTCCTGACCTTATCTGTTTGGTAGTGTGTTACGAATAGAACTTTGGTCATTCTTAGATGACTAATTTCCATAGTTATCTGTTATGGTCGAACAGTTTGCCAATTAGAGTTAATCGATTCTTCAAGCCAAATGTTGGTCGGACCAGACCATGGTCGGTCCGACTCATATATATTTGGTTAATAACAGCAGCATTCCTTATTGGTTTTAGTCAACCGGGATTAGTCCCGACCTACAAGCCAGGAGATAGGTCTAGTGATCAACCGATCCTACACTCGTGTGTCCACGCATGTTCATATTATTAGCAACACTTTTATACCCTTTATTTGCATTTGATTTTAAGTGACTTGGACAAAAATGAATTGAATGAGTTTTTGACCCAGAATCCCTAATAGGTTAGAGAGTTTTTTATGTGTGGGTTTTCTTAGTAGGCATAAACTGGTGTTAGGTTCTCTTAATGCAATAAACTACGTTTGAGCCCCATACCAACTAACACCATCTCCCCATTACGGTTTTTTCAAATTTCAAACTTAGAAGAGCCTAAATAACCTAGATATCCTTCTATTTTCATTCTTCTACCAATGACCTACGTATATTCCGGTTTTTGTTTTGGTTTAGGCTTCTCCCTTCGCTTTTGATTTTTCCTGTTGGGTCTTATTGATGGATAGAGAGAAGAAATAAAAAGGCGCAGTGTTTTCTGTTGTTTTTATGTAGAGAGAGATTTCTACTTCCTTCCCCAACTTGCACACGACATCAGTGACTGTTAATTTCTTCATTTGATTGATTTCAATAATGGATTTCCATTTGCACACATTGGGTTTTCGGGTCTGATGCTTTCTTTTCTCTAATACTTTCAGACGGGGCTGGAGGAGATGAGTTTCAGCACTAGCCATGCAAGACGAACGATTCTGAAGTTCCTTCTCCCATACCTCTCTACTCTTTTAATCCAAAGGTGTGAACACAAGAAGATGCACGTAGACTCCCTGGGTATTCAGATGGTCGTACAAGAATGAAAATAAGATATGTAAAAGGACTATTTTGATCATTATACAATCTAAGGGATATTTTAATACCTCCAAGCTCGGAACAACCTTTTTGTTTTTTCCTTTTAGCAGTAAAAAGGTGTTAAATGCTACGAGAACCAAACATAATTTATTGCTCTAGAGGGAGCAACATTAATTTGTACTTCACTAAGAGGACTCACTCAGAACTCTAGACTAGAAGTCTATCATGAATTTTGAGAGTTCAGAAAACAAGAACGAGATCTGATACCTAAACAGGCCCATTTCTATGCAACTCTGAGACTTTCGAGAAGGCTATGATACCCTGATCATCGTGAGGATTCAAGACTCGCAAATTTGCAAATCTTGATGTATTAACGAAATTACAGAAAGTGTAATCTAACTGAGAAGTGAAAACACAGAAAAATGACGGGTATAACACTTAAAACACTGCAAATTAATTAATCCAACAGACCAGAGCAGGAGAGAACAAAGAGAAACCAGTGAGGAAACTAGTATTCTTGTGTCGAGGAAAAACCAGTATCAAAGGGCACTCCATGCATTATAATTTATACCAAACTCACTAAACCACGCTAAAAATTAAAATTTCCTTGCAGTCTCTGTAAATAAGAAAAGAGTTCCAACCTAAGGTGCCAATGATTTCTATGATTGTATTACATCCCAAAATGTTTTCAAAAGCTAACCAATGATCTCAACAAAATGACATTAGCCTGCAGCAGCTACCAGATATAAAGTTCCACAATTTTCCACCGCACTCAACTAAGGAAATGCAATAACCTAACATTCTTGATGGCTGTATAAGACAACTAGAGCCTCCTTCCTCTTCTTCCACCCTTTCTTCGGGTGCTGTCTGTAGGAATTGGAGTAACATCCTCTGAAACAAAAAATAGTAGTTAGAAAATCACATTTCATAACACAATCCATAATAACAGAACACATCCCCCTATCATACGCTAAAACTCGATTAACTGGTCAACAAATTATCCTGTAAAACCTTTAGCAAAGTGTTCAGTCATTTGTCCCTAAACATGAAAGTCAAGTCTCGCCATGCCGTCCACACAGCAAGAGGGATGGCCATGAAGAACATAAGCACATAAAGCATGCAACAAATGTTCAAAGCTATCATTTCCCAGAAATAGAGTAATGACATTATTCGGCCAGGACATTCTGAAATAAGCAGGTAAAACTAATCCATGGGATATTTTTGGTAACATTTCAGTTTAATACAAGTATTGCAGGGTAAGAAAATATCCGTTATAAAGGAGAACTTATTCTAGTCAGAAATATGTTCAGTGACATCGAAAAAACTTCTCGTTTATCCTTATCTATCCATTCTTCTGTCACCCTCCTGAGGAGTCTACACAACTCTTTTTATCTTCCATACTTCTATCACCCTTCTGAGGGTCAAATTTCTCCCGTATATCCAACATCAGACACCACCAGTCCTCATGGCTTATACCAACAGCAGTCTTTATGGTTGATATAGCCACACAAGCATCTCAATCTGAAAATCATTTTGAATTACAAGTAGGAGCTAAAAAATTGAGACATCTACATTTATAACGAATTGTGGTTGAAGAAAGTAAAATTTTCTTTTCCTGTGTCCTCATAATTGGGATTGGAAGATACAGCAACAGCACTAATATCTTCACTAGCTACAAAATCCTTCTTAGATTACCACTTGTATTGTAGCGGATGGAATGTTCATTCCCCCCCAATCAAGGAGCTACTCCCAAGCAATTCTAGACCCTCTAAATCCATAGAAGCTCTTAAGAGCCCCCCCCCCCCCCCAAGCGATTAATTTGATGAATGTAACCTGGCTTTTGACACTAATATCTTCCCCAGGTACAGAATCCTTCTTGGATTACCACTTGAACTTCAGCATATGTATGTTCACTCCCATTAATGGAGGAGCTACTTCTTCCAAGCAACTCTAGCTCCCTAAATCTGCAACAGCTCTTAAGAGCAACTCAGCAATTAATTTGAAAGAATGTAATCTTGCTTTTGAGCATTATTCCTCTCCTAGTGAAAGGATGAAGTGCTAAGAAAACCAAAACCAAAATCATATCCCTATCGTCTTCATTCTTCAATCTTCTCCTTCAACTCCCACATAATCTCTATGATTACCATGACTACAACAAAATGCTGCTTGAACCTATGTGAAGGCCTAAATCAAATCACAGTGCCCATCAACTGAAACTGCTGGCTGCCACTGCTGTTGTATACAATCAATAGAACTCACTCTGGTTTCCAGCCAGATACTTCTGCAACTTCCAGAATCATGTAACTCAGAAACAAGCCATTAGTATTGGCTAGTTTTTGGACTAAACAACCTCTCAACAGCTCCTTCCCTCAATCCACGTTTGGAGAATACAGTAACTGATTTGGTCTCTATAACCTAGGCTTCTAAATCTCCATTTTCTTTCTATTTTAATATCCTGCTGATTATCTACCTTCAGCAATCAGTTAAAGCTGAGAATCCTAGAGTTTCATGCTCCCCACTTGACCTTCCATTCAGTGAGAATATACAAGGCCACATAAGCCGAGCAACTACTAACTTGAAGTTATCAAGTTTTCTGGTGATAAAGCTCTATTCCAGACCAGCACATACGGTACGTTGGCTACCCTAACAAAGAAAGTGAGTAAGCTTTGAGATTAGTTTACTTCATCACCCTGGCATCGCATTACATGTGAGATTATTCAACTCAGAGCAGGGAGCATACATTCACTCCTCCAAAACCCAGAAATACTAATCTGGGCCTTTCCAAAGGGAACAGTGATTTTGGCTCAAAGGGAATACACAGTGTTGGAAAATCCACAAGTCAACTTTCGTCAACATTTTAGTGGCTGACCAAACCACAGGTAAGATAATGTAACCTAGGGTCTGGGATCCCACGACTTCTCTCAAGTGCATTCTTCAAATCATAGTTTTATTCATCAAATCAAGCTGAAATTTACAACCATCAATAAGGCAATTTGTAGCCTTCAAAACCCAAATTGACTTCACTAAGGACTCCCTAACTAATAGGGATTCAACTAAATCTAAACTTGGACTTTAAGTTAACAAATACTTGCTAAATAACGACTAACTAATTTCAAAATAAAACCAACTCTAAGAGATAAAGTCCCTTGAGGATCGTTACCCCACCCAACTAACCTTATCATCACCAACCAACCAAACTTATCATAACCAACCAACCAACTTCATCTAAAACTCTTAAATAACTCACAATTGATTGACCAAAGTGAAAAAATAAAAGTAGATCCCTGACCCTGGGATCGTGGGTAGTAAAACTAGACCCATACTTTAGCCCTAACAGGGGCTGGAAAATGACCAAAACACCCCTGGTGTAGTTTGGCCAGCTTTAGTAAACTTCTTGGGTCTGGATTTTTGGGCCCAATTTTTGCCCGCCGGGGGGGGGGGGTCCACCCAGGTTACATCATAAGAATGTCAGAAAAATGGCCCATATGAGTATATGACTGAGTTTGGCTATTAGATTAGCTGTGCAGACGACATGATCCCCTAATCAACCAATGGTGGAGATGACCAGAACCACCCTCCGCCAGTTTACAATGGAAAATGTAAAGGGATATTACATGGTGGACTATACTGTTGACATGGGGTAACAAAATGAGTAAAACCCATGGAGTGCCCTAATGTAGAAGTGTGGTCAAAGGTAAGTATAATAACACACAGTAAAGCACATACTCATTGACAGTTAGGTGAAGTAATTTGAGATATGTCAATGGCCATCTTTCTTGAAGTGCCAAGGATCTTCCTTGTACAAAATGGTTATGATAGTAAAAAACACAGCATGCAGTGGAGGGAGGAATCCAGAAGCCCAGACTCATTCCAATTACAAACCTATTTACCAAGAAAATACCCTATGGCAACACTTATTTTTCAGAAACATAATTAGAACATATTTGACAAACTTGTCAAGAACCTATTCCTGTTTTAATCCATTAATAGAAATCATGTTTGAAATAAAGAATCATAGAATTGACTCTAACAAGGTAAAGTTCTTACCAATTCGACCAACTCTCATTCCAGACCGAGCTAGTGCCCTAAGAGCAGATTGGGCACCTGGACCAGGTGTCTTTGTCTTGTTTCCACCAGTTGCACGGAGTTTAATATGCAGTGCAGTAATTCCAAGTTCCTACAAAGTCCATTGTTTTAGAACGCAGCCATCAGTGAAGCTACAGATAGAGATACTTCAAACACTTCCCCCACATACAGAATTTACTAACAAGATATAAATCTCCTACGAAAACAAACAACAAAAAACTCAGCCTTGTCCCAACTTAATGGAATCGGCTACATGGATCCGAGCAAAAACAAGAAAAAAGTGGAGCCAAATGGCAATAAAATGTAAGAACGTAAAATGTTTATACTTTATTAAGTAGAGAAATATACCATGCCAGGTCAAACTTAATATTCAAATTCCTACATGGTATTGAAACATAATAATTAGTCCAGCTAGTAATAAACAAGAGTAGCATGCCCTGTCAAGCTTTTCTAGATGTCACTCTCATCAGGGCAAAAGTTTGACTCGAGAGAGATGGAGCAACATATAATATAACAGCATATATTCAATAGAATTTAGCAGAGGCCATTGCTAAAAGGAATGTAAAAGATTCAGGTGCCAGGGCGTATCCTCAATTGCAAGACTTGAAAGCAGCCAATTTGAGCCCCAAAAAAAAGGGAGGATAGGACTGATTCCAAACTCGCCCCTCCAAGAACCAGCTTAAACATCTTATCCCAGTAAATGTACAGCTAAAGAAAGCCTTTCTATGCAATAACTGGGAAACAGTTCAAATCCACCAGCAAACATCAGGATACATCTGCACACCTAATTTTGATAAGTGGCAGCTTCCAACATACAGTTGTTCTCCATCTCAACACACATCATGTAGATGACACAATCCAACTAACACACCTTGCATCTTTGTGCAACATCTTGGGCTGCAAGCATTGCTGCATATGGTGAAGATTCATCCCTGTCTGCCTTTACTTTCATACCTCCTGCGAAAACGGGAAAAATGAATCACATCAGGCATCAGAAAAATTACATCAATCCTCTACCACCTTATACCAGGAGCCAAAAGAAGTACCACATTATTCTAAAACCTAATTCATAGAATGAAATATGACAGCTTCATTACTGAATTATTTCCCTGCATAGGTTATGATCTCACTCCTATTTCAGTAAATATATATTTTTCTGCCTACAGGTGGAGAGTGCAATGATGTAAATCAAAGAAGAGAAAAGAGACAAGCACAGCCAGCCAGCCAGCCTGTTGCATCTACAGCCTGGCCACCATCATAGGCCCAAATCTCCATGGGTTAAACTAGGCTCAATAAATACATATACTAAATCATGCTTGGGGGACTTTCAAAAGTTCTATATGATTCGTGTCAGTAGTATTTACTAATTAGCAAACAATTCTATGTTAAGATGCACGTAGAAGTTCTATCATATACTAGAAGGACTAGCTTCTATTTTTATTGGTTGTTACTTTGTAGGTGTTTCATTCTCCAGGGCCCACACTAACTAATATCAACCCACACAAGCAAGTTAGTGCCAAAACTGTAATTTCTGACTTTCTGTAACAATTCGGTGCTTTATTGAAGAAAGTAATGAATAATGGCACCACTGCAATTTACTGGAGCTTCAAGACAGTACCAAGAAGAAAATAATGGATTAGATTTTTATTTTTTTTTTGAGGGGGGTAAACTTGGAATTGAAAGAAAATAGAATAGAGGGAAGGGCAATATTACAAAGTAGCCAATACCAAATAAATATAAAGAAAATAAAGATATCATGCAGGAAGTTTTTTGTCTTAGACCTTTGAAGTTTGAACATCAGCAGAAACCCAAGGTGCATCAGATAGTTTAAAAGAAGTTTTGGATTGAATAGAAACTTCAGACCAATCATACCCTCACACTTTTTTCTTGACTACAACTCAAAACTATCAAACAAAGTGACATTATAATAATCCCTATCCCGTACAGAAACAATCTAGGCAGAAGCAGGGAATCATATTTGATTTTAGTCAAATATTTCACCAAAGGGAAAGATACTGCAGTCAGAGTTTCTAAATTATCCTAGGTCAGATGGCCCCATTCCTAGAAGACGCAGGGAAGGAGAGGAGATTTGAAGGGCACTGTTGTTCACCAGAATAGAGAATGGGACCAGGTGAAACAGGAAAGAGGAAGAAGTGAAGAGGGAGGAGCTTGACTAGGACAGGAAGAAAAAGGGAGGATGATAGAGAAAGGAGGGGAAGGAAAGAAACTCAGCCAAGACAGCTACACAAACCACACAAACCCCAATCCAACTAATTCTGTGGTTCAACATATTATACAGGCAATATAAAGAGGAAAAATTACCTTGCATTATAATAGAAACCCAACTAAAATGGAAACTAAATACTCTAGCCGAGATCTTAAGAAGAATAACAAAAAGAAATTCTATGCAATCTGCCATCAGATATTTTACACAAACCACCAAACGTCTACCAGCCCTTGTGAAACCAGAAAACCAGTTAAGGACCATTTCTTGGTTTAAGCCTCCACAGGACTACTAGCATTGATCATAAAGAAAACAGGTGGCTGCTGCATTTAACCAAGAATCACAAAGACTCTGGCTTTCTGATATTCTTCCTTGAGTGATGCAGGAAGTTTTTGGGAGACAGAGATCCTTAGTCAGAGTGAGATACTAGTGAGAGAATAGCAAGGTGGAGAGAGGCTCTTCCATGTCTTTATTCTTTTATTTTACTTCTTATTTTCTCAACCTGTCCTACAGATCAAGTATGGTATCTGATTTATTTTTCTTGTTCTTATTCTTCCAATCTGACCTTCGCATCAAGTGCTATGGTATCTCATTATTCTCTTTATCATGGGCTGCTCAAGGCCCTCAAGTTGAGTTGCTGCTGTCCAACTCCTACAGATGAGTAGAAGTTTTCTAATGCTAAAAAAGGCATCCAATTCCAGGTCTGAGGGTCTTTTTCCATTGTTACTAACAGCTAACAGCATCTATGCATCAGACAGAAGCGAAGTTTTGAAGAGTTAATGCACCACCCTGCACTACCATCACATTAAAATTGTGCCATATCTGACCAATTGATAGCAAGATATTTATGGTCATCATTTTCAACTGTTAGTTGCTATTTTATGAGTTTGCTAGTTTATGAAATCCAGTCATTAAAATGACTTGGTTTCTATAAATTATGTTATATATGTTTCAATGATGAATTGGAATTAGTTCAGGAATGAACTGTTTGTTGTTTTGAAGATATCACTATCATAGATTCCTTTTCAGTGACTCTGCTATGTCTCCAAATTGAAGCGTTGGATTGAAGCCCTACTTTGAGAAATTGAAGGATTTAAGGGTAGTCGCTATTTTAAGAATTACTGCTAATTTGAGGCTGACCTGACTTGCTGATTAGTAGTTTTTGGGTTTTATCTTGTTCTGGACTATATTCAAGCCCTATGATAGTGCTTGTCCGGGTTAGCACTCAAACTTACCTTAGGGATGACGGAATCATAGTTTTGGCACTGAAAATCACCTTGGGGATGAAATGATTAAATCACACAAGCAAAAGAAAAGCAAAGTTAATAACATATTTTGCATTTCAAATTATTCATACCAGTGATCCGAACTAATGTTTCTCTTCCAGACAGATCAGTCACATGCTGTAAGTGTAAAAATGGCATGAGTTTCTCAAAATTTTAGGAACATATAAAGAATAGAGGAGAAAAAAGTATCAATATCTATCTTACAATAAATGTATCATTAAATGATGCAAAGATGTGGGCAACACCGAAAACATGCTCTCCATCTCGAACAGTTGGTCCAAGGGTCACATTTTCCTCTTTGGGTTCCCTGACCTTCTTTCGTCCTGACTGCAAGACCACCACCAAAAAAAATTAATAAAAAGCACAAGGAGTAAAAGAAGTAAATAATAAAATTATTCCAAAAAAAATTATGATTCTAAAAAGGCACAGTCCAATCAAGCTGAACTTCAACAAAAACATAAGTGAAACACAGGACACAGCACTAAGGAGAAGAAAAGTAGTGAAAGAAGAAGAAGAAATTACCAGAGCTTGAATGCTATCGTAATAAAATCCAAATAAAAACTGCCATTCAGGCCACTAAATATATGGGGGTTACAAAAGTATGTTATTAGAAACTAGGCTCTGGTAGATGTCATTTTAACTGTAAAGTGCCCCTTACTTCCCAAGTATAGCACATCAATAACTTAAACCCATAGATACTACTTTTCTAGCTTAACCTGTTGACAGTTAGAAGAAATCAGATAAATCTAATTGACAATTATAATTAGAGTAAATTACATTTACCCCTTGGTGCCAGACATAATATCATGTCATCCCCACATTTTGAAGGAAAATAATTCCTGTACCACTTCCACTTTTGCGTGGTTATATCAGGGTTGTTGACCCGTTAGTTTATTCCTGCTAATTGATAGAATTAGGTTATAATTCTACCAAATGGCCAAACTACCCTTTAAGAATGGGAAACAAAATTCATCATGACAGTTAAGTCCCCATCACTAACTTTCTCTCCCATAAAAACAGACATCATGAAGGTTCGCTTTACCAGCCTTCCTTCCTCCAACATAACCTTCTCGTGATTCCTCTCTGGTCCACTATTCATCGAGGCAAACTTATCGTTTCAATCAGGCAAGGGGAAGATTGCTGTGTATATCCAAGGGGCGAAGTGCCCATTGAAGAATGATCCGGCAACTCATCCTGCCTTTCTCCAATCCATTCTTGGAAGATAAGGGAATAAGGAGCTTTTTGAATAGAGGGGATAGAAAGCTACCGTCCACTTGATCAGCAACCCTTTCTTCTTGATTCTTGGGCTGCTGAAGGTCTTATGTCAGCTAAGAAGACGGAAAATTCCAATCTCTTTTGTGGGCCTGGAGATCGCACTTCTCGGCATAAAGAGCATGGCTAACTGCTGCCCCACCCTCCTTTCCGGAGCCACTGGTAACCATCAAGGGCCTTTTCTGTGGTGAAAGGAAATTGTTGGCTGACAGGGAGACAGAAGAGAGGTAGTTTAAAGCAGAAAGTAGAAAGCCGAGCGGAGGGATGGAAGGAGAAGCAGCTACCGAGTGTTGCCACCACAGGCATTGCCTTCAAATAAAAACCCCCTCCCAAATCTCACTCCAACAACAGCCCATATACCCTAACGTTAATGTTCCCAAAAATGTTCCCAAACTCCTAGAGTCCATCACCATCCTCCCTATACACAAACATTAAATAGAGCTTTTGCAGGGGGTTTTGGCTTTGGTGGAACTTCTTTGCAAAGCCTTTTGTCTCCCTTGTTTCAGCAGCAACTAGTGGTAGTTACCGAAATGGGAAATGATTAAAAAGTGGATGGCCTTGAATTTTCCACTTAAGGAAAACATTACCTTGATGAGCCATAAACTCAAATATCAGGAAAAACACACTTTAGTTTCATATATCTCAGGTTTCCATTGGGGTTCTCTAGGTAAGCTCTTCTAGTGTTGGAGCACTCTTTTGGGGATTTGTTGAGATGAAACTATGCTTTTGAGTCTGAATCCAGAAGATCAATTTAGCTCCTCTAGTGAGTCAGATCTCCTGATTTCTTTATCTGCGTAAGTTGTGAATCATTCATTAACCTGAAGTTTCATGTTTGGGCTTCACTTCTTTTACATAAATTGGTGGCATGTTACTGATCACTATACAGCAGGGACACATGAAATGTTCACGGGTGAGAGCAGTAGGGTAGTGCAAAGGGAGGGCTTCCAGTAAGATAGAATCTTGGACTCTCCCTCTTGATAGAATCATGTATTCTCACTCCAGCTTGTGCTTGAGCTTGTTCTAATCTGAATTCAGATCTTGTGCACTTTTAGCAATACATTATATCGAAATTCTTAACGGCATTCTTGAATTCTATATTCTCAGATCAAAAAGAAGTTATCTCGATAACTGCATTCATCTGAAAGCACTTGAAAGAATTTATTTTTAGCATCATCAGAAACTTGCTCTACCATAAGCAATGCTAATGCAGGTATCGCATCTTCTGAATCTTCCACAAGTAGCATTCCTTCGCTGTTCTTCAGGGGGTAGGGAATTGGTTATCAGTTCCTGATCACTCTATACTGTAAGATGCTAATGGGTGGTGCTGCAGTTGAGAACAGAGGAGCTGCATCACTGCTAGTGTCGGTGGTGATCGAGTAAACATTCTTTACCAAAATTTTGTTGCAATCCCGAAGAACAGCCCCAAATTTTCAATAAAGAAATAAACCAAACAAATAACAATCCCCTCCCCAAAAGAACTCATGAATGAAATATCAGATTACCTTCTTTATACAGTTCAAAAAGATAATAACCTTGGATTACCATGCACAGATCAAGCAAAGCTACAAGGATTTCTTTAGACAATCCAACTGAAGAAACAGCATAGAAGCGCAAAAGGTAGAAGCAATAGACCCTATATTGAATGATCAAAGGAAAAGAATGAGTCGCTGAAGAAAATCTTACTCACCATGGCTGAGAATCAGAGGTACGTTAATCGATCTTCCACGCAAATCTTCGTTCTCTTCGGCGCCAAGCCCCTTCAGATAACAGAGGAAGCTGGACGCCTTTTTTTGAATGTGTTAAATGTAGCCGAGGACTCTTTTAGGGTTTTGGCACAGCGGGAAATTTCGCCCGATCCGAAATTCCGGCCGAAATATGGCAAGATTTCGACCCTATTTTGGGGTATTTTTAGTCATTTTGAGCCCAAATTTGATGCCAATAAATATATTGGTAATACCGATTTTTTCTAAAATCTCACCTAAATTACTATTTTTTATCGACACATACCCAACTATATATGGGCAAAACTGGAATTCTAGAACATTATTTTAAACAATTAAACCAAAATAAATATGTTCAAAGACAATAAACACCATTATAACATATTAGTATACAAATACAAATAAGTATAATATACATACTTCTCAGTGGAGAGGTCATGTGTTCGATCCTTACAGACAGCATCTCCCCCCCTGAGGATGCAATCAAGGTGCGCGCAAGCTGGCCCGAATGAACCTCAACTTCCAAAAAAATATATAATAATAATAACAATACATGTGCTGGCACCACATATATCATGCCAATACCATTCTCATGTTGTGAGTCTTGTGACTCATGTCTCATGCTAGAAGACCCGAAAGCTACAATTATGAGTTTCTCCTCCATAATATTTTTAAAGTCACTCCATAACATTTCATGCTGATGGTTATTGAAATACAGAGAAACTAGGGCTTTGTAACTAGCAACATCTATTGATGCAAAACTACTCTCATCAAGAGGGTAATGAGAATAGAGATATGGAAGAGAGTCAAGAGACTCTGCTAGGTGTAGTGGTGTTGATGCTAGTTTATATGATGGTAGGTTTGGTTGCATACCATATTGGTATTCCGCCTCCAACATACCTATTGTCCCTGAGTCACTGATGTCACATCCACCCAGTCGGTATCCATTTACCCGAATATTCGGAAGAGTGATCCACAATCACAAGATTAGATCTCAAACAATCACTAAACCAATCCACACAATAGACTAATCATGAGTAAGAACAAATCAATGTTATAAATATAATTAAGAAAATAAATGAAGTATCAAGGATCTCAAACTAAATCAGAGTGTAGAGGTGATGACATAATTTAATCAAACTTAAAGGAATATACTAAGTCAAAATTTAAAGTCTTCTAATGTTTCGCATGTTTCTCCAAACGTTTGTATAGCTGCAACTTCGGTCAGTGTCTAGCTAGTAATCCCACCGGCGAAGAAGGCATCTTCTATCATTATTAATCGGGGCTATAATAGTACTTCACACTGGTACTGGGATCGTACCACGTGTCACAGTTAGTTCCCATTGTTTCCTCAGTTGTATAATTAGAGGAAAAAGTCTCTGAACTCTTGTCCGAGATTTCTTCTTCACTTATATAAACATCTAAAAACAACATATTTCCCAAAGGGTGATGTGAAATCCCGAGGATTTCTAACCTTTTAACCTATGGTTTCAGGACTATGAACTCAGAACACAAGTCGGCGACAATTGTGGGCTATTCAAATCGAGCCCAAAGGATCGAACCAAGAAAGATTTTGGATTCCATCCACATGAAGTCACATCCAGATCAAATTACCTACTCTTGGTTGTGATTTTGGAATTTTGGAGAACGAAACTCAAATCAAAAAGTGAGGAATAAACTAACCATGTCTTGTATGTTTAACATTGTTATTTCAATTCCATTGATGATATCTCGTTTTATTTTGATATCTATTATTATGTGATTGTATGTGACTTTGCACGAACGAAAGGTAAGAATATGTGAATGATTCTTGTTCTTTCTTTTTGAATCTTATATTGGTGATATGAGAATGAATGAGAATGAATGATATAGGTTGAGACTTGATTCCCTTCTTCCTATTTACCAACTAGGGTTGTGGGTTCACCCATTACCCTAGTGACCTTATATGAATGCGTGTAGACCTAGGTACATAAATGATAGGTGTCTAGAAGTGTTGGGCTAGATATCCCTATAAGTGCTACCCTTCCGGTAGGAGTATTGAAATCGGTTAACCTATGATGTCTATGGTTGGGTCCTATGTTGTCAAGCTGGCCCATTGTCATCATAGAATGGTAGGGGTGCATATAATAGATGAAAGCTCCTAGGCACTCAAGACTGGTAACCAACCCGTGAGAAGACATGGAGAGCATCCTGTCCCTTATATGTGGATGACCATCGAGTTAAGAAATGGGATCCAACAGATGCCTCCCGTTGAGGATAACATTCATAGGTGGGAAGGTTATCAAACCAAAAGGCCACTATACATGAAGGGAGATATCCGGACCATATGTAGTACGAAACCATAGGACCTTGCATTGGGCCTAGAGTTATCCTTGACACGCGCCAAATCTCATACCAAACTGTGATGTGAGAGAGTTATGACTTATACCTCAACCATGGCTTGACAAGACTATACCCAACAACCGCGGAGAACCTAATAGATGTCTCTTGTTGAGGGAGAGTGATTGAGACTGCCCAAAGGAGAATGGTGTTTAACTTAATACGTGTCTACTATAGAGACTTCATGATAGAGTTAGGAGCACAACATCATAACCATGCATCTATCATGTTTTGTCATTTATTATATTATCATCTTATATATGTGATGTGGGAATGGTGAATGAATGCATGACATGATTGTTGAGTTGACCTCCTGAGTTCTATGGAACTCATTTCCTTAAACTTGTATGTTTCTTTAGATTACTCTACAGGTCATGAGGTCTCCTCTCAACTAGAGGATCCATCGTCGGGAGATTTCTTTGAGGGAGCGATTGGAGAAGAAGTGGAGGTGCATGAAGCTTCGTGCTCGTGCCAAGATTGCTCCTATGGAGTTGGCTTCTAGTAGAAACCTCACCATGCTTAGGAACTCTTTAGTGTCATTTATGGCACTATTTTATATTTACACTTTGACATCATTTGAGAGAGGTGATGGTATCTTCTATCAAGATCCTTAAACATTTTCCACTGCAAACAACTAATTTTTCTTTCGAACTCTGATGTTTATTTATTTGATCCTAATGGATGATTGTAAACTTAATATTTCAGATTTCATGATTTGATATTTAAACTTGATTTACTCTTGTCCTTGGAATTATGTTATATCATATGTTTGGATGGAATTGTCACTGAACCTTGGTCATGTAGTGTATCACCCCCATGGGTATTCGAGTATGACCGGATCCGAGTGGTGGGGTGTGACAGGTGAGCTCAAAGAAACTCAGCGAGTAGTTCACAAACATATAACAATAATCATCATTTAAATCAAACCATCATATAGTGTAACATGATATGAAATGGAATACAACAATACAACCATACTCTAACAAATGCTAGTCTCTATATGGCAAACACACATTAAGATAGAACACCATCCTCCTCTAGGTAAGTCTTGTCACTCTAATCTCTCACAAGTTGGTTACAGGTCTTGAGATCTGGGGCATCCCTCTTGGACTATGACCATGGTTGGAGTTTAGGTCACCACTCTCTCACCACACCATTGGTGTGAATATTGGAGCATGTCAAGGTTATACCTAGCCCAATGCAAGTCATCTACTTAGTCACATCATTCTAAGTCTAGATACCTTCCCTTATGCTTCCTCTTCTTCTTTGATCAGTATCCTTCCCCATCTAGATTCAATGTTTCATTCTCGGACTATGCCTTCCCTTAACTCTATTGGTCATCCACATATAATGGGTGGGAAGTTCTCGTGTCCCCTCATGCTTCTTGCCTTCTTGGGCACCCATGAGTCCAAGCCTATTATATGCAACCCTACCAATGAATGGCCCATGGCAATGTTGTGTCCCTTCATGCTTCTCACACTCCTGTGCACTTACTAACCAAATACCGCTACCACGGGTCACTCGGCATCAATACTATCGTCGATAGGGTGATGATATGACAGGGTACCTAACCATACTCTTCTAGACCACCTAATCATGACAAATAGTAACCGCGAAAAGTGTTGGGGGCATCAGAGGATAGTGTCTCATACCACCTCCGTTGATATCCCAAGCTAGGAGCACTGAATTAGGCATTCCCCAACTCATAATCACAACATACAACAACTTCCCACAAGAAGAGAAAGGTTTAAGCAACATTCAAAATTCACAATCCAATTCAAGTTCACAATGCTTCAAGTTTAATCTATACATCAATATCATAAATAATAAATTTGTATTATGTAATTTTAGAATATAAAAATCATTCCTAAACCTTAGAACAATAGCATGTATATCAATATGCAAATTTCATATCAATTAAGAAAGCGACAATGATTATGTGCCAGTGAACGTCCTCACCTTGCTATTGATTTGCAATTTTGAAAAGTAAGTCAAAAGTATGTTCACACTTCCCAAAAAAAGTCCTACTAACACGTTGGTTTAAAGTTAGAAATAACCCTAGAGGTCCTATATCAAAAGGGAAAACAAAAGACCAACATTGCAGAGGGTGGTTGGTCGAGGTGGTTGCCTGGGGCAACCAGGGTAGGTGACCAAGCCAATCAACCAGCCTATGAGTATAGATAGAATTAACTTGGATCGTCAGAAGGCTTCCCAATTGGGTTCTAAAATATTGAGAAATTACCTTAAAAATTATGAAATAATACTAGAACATGATCTATCATAGTTTAGACATCAAACAAAGCAAAATGAGTGAAAACTTAACGAATTATATATTAGGTCTTCTCCAAAATAGATCCGGAAGATTCACGGATAAGCCAGAGTGAATGGGGATTCACTCTAGAGTAAAGAGGGTAGAAGAATTAGGTTGATATAGTAACGTGGGGGGGGGGGCGGGGGGGGGGGGGGGGGGGGGGGTTCGGGCCGGGCCTAACGGTTTCGGGCTGAAAAACCCTTAGCCCAAACCAGCCCATTTAAAAGATAAAGGTTTCGGTGCGGTTTCGGTTTGGTGCGGTTTGGGTTCGGGTTGACTAACGGTTTGGCCTAATGGTTTGGATTTGGTTTGGCTAACGGCTTGGACTAAATTAAAAATCAATATTGAAATTTATTTTTATTTTTTCCTCAACTCCAAATCCTAGTTTCTCACACACAAAACTACAAAAGATAGAGGATGAAGACTCCAAGTAGATCCAACGATAAGTGATGGCATTAACTTGATCCAAACCACCTTCCACCCTAAAAAAATAAAGAATTTAAATTTTTCTATCGTGTAGGCGGTGAAACAACGATTAAGATTAAGATTAAGAGTTAAGAGTTAAGAGTTAAGAGTTATCAATTAAGACTTTTAAATTTTAAAATAATAAAACTAAATGAAATTTGAAAATTAAAAAGTTATCGATTAAGATTAAGACTTATGAGTTAAGAGTTATCAATTAAGACCTTTAAATTTTAAAATAATAAAACTAAATGAAATTTGAAAATTAGAAAGTTAACGATTAAGATTAAGACTTAAGAGTTATCAATTAAGACTTTTAAATTTTAAAATAATAAAACTAAATGAAATTTGAAAATTAAAAAGTTAAAACTTAAAATTTAAACCGTTAACGTGTTAATACTTAACTCTCAACTACTCAAACTCGAGTCTCAACGTCTCAAACACTGAAATTCATGAATCATTAAATACATTTAAACAATACCAAAAAAAAAAGTAATTACATTTAATATTTTAATTTTATTTATGTAAAAGACTAACGGGCTGACGGCACACGGGCTGGGCCGGGCCAGCCCGAAACCGTTCGGGCTGAAGACCCTCAGCCCAATTACGGCCCATTAAGGATCGGTTCGGGCTATAACAGGCCGGTTCGGTCCGGTTTTAACGGTTTGGGTTGAAAATTGACACCCCTAGTAACTAGAAACCTTCAACTAGGTCTAGACAATAGGATAAATCACTTATAGAAGAGAATTAGAAAGAAGAAGATGAATACTAACCTTTAAGAGAGTAAATCGTCGATTGGAAATTGTTTAGGATGACTTCCACACTATCCCCCACCTTCTCGAAGAGTTCTCTGACAAGCTTGACATTCTCTGATGACTTTGCATCATAATGACATATTTTAGGCCGAAAACACCTTAAATAGGGCCTCAAAAATCATATTTCCAAAGTTGTCCTTTTTCACCCGAAACCAGGGTGGTCGCCCGAGGCAACCATGCCAATCAACCATCCCTTGGATCTTTTGTTCTAGGAGCATAATCAAGGCCCAGAAAGCCCATGGCTCTGCCTTAGTTCCTATTCTACACTCTAGAAGGGTCTTACTTGATTTTCAGGACTTTCCACACGTGTCATTAAGGAATACTTGATCCATCTACCACATCTGTCAACGTCCAAGTTAGATCTCCTTCCAAACTCTAACATATCCCAACTTAGCATCATCTCCATCTACTTCCGTTGGTTCATACTCAAATCCCAAGGTCTCTACCTGGATGGCCCACAGTTGCCTTCTACCCACACTTTGGATTTTTGGACCTACAATATGGATTTTCGGGTTAGGATTGTGGGGGATTTCACAACTGGGAGGGATAATCGAGACTTTCTAATGATGATGACCCCAACAATTATAACCCCCATAACTAGACGTGGTCCATGTGACGCCTCTAGAGTCATCCAAGCTCATGGATGATCCATCATCGTACCCATAGTAGTGCAAACTCCTGGAAAACGGGTATGTACCATTGTGTCCGTGAGTGGGAGGGACACCATAACCATAAACCCCATAGCCATAAGCAGATGTTCGTCGGATTGAAATGTCCATGTGAGCCATACGATTGAGTAATATCACTATAACCATAACCATGCATATGCTGCTGCTCCTCTCTATGGCCCTTGCCCCTCCCTGGCCAAGTGTGGCTCGTAGTACAACCACGATGAACCTCACCACCATGATCGTCATTCTGGATGGCATGCGTGTACTGAGTCTCTCCAGTGTATCTCTTCGAGGGATGATGTGTCTCTGATAATGAAACATGTAATCGCTCCTGTACTCCTTTGCCACCACCAAGACCACTGTCATCATCATCATCATCATCATCATCATACCTCCGAGTCTAACTGGACTGGGAGGAAGGGTGTCATTTGGATCATCTTCGTGCATGCTAGGCTCCACCATCCATTGCTCATTCGCAGTGGTAGCCGCCAGCTGTGCATGTGCCTACCCCTCTCGAGATGCCATGTAATCATCTACATCAACTCCTGCAACTTGAGCAATATATGGGTCTAGCCTACCTCCAGGCTGGTCTACACCTGCTCACTCTTGTCCAACAACCGGTCAGTGAGGGGATGGTGCTCATCTATAGTGACCTCGAAGATATCGTCGAGCTGGATGTCCCGCTCCTGCCAACCATTGTCACATCCACCCAGCCGGTATCCATCCACCCAAATACTCGACGGAGTGATCCACAACCCAACATATGAGGTTTCAGACAATCATAAACCAATCCACACAATAGACTAATCATGAGCTAGAAAATAATCAATGTTATATATATAATTAAGAAGAAAAAAATTAAGTATCAAGGATCTTAGAAGGATTACAAACTAAATTAGAGTGCGAAAGTGATGACATGACTAAAGTAATCAAACCGAAAAGAATAAACTAAGTCAAAATTCTAAGTCTTTTTTTAAGTTTTTTCCTTCTTCTCCAAATGTTTGTACACCTACAACTTAGGGTCAATGTCTAGCTCGTAGTCCCACCAATGAACAAGGCATCTTATATCATTATTGATTGGGGCCATAATTGTAAAATCCGGCCTTATCCTAACCCTGACCCGACCCGAATTTTATACTGTTGCAGGTCCGAAGACCTGAAGTGGAGGTAGAAGAGACTTGTGGGCCCTCTTAGTTGAAGATTTGATGCTTGATCCAGAGCCTATGGACATTGACAATGATGCCCCTTACTTAAGCACATTGTCAGTGTTGAGTGAAAATCTGCGCATCGATGAAGATTGAATTAGTTGAAGCACCTATTGGACCCCCGTGATCAATCCGAAGGTATTTCTTGAAACTAGACTTGTTGATTGACTTGTAGGAGAAAACCCAACTCAATTCGGATCTATCTAGCCTTCCAATTACCTATTCTAAGTTGCTGTCATGCCTTGGTCGACTGCTTGGTCGACTGACAGTCGACCAGCAGTAATGAAATCTGAAAACTCACAAAATTACTTCCCATTTTGCCCCTACCTTTTTGGAACTCGTGAATGAGGACCTAAACTAATCATTGGCACTTCAGAGCACGAAGTTGGACACTCTCTTGGGCTTTTCTTGGTGTTTGTGAAGATCTTTGACTGCAATCATTAGTATTACACATCAATCATCAACTCAAGGTGTAACAACCCCCGTATTTCTAACCCGAGATCCGTATTTCAGGTCCGAGAACCTGAAGGTCTAGTCGGGTAAGTTTGTGGAGTGTTCAGATAGAAGTCCATGATCCATACCCTGAACCCATGGATCTAGATCCTTTGTCTGAAGAGCCTGCCTTGCTTGTTAGTTGGACTTCTGGAAGTCAAGTGTTGTTCGGAGATGTCTGGAATGAAGGTAAGATCTCCCCCATCTCTTCTTTAGGGCTAGGTTGTACTTGGGTATCAACCCCCTAGCAAAAGCACCCTTGTATGGCAAATTACATGGGGGCGGTTGCTAGTGGCGGTTGATCAAACCAAGCGACCGCCTGGAGCAACAGCCTGGAGCGACCGCCCGGTCTGTTTTCGGAGTTTTTGCCCTATTTTGCCCCCTGACTTCTATAAAAGGTAACCCTCGTCCAAGTAACGAATATTTTATTCGTGGTTGCTAAATTTGGAGGTTAGACGGCTACGGGGAAGTTCCAAAAGTGAATCGAAGTCGCTGGCAGTGACCTATAGATCAGTCCTTCCCTTTTTCTAACTTCTTGAAGGGAGGTAATGAATTCATCCTTTATTCTTTAGCCTCTTTGTCTGTTATTTTAGTGTTAACCCATCCCCTCATCATGGTGGTTACCCTCTTTGATCATTGTGACTCTCTTTCCAATCTACTTGAGATGATTTGTCCGAAAACAAAACCCTGCTTTGGTGAGAAGGATAATCCAGTCAAGGGGAGAGTTCTGGGTAACCCAATGATGGTAATTGCTAGGATTTCCTTCACCCTTTGGCTTTGGGAGTATTAGATTTGAGACTTAGGCCATGATCACTCGAAATCCAGATTGAAAACGGGTGATCAGAAGCCTGAGTTTTGGATTGAAATTCTCTGTTTTTGGGGCGGTCACTAGTGGCGGTCGCTCAACCTAAGTGACCGGCTGGTAAACAATGACCAAATGACTTTTGGTTTTGATCTCTTTGATTCAATTAACTCATAATATTGTAACACTGTGTTTAGGTATACTCTCTTTGAAAAGAAAGACTTGTAATAGTTAACGGATCTCTTTTTATGGACAATTTACTTATATGCAGGTAAGGACAACCCATCCTATCTTTTGAATAGACTTGAAATATGCTAATCCAGTGTCTATTAGAAGTAGTATTTCTTTATATATGCTGCTGTATTCATGTCTTATATATAAATCTTGTTATATTACTGCTGTTTGTCTTGTTTACATATATACTATGTTGATTATGAATGTTATGTATTGATGATGGTTAGTATATGGTTCTGATGGAAGAGGTATCTCTTTTGGGATATCTTAGCTTGGGATATCAGAAGGCTGTGGAATGGGACACATGCCTGCTGATGTCTCCAGCGCTGTCATGATTGTTTGATGACATTCTTAGGTAGAGTCTAGAAGTGCATGGCTAGGTACCCCACATGCTACTACCCTTTCGGTAGGGGGATTGAAACCGAGTGACCCGTGATGACAGGTGGTGTGGCGTTGGGCCTCCTTTTGGTATTTAAATGGGGGGGGGGGGGTGGGGGGGGGGGGGGGCGGGGGTGGGCGGGGGGGGGGGGGGGTGGGGGGGGGGGACGGGAGGGGGCCCCGCCCATGGGGGGAGGGGGGGGGGGTAAGGGGGGGGGGCGAGTGGGGGGGGGGGGGGGGGGGGTGTGTTGGGTGGGTTGGGGGGGGGGGGGGGGGGGGTGGGGGGGGGGGGGGGGGGGGGGGGGGGGGGCCCGGCAACCCCTGGTCTTGGAGCGTTGGGTGTGGGTGTGGTAGGAAGGAGTGGGGGAGGAGGGAGGGGGGGGGGGGGGGCCGGGGGGGGGGGGGGGTGGGGTGTGGGGTGTTTGGGTTGGGGTTGATGATGAGGTGCTATTTATGGAAACAGAATCCTGATGAAGATCTAATTAGTTGATGGACTTGGAGTGATCTCTATCTTGGTTTGAAGGCATTTCTACCTACTAGGTAAGTCACTTGACTTGTGTGCAAAACCCCTTTAGGTTTGGATTTGATCCGGGCCTTCAATTCCCTCGTTTTGGCCTTGTTTGTCGCATTGGTCGACCGATTGGTCGATCGGGCCAGTCGACCAATCCACTCGACCAATGGGTGCTGTCTTTGGCAATTAGGTTGATTCTTGCTCTATTTAAGCCTAACCTCGAGTCCACTTCGTATTTGCTGCCTCCAAACCCTCTCGGAACGAACCAAAGACCTCTCGCAAGTCATCTCTCTTGCATCCTTGGAGTTTTCTTGGCGGATCTTCGTCGGAACTCTTCTTTTTGCATCAAAAGGTATGTCTACTCTCTCTTCTTCTCCTACATCTTTGTTTTTCTTTCCTTTTTGAGTTGAGACAGTAGAAGAGATGCTGCATCCTCTCGTTGCAAACATCTCTCGAACATGTTCTCATGATCATCCTAAGGATTAAAGGCTAGAACAATGATCTTAACCATGATCATTGCAAGCTTTTGAAGGATTCATGATCAAACCATGATTTAATCTCTCGTTAATTTCCTAATCTGAATTCTCGATCTCTTTGGATCTTCTTTCATTGATCATGTTAGTGGTTAATGGTTGTGTTTTCTTTCTATGATCCATAATCCATAGAATTCTAGTTGTTCTCTTCTACCTTACTATGTGTTCTTCATGATGCATGATAGTACATATATGGTAGGTTTTATTTCCTTATTTAGATTTATGCTTCTAAGCCTTATACCATGAAGACCTATGCATGTTTTCATGTTTTCATTACCGAAAGCAATGATCCATCTTCCTATTGTTCTTGTCCTTGTTTTCTATTTCAAACTTCATCAAGATCCATGTTTGATTTATTTATGGTAACTTTTTGTTTCCTAATTTGGATCTTGATACCTTGATTTGATTAGTGTTTTGAGGTCCCCTATATGCTAGAATACTACTGATGTAGTCTACCCCTTGATTAGTACCCTTTTGAACCACCAAATTCGGATTTCATATCTCAAAACTCTGATTTTCTAAGTTATCGTCTCGCATTGGTCGACCGATTGGTCGACCGGACCACTCGACCAATCCACTCGACCAATGAGTACAAAGCAACTCCGTAATTGGTCTGCTTTCGGATGTTTTGCTATATTTTCTGTTAGGGATCTTTCCTAATATGTTGTATATACTTGTTTAGGACCTTCTTCTCAAGTTTGCCAAGATCTTACTTGATTTCTTAGGATTCTTTGCGAGTTATAAAAGGTAAGGATGGTTATTTCCTTAATTACATAGATAGCATGAATCTAGTTTCTATATTTGAATATCATTAATATGTTTCCTAAATTAGATTCTTACAATGATATACTACTGTTGCATAA
Organism: Hakea prostrata; assembly: GCF_041222555.1. Taxonomy (NCBI): domain Eukaryota; kingdom Viridiplantae; phylum Streptophyta; class Magnoliopsida; order Proteales; family Proteaceae; genus Hakea; species Hakea prostrata. The sequence goes on from NC_142600.1 coordinate 1,232,086, forward strand.
CTTTGATTACAGTAGCATTACTTATTCATATTGAATTGATTCATGTATGATTTACTTACCAATGTTATACAAATGATTGTAAATATTGATTTCTTTCCATATATGGAGTTACCATATATGTGATGATATGAATTGATGCATGTGTATGCTTACGTATGGTTTGGGAAGGAGAGGTGTCCTTTTGACATTTCTGTCCTTGGACTACTACGGGAATATTATGGGATGTTTCCGGAGATGCCCTCCGGACACCTTCCTAAACCGTTGGATGACATATCTAGGATTGTCTAGTAGTGTTTGGCTAGGATGTCCTGTTATGTCGACCCTAATCGGAGGGGTATTGAGACCGAACGACCCGTGGTAGCAATGGGGATTCATGGGCGCTCAAGACCGGTAACCAACCCGTGAGAGGACAGAATCACATTGTGGGGGCCATTTATTGGTAGGGTTGCATATGGTTAGACTTGGGCTCACGGGCGCTTAAGACCGGTAACCAACCCGTGAGAGGACGTGAGAGCTTCCCGTTTACCATATGTGGATGATCAATAGGGTTGGTGAGTCCGTAGTCGTGGACTATGAGGACTCTAGTGTGAAGGATACCGGAAAGGATCGTCGTGGACGAGGAATGGAAGTATCCGGATCCGACTTGATGTAACCAAGTAGAAGACTTGCATTTGGCTAGGTATTACCCCGACATGCGCCGGTACTTATACCAAATGGTTGTGAGAGAGTGTGTTGACTTAACCCCCCGCCAAGGTTTGTCCCGAGGGATGAAGGACCCATTACCAATCGGCTGCTCAAGACCGGTGAAATGATCCGTGAGAGAATCCAAGATATCTTAAATGGTTGAGGATGTGAGTGGACTTTCCTAAAGAAGTACGGTGTTATGACTTAAAGCATGTCTGCCAATAGAGACCAGCATACATAGAGTTAGAATCATTCATTCATTGGTTGTCTCATATCATATTGCATTATGTTTGTTCTCGAATTCTCGCCATGTATGTTATTATGGATTTTAATCGCTTTACCGAGTTTCTTTGAAACTCATTCCTTTATTGTACAATGTTGTTAGACTATCCCGCAGTGTACCGAATACTATGACGGTCCCTATGAGGAAGCGCAAGGCGAAGAGGCATATCTCCAGGAAGGTGATTGCGGTTACCACAATTACTCAAGATTCCGCGGGTGGTTATGCTCCGTACAATGCTTAGTCCGACCATTGAGTGGAAGCGTCCTTGTGCTATTTATGAGATCTACACCTACAAGGATGTCGTCTACAAAGTGGAGAATAATTTAGTTACCCAATGTACTTGCTACTGGGATTAGCTTTTATCTAGTTTATTCTTTCGAGCTACTTTTCCGCTGGATGTAAAGTGGGATTTTTGCTTCACTTTACTTATCTCGTTGACACTCGATTATATATTTAGTATTCCGTTTCGTTTACGATTCATTCTTTCTTTATTGGATCTATGATTTATCTTCCGCACTCTTGTTATGGTTGTTCATGATTATGTTATTGCTTATGTGGGAGGTTGATCACTCGATACCCGATCTTCGGGCCGTGGATCACACTCTCGGGTATGCCGATAGGGTACCGGGCCGGGAGGGCGTGATGATTGGTATCGGGAGCCCAAGGTTCGAGGAGATCCTAACCACAAAAGGCAACAACCGAACATTCCCGAGTCATTGATCTGAAGTGACTCTTCTACTCTTAGAAGTGAATAATAGAACACCGAATTAGAAACTTGAACTTTGAGGCATAATGTAACATTTCGAATAACATACCATAATTATACTTGAACAAATGACACTAATGCAAGGAAAAGAAAAGTGCATAACATACAATAAATAAAGAGAAACAAAATGAACTTCATTAATTTCAAAGGTTTTACAATGATTACATCTGAAAAGCATAAATGGAAAATCCTAAGGTACAACCTATCTAGGTGATCTACTCGATCTCTATATGCTCCGAACTCCTCTCGCTAGCCGAGTCACCCGATGCTCTATCCTCGTCCCGTCGAGACTCCATCCTCTCGTACATCTGCTCCCGTCCGACCTCCATCCTCTCTAGCATGGAAGTCATCGATCTCATCTCGTGCACCAAGATCCGAAGTCTCCGGAACCGCATGTGAAGGGCCACCCGCCTCGAAATGTGATGAAGGAAACTCGTGATGCATGTGCTCAGCCTCGCGCATATCTCAGTATCATCTCCGGCCCGATCATCACTATCAGACCGATATCCTCTCCTCCATCCTCGGATCCCTCATCCTCATCCTCTCGATTCATCATCATCCTCACCCTCCGGGACCAGGAGATCTCTCTAACCGATGTAGTCTCATCCGTCGAATGGTCCGAGTCCCAATGGGGTATCCCCGTGATCTAGTGTCCATCGGAGTATCCTCGAAACTCACCCCGAAATGCCCGAAGATCAAAGTCGAAGCCTCCCATAGCAAAGGTTCCGCATGCTAGGCCGCAGAACCAAGTCCAAAGATGACCCGCTGAATGATGTAGGAAAGATCGATCTCGAAGCCCATGTAGATGCGGTAAATGACCAAGGCCTCCATCACCGTGACCCGATGGTGATGTCCGGCTTTCGCATGATGTTTCGGCCGACTATGCGACCGATAATACGTGCGGAACCCGTCATCCGTCCGCTAGTCCACGGTGTGAAGCATCGGCGGCTATCCCATAGCGTAGAGCATATCTCGCGAAGCTCGTACGGCATCGATGGCTGTCCAGTGTCCGCTCCGGCAGGTATCCACACACACCGATGTGGGTAGTAAGGGACCCGCAGGATCTCAGCCGTTGTCCGGGTGGAGAAGCGAATCCGAGTCCGGTGGACCCCGCTCCCGAGGACAAGTCCGAGTGGATGTCCCCGGCCCCGAGCCTCCTCTCCGTGTAAGTAAGGTTGCCGAAGAACAACCTCACTAGCTCCGGTATACCGGCAAATCCTCGGTGAAGAGGTGAGTCCACCGTAAGGTGTCGAACCTCCGCCGGATCCCGAAGGCCTCGAGCTGGCGTAAGTGAAGTAGACGCCCATCTCGATGTTACAATAGCTGAAGTAGGCCTCGCATGCAAACTCGGCCCGAGGTGTGTCAAACAGGTCCGGCCTCCTAACCTCCTCTCTCGGGGCTCGAAAGGAACCCGACCTCCGCCCCCGAGAGCACCTACGATGCGACCTCTACCTCTACCTCCTCCTCGTCCCTCCCCTCTCGCATGATGTATCCGTGAAAGAGACAAGAGACAATTCCAATTAGTGCTATACAAGATTTTAGCCAAAAGGGTATTTTCGTAATTTTTCGGAAAATTTCAAATTTGGGGGAAATTTGATTTGAACATACTAGCATGTGCACAATACTTGGAATTTCATGTCTATGAAGTTGTTTTGATGAAAATCGATCGAAAACTTGGATTAAAGCGAAAAATTCAGCAAGAAGAAATTTGGGGATTTTGCAATTTAGGTCAAAATTGGATTTTTGAAAAGTTGAAATTGGTTAAATCAAATTGTATGGACCTATCTACAATGTCATCTTGAGCATGTAGCATTTGATCTCGTGCGAAAATTTCAAGCGGTTTGAGAGAAAACGAAATTTTTCTAAAGATATCGATTTCGGTATAAAACTTTGCGAGATGAGCACCAAATGTGTAAAAACTTGTTGTCTATGCATGTCATTGTGTTTAAAACCTAGGGAATATGTTTCTAAGCATTCCTAAGCATGATTTCTAGCATTGGATACAAGTAAAGCATGGTTTTATTGAAATGCAAGCATGAGAAGATGAAAATGGAAGAAAGAATGAGAGATTTACCTTGTTTATGAAGATGGTGTGTTGTGGTGTTGTTGTTGAAGCACTAAATCACCTCAAGAACACTTGTGGGAACTCTTGGATATTTTCCCTAGAGCTCTCTCACCTTTGGAAGAAGTTAGAATGAGGTTGGAATGTGGAAATGAGGCTTATAATGCGAATTTTCAGATTCTCGTCTTCATTGGTCGACCGATTGGTCGACCGGGTCACTCGACCAACCACTCGACCAATGGTCACAAAGTGACCTCATTTGCTGTTGAATTTTTGGAAAATGTGATTTTTGCCTTATGGAATATTGTTTGATGACTATATGGATATATTTGAGCATGATTTAAGTTTTCAAATCATTTGGTCAAGTGGATTTTTGATGATTTTAAGTAAAGAGTGGAAGCAAGTTGTTGATGATGTTCTTGGATATCTTGCTTCTGATTTGGAAACCAAGGTGACACACTAGGTGGGAAAAGTTAAGGAAGAGAAGGGAGTTTCACCTTGGGGAGCTCCGGTCTTGTTCGTCAAGAAGAAAGACGGTAGTATGCGCTTGTGCATCGACTACCGTGAGTTGAATAAGTTGACTATCAAGAATAGATATCCGCTGCCCGTAATCGATGATCTCTTCGATCAGTTGAAGGGTGCAGTTGTGTTCTCAAAGATTGACTTAAGGTCCGGATATCACCAATTGAAAGTGAAGTCTAGTGATATCTTCAAGACAGCTTTCCGAACGCGGTATGGTCACTACGAGTTTAGAGTCATGCCTTTCGGATTGACCAATGCTCCCTGCGGTGTTCATGGACCTCATGAACCGAGTATTTCATGATGTGCTTGATAAGTTTGTGATTGTTTTCATTGATGACATCTTGATCTATTCGAAGAGCGAAGAAGAGCATGCGAGTCATCTAAGTTTCACTTTGCAAAGGTTGCGAGAAAAGAAGTTGTTTGCTAAGTTTAGCAAGTGTGATTTCTCGGCTTAAGAGAGTAGTTTTCCTTGGTCATGTAGTTTCAGCCGAAGGTATTCGTGTCGATCCCGAAAAGGTCCAAGCCGTGGCTGATTGGGAGAGACCGAAGTCGAGAACGGAAATAAGAAGTTTTCTTGGATTGGCGGGTTACTACCGAAGGTTTATTGAGAACTTTTCTCGGTTGGCTGCTCCTATGACTAAGTTGACCAGGAAAGAAGAGAAGTTTGTTTGGTCCGACGCCCGTGAGAAGAATTTCCAAGAGTTGAAGGATAGATTGACAAGTGCCCCGGTTTTGACTATACCCGATAGTTCCGGTGGTATGACAGTTTATACCGATGCGCCAAAGATTGGTTTGGGTTGTGTACCGATGCAACATGGCAAGGTCGTAGCCTATGCTTCTCGGCAATTGAAGGATTATGAGCGGAATTACCCCACTCACGATCTAGAACTTGCCGCCGTTGTCTTTGCTTTGAAGATTTGGAGACATTATCTTTACGGTGAGAAGATTGCCATTTTCACGGATCATAAGAGTTTGAAATACTTCTTTACCCAAAAGGAGTTGAACATGAGACAAAGGAGATGGTTGGAACTCGTCTCCGATTATGATTGTGATATTCAAGATCATCCCGGGAAAGCAAATGTTGTTGCTGATGCTCTTAGTAGGAAGAACCAGAAGAAGACTTTGGATTTGAATGCTTTGAGTTTACCATTGTGGTCTTCTATTGAGAGTTTTGATTTGGAAATCGTTCCCGAGAATTCTGATTTTATTCTTTCTCGCCATGACGGCAAGATCTCGGTCTTAGAGATAAGATTGTTGCTCACAGAGTTCGATCAAGAGTTTTTGACCAAAGTTGAGAAGATTTCTTCGAATCCCGAGTCGGACCCCGACTTTGGTATATCCATGGATGGTGCTTTGTTGTTTAGAGGAAGACCGTGTGTGCCTCGCAAACGATGAAGTTAAGAAAGAAATATTGAAGGAAGCACACCAAGCCACTTTTATCAGACACCCGGAAGCACCAAGATGTACAAGGACTTGAAGGAACATTTTTGGTGGATTGGTCTAAAGGCGGATGTTGACGATTTTGTTGCCAAGTGTGAGACTTGCCAACGTGTGAAAGCCGCTCGACAACCTCCATCTGGATTACTTCAACCCCTTCCTATTCCTAGTTGGAAGTGGGAAGATATTTCCATGGACTTTGTGACTAGCTTGCCTCGGACAAGTAAAGGCAATGACACCGTGTGGGTGATTGTTGATAGGTTGACCAAATCAGCCCATTTCATTCCTATGAAGATCACTCATACCTGGATAAGCTAGCCAGGCTTTATGTGGATAATGTGGTTCGTCCGCATGGTGTGCCATTGAGTATTGTCTCGGATCGTGATCCTAGGTTCACCTCAAGGTTTTGGAATAGTTTGCGGAAGGCCTTGGGAACCCAATTGAACTTGAGTACAGCTCATCATCCACAGCCCGATGGACAATCCGAGCGGACAATTCAGACATTGGAAGACATGCTCAGATCTTGTGTGGTGGATATGGGTGGTAATTGGGATGAACACCTAGCTTTGGTTGAGTTTGCCTATAACAACAGCTTATCAAGCAACAATAGGCATGGCCCCATTCAAGGCTTTGTATGGTAGTACTTGTAGGACACCTTTGTACTGGATCGAGACAGTGAAAGAAAAGTCTTAGGTCCCGAGATGATTGAAGCTACAAGTGCTATGGTAGATATGATAAGAGAAAGGATTAAGTCCGCCTCAATCGAGACAGTAAATCTTATGCCGATAAGAGAAGGACCGATTTGGAATTTCAAGTTGGAGAGAAAGTCTTTTCTCAAGGTCTCACCAATGAAGGGTGTGATGAGATTCAATGTTAAGGGAAAGCTTAGCCCTCGTTACATTGGACCTTTCGAGATTTTGGAAAAGGTTGGACCCGTTGCGTATCGATTAGCATTACCTCCGTCTCTTGCTGGTGTGCACAATGTGTTTCATATTTCGATGCTCCGAAAATACATAGAGAATCCGGAACACATTTTGCAGCAAGCACCGAAGGACTTAGTGCTGATTTGACCTATGATGAAGAACCGGCCGAAATCCCGGATAGGAAGGACAAGCAACTGCGGAATCGCGCCATTCCTTTGGTGAAGATTCGGTGGAAGAACCATACCCCTGAAGAAGCTTCTTGGGAGAAGGAAGAAGACATGAAGGAGAAGTTTCCTTACCTCTTTGGAAGCACAGTACGCTTTCAATTTCGGGGACGAAATTTCTTTAAGGGGGGGAGAATGTGAAACCCAGCCCTAACCTTGACCCGGAAACCTTGTTATTTGTAGGTCCGATGACCCGAAGTAAAGTAAGAAGTCAGCTTTGGGCCATCCCAAGAGAGGACTTGGTGTCCGGCTTTGAATCCATGAAGGTTGATGATGAGGTGCTATTTATGGAAACAGAATCCCGATGAAGATCTAATTAGTTGATGGACTTGGAGTGATCTCTATCTTGGTTTGAAGGCATTTCTACCTACTAGGTAAGTCACTTGACTTGTGTGCAAAACCCCTTTAGGTTTGGATTTGATCCGGGCCTTCAATTCCCCGTTTTGGCCTTGTGCTCGCATTGGTCGACCGATTGGTCGACCGGGGCCGCCGACCAATCCACTCGACCAATGGGTGCTGTCTTTGGCAATTAGGTTGATTCTTGCTCTATTTAAGCCTAACCTCGAGTCCACTTCGTATTTGCTGCCTCCAAACCCTCCGGAACGAACCAAAGACCTCTCGCAAGTCATCTCTCTTGCATCCTTGGAGTTTTCTTGGCGGATCTTCGTCGGAACTCTTCTTTTTGCATCAAAAGGTATGTCTACTCTCTCTTCTTCTCCTACATCTTTGTTTTTCTTTCCTTTTTGAGTTGAGACAGAGAAGAGATGCTGCATCCTCTGTTGCAAACATCTCTCGAACATGTTCTCATGATCATCCTAAGGATTAAAGGCTAGAACAATGATCTTAACCATGATCATTGCAAGCTTTTGAAGGATTCATGATCAAACCATGATTTAATCTCTCGTTAATTTCCTAATCTGAATTCTGATCTCTTTGGATCTTCTTTCATTGATCATGTTAGTGGTTAATGGTTGTGTTTTCTTTCTATGATCCATAATCCATAGAATTCTAGTTGTTCTCTTCTACCTTACTATGTGTTCTTCATGATGCATGATAGTACATATATGGTAGGTTTTATTTCCTTATTTAGATTTATGCTTCTAAGCCTTATACCATGAAGACCTATGCATGTTTTCATGTTTTCATTACCGAAAGCAATGATCCATCTTCCTATTGTTCTTGTCCTTGTTTTCTATTTCAAACTTCATCAAGATCCATGTTTGATTTATTTATGGTAACTTTTTGTTTCCTAATTTGGATCTTGATACCTTGATTTGATTAGTGTTTTGAGGTCCCCTATATGCTAGAATACTACTGATGTAGTCTACCCCTTGATTAGTACCCTTTTGAACCACCAAATTCGGATTTCATATCTCAAAACTCTGATTTTCTAAGTTATCGTCCGCATTGGTCGACTGATTGGTCGATGGACCACTCGACCAATCCACTCGACCAATGAGTACAAGCAACTCCGAATTGGTCTGCTTTCGGATGTTTTGCTATATTTTCTCGTTAGGGATCTTTCCTAATATGTTGTATATACTTGTTTAGGACCTTCTTCTCAAGTTTGCCAAGATCTTACTTGATTTCTTAGGATTCTTTGCGAGTTATAAAAGGTAAGGATGGTTATTTCCTTAATTACATAGATAGCATGAATCTAGTTTCTATATTTGAATATCATTAATATGTTTCCTAAATTAGATTCTTACAATGATATACTACTGTTGCATAACTTTGATTACGTAGCATTACTTATTCATATTGAATTGATTCATGTATGATTTACTTACCAATGTTATACAAATGATTGTAAATATTGATTTCTTTCCATATATGGAGTTACCATATATGTGATGATATGAATTGATGCATGTGTATGCTTACGTATGGTTTGGGAAGGAGAGGTGTCCTTTTGACATTTCTGTCCTTGGACTACTACGGGAATATTATGGGATGTTTCCGGAGATGCCCTCTGGACACCTTCCTAAACTGTTGGATGACATATCTAGGATTGTCTAGTAGTGTTTGGCTAGGATGTCCTGTTATGTCGGACCCTAATCGGAGGGGTATTGAGACCGAACGACCCGTGGTAGCAATGGGGATTCATGGGCGCTCAAGACCGGTAACCAACCCGTGAGAGGACGGGAATCACATTGTGGGGGCCATTTATTGGTAGGGTTGCATATGGTTAGACTTGGGCTCACGGGCGCTTAAGACCGGTAACCAACCCGTGAGAGGACGTGAGAGCTTCCCGTTTACCATATGTGGATGATCAATAGGGTTGGTGAGTCCGTAGTCAGGGACTATGAGGACTCTAGTGTGAAGGATACCGGAAAGGATCGTCGGGGACGAGGAATGGAAGTATCTGGATCGACTTGATGTAACCAAGTAGAAGACTTGCATTTGGCTAGGTATTACCCCGACATGCGCCGGTACTTATACCAAATGGTTGTGAGAGAGTGTGTTGACTTAACCCCTGCCAAGGTTTGTCCTGAGGGATGAAGGACCCATTACCAATCGGCTGCTCAAGACCGGTGAAATGATCCGTGAGAGAATCCAAGATATCTTAAATGGTTGAGGATGTGAGTGGACTTTCCTAAAGAAGTACGGTGTTATGACTTAAAGCATGTCGCCAATAGAGACCAGCATACATAGAGTTAGAATCATTCATTCATTGGTTGTCTCATATCATATTGCATTATGTTTGTTCTGGAATTCTGCCATGTATGTTATTATGGATTTTAAGCGCCCTTCTTGAGTTTCTTTGAAACTCATTCCTTTATTGTACAATGTTGTTAGACTATCCTGCAGTGCCTGAATACTATGACGGTCCCTATGAGGAAGCGCAAGGCGAAGAGGCATATCTCCGGGGAAGGTGATTGCGGTTACCACAATTACTCGAAGATTCCGCGGGTGGTTATGCTCCGTACAATGCTTAGTCCGACCATTGAGTTTTATGAGATCTACACCTACAAGGATGTCGTCTACAAAGTGGAGAATAATTTAGTTACCCAATGTACTTGCTTTGGGATTAGCTTTTATCTAGTTTATTCTTTCGAGCTACTTTTCCATTTGGATGTAAAGGGGATTTTTGCTTCACTTTACTTATCTGTTGACACTACGATTATATATTTAGTATTCCGTTTCGTTTACGATTCATTCCCCCCCTTTCTTTATTGGTTCTATGTTTTATCTTCCGCTTTCTTTTTTTGTTTTTTTTTTTTTTTTTTTTTTGGTGTGGGGGGGGGTTGTTCTCGCCGCGCCCGGTGGGGGGGGGGGGGGGGCTCTGGGGGGGGGGGGTGGGGTGGGGGGGGGGGGGGGGGGGGGGGGTGGGGGTGGTTTGTACTTTGTTTTTTTTTGTTTTTTGGCTTTCCGTTTGTTTGCGGACCCGCCGTAGCTTCCTTTCCCTTCCCGTCCGCCCCGACCCCCCCGAGTGTGATCCACAGACCCAAGATCGGGTGATCGAGTGATCAACCCCCCACATAAACAATAACATAATCATGAACAATCATAACAAGAGTGCGGAAGATAAATCATAGATTCAATAAAGAAAGAATGAATCATAAATGAATTAGAATAATAGATATAATCGTAGTGTCAAATGATAAGTAAAGTGAAGCAAAAATCCCACTTTACATCCAGCTGAAAAGTAGCTCTAAAGAATAAACTAGATAAAAGCTAATCCCAAAGTAGCAAGTACATTGGGTAACTAAATTATTCTCCACTTTGTAGACGACATCCTTGAAGGTATAGATCTCATAAATGGCACAAGGACGCTTCCACTCAATGGTCGGACTAAGCATCGTACGGAGCATAACCACCCGTGGGATCTTCGTGAGTAATTGTGGTAACCGCAATCACCTTCCCCGGAGATATGTCTCTTCGCCTTGCGCTTCCTCATAGGAACCGTCATAGTACTCAAGACTGCAGGATGGTCTAACAACATTGTACAATAAAGGAATGAGTTTCAAAGAAACTCAAGAAGGCGCTTAAAATCCATAATAACATAAATGGCGAGGATTCCGTAACAATCATAAATGCAATATGATATGAGACAATCAATGAATGAATGAATCTAACTCTATGTATGCTGGTCTCTATTGGCGACATGCTTTAAGTCATAGCACCGTACTTCTTTAGGAAAGTCCACTCACATCCTCAACCATTTAAGATATCTTGGATTCTCTCACGGATCATTTCACCGGTCTTGAGCAGCCGATTGGTAATGGGTCCTTCATCCCTCGAGACAAACCATGGCAAGGGGTTAAGTCAACACACTCTCTCACAACCATTTGGTATAAGTACTGGCGCATGTCAGGGTAAAACCTAGCCAAATGCAAGTCTTCTACTTGGTTACATCAAGTCAGATCCAGATACTTCCATTCCTCGTCCCCGACGATCCTTTCCGGTATCCTTCACACTAGAGTCGGCGTATCCTATGGCACCGACCAACTCGGACTACGGACTCATCAACCCTATTGATCATCCACATATGGTAAACGGGAAGCTCTCACGTCCTCTCACGGGTTGGTTACCGGTCTTAAGCGCCCGTGAGCCCAAGTCTAACCATATGCAACCCTACCAACAAATGGCCCCCACAATGTGATTCCTGTCCTCTCACGGGTTGGTTACCGGTCTTGAGCGCCCATGAATCCCCATTGCTACCACGGGTCGTTCGGTCTCAATACCCCTCCGATTAGGGTCCGACATAACAGACATCCTAGCCAAACACTACTAGACAATCCTATATATGTCATCCAACAGTTTAGGAAGGTGTCCAGAGGGCATCTCCGGAAATATCCCATAATATTCCCGTAGTAGTCCAAGGACAGAAGTGTCGAAAGGACACCTCTCCTTTCCAAACCATACGTAAGCATACACATGCATCAATTCATATCATCACATATATGGTAACTTCATATATGGAAAGAAATCAATAATTACAATCACTTGTATAACATTGGTAAGTAAATCATACATGAATCAATTCAATATGAATAAGTAATGCTACTGTAATCAAAGTTATGCAACAGTAGTATATCATTGTAGGAATCTAATTTAGGAAACATATTAATGATATTCAAATATAGAAACTAGATTCATGCTATCTATGTAATTAAGGAAATAACCATCCTTACCTTTTATAACTCGCAAAGAATCCTAAGAAATCAAGTAAGATCTTGGCAAACTTGAGAAGAAGGTCCTAAACAAGTATATACAACATATTAGGAAAGATCCCTAACAGAAAAGATATCAAAACATCCGAAACGGACCAATTTCGGAGTTGCTGTACTCATTGGTCGAGTGGATTGGTCGAGTGGTCCAGTCGACCAATCAGTCGACCAATGCAGACAGTAGCTTATAAAATCAGAGTTTTGAGATATGAAATCCGAATTTGGTGGTTCAAAAGGGTACTAATCAAGGGGTAGACTACATCAGTAGTATTCTAGCATATAGGGGACCTCAAAACACTAATCAAATCAAGGTATCAAGATCCAAATTAGGAAACAAAAAGTTACCATAAATAAGTCAAACATGGATCTTGATGAATTTTGAAATAGAAAACAAAGACAAGAACAATAGGAGGATGGATCATTGCTTTCGGTAATGAAAACATGAAAACATGCATAGGTCTTCATGGAATAAGGCTTAGAAGCATAAATCTAAATAAGGAAATAAAACCTACCATATATGTAACTATCATGCATCATGAAGAACACATAGTAAGGTAGAAGAGAACAACTAGAATTCTATGGATTATGGATCATAGAAAGAAAACACAACCATTAACCACTAACATGATCAATGAAAGAAGATCCAAAGAGATCGGAATTCAGATTAGGAAATTAACAGAGATTAAATCATGGTTTGATCATGAATCCTTCAAAAGCTTGCAATGATCATGGTTAAGATCATTGTTCTAGCCTTAACTCCTTAGGATGATCATGAGAACATGTTCAGAGATGTTTGCAACAGAGGATGCAGCATCTCTTCTACTGTCTCAACTCAAAAAGGAAAGAAAAACAAAGATGTAGGAGAAGAAGAGAGAGTAGACATACCTTTTGATGCAAAAAGAAGAGTTCCGACGAAGATCCGCCAAGAAAACTCCAAGGATGCAAGAGAGATGACTTGCAGAGGTCTTTGGTTCGTTCCGGAGGGTTTGGAGGCAGCAAATACGAAGTGGACTCGAGGTTAGACTTAAATAGAGCAAGAATCAACCTAATTGCCAAAGACAAGCACCCATTGGTCGAGTGGATTGGTCGATCGGCCCCATCGACCAATCGGTCGACCAATGCAGATGAACAAGGCCAAAACAGGGAATTGAAGGCCCAGATCAAATCCAAACCTAAAGGGGTTTTGCACACAAGTCAAGTGACTTACCTAGTAGGTAGAAATGCCTTCAAACCAAGATAGAGAGCACTCCAAGTCCATCAACTAATTAGATCTTCATCAGGATTCTGTTTCCATAAATAGAACCTCATCATCAACCTTCATGGATTCAAAGCCAGACACCAAGTCCTCTACTGGGATGGCCCAAAGCTGACTTCTTACTTTACTTCGGGTCATCGGACCTACAAATAACAAGGTTTCCGGGTCAAGGTTAGGGCTGGGTTTCACAGCGCCAGTACTCATTACCAATGGTCGTGGTGAGAGAATGTTGACTTAACCCCAGCCATGGAAATGAGAGCCAGATGTGGACTTTCCTTTTTTTCCCAGGATCCCTACAGAGGTAACCAATCCTTGCCGGATCAGAGTGATGAGACTTACCCAGAGGAGGGCTGGTGTATATCTTAAAGCATGTCAACTATTAGAGACCTGCATAGTTAGAAATCATAGTATCATTCATTACTTTGCATTCATTCATATTATTTGTGCATTTTGGCATCGTTGGATAATTGATGGGATTTGTGATTGTTTCTTACTGAGTTCTTTAGAATTCACGCCTTTATTTTGTATATGTTTATTAGCCTGCACAGAAGAAGGAATAGTACAGGAAGATGGACTGGTTTCCTATGAAGGAACCATCCCATATGAAGAAGATGTGGCACCGTCAGTGGGAAATGGAGATAGCATATGTGGGAGCTCCTGCGGGTGCATGGAGTGCGCTTATCACACCTATTGACGGTCAGAGACGGAAGGTGGTCAAAAAGTTCGCTCAGCGAATGGAGAAGAACTGGAGGACACCCTATCTTGAGATTCATGAAAAACACTATTTAAATTTAGAAAAGGAAACTGGAAAGAAATTGACATAAGTCTTTTGTTTACTTCCGCTGAACTCATATTCATTTTATTTATTATTCTTTCCTTTTATTATTGTTATTGGAGTATTTGGACTCCTGTAATTCCTTTAATTCATTTATTGAACATTTGTTGCTCTTGATTATCTTTATTTGTATTTAATATTGTTGATAGACTAAAACCGTGGATCCTATGGCGGATCACTCCCATGGGTTGTCGGGCAGGTAACCGAGACCGGCGGGTGGGGTGTGACACAAGGTATGATTCCTTCTATCTTTCTTCTAATCTATTCATTATTTTATCAATTTATGATCTTAAGACCATGGTTGAAGCGCTGCAACCTTGCAAACACTTAACCATGAGTTTTCCCCATTCAATTCCATGATTATCACCCCACTCTTGCTATGATATGCTTCAATTAGGATTGCTTACATTTCATTACTTTGATTCCTTCCATTTCAACCTTGTCTTGATTCAAAACTGATATGTAAATGCATGTTAGGTCTAGATTACTATGAATTCATGATTCTAACTTGATTCTTACCATTCACTTAATTGATTCCCATCATTCTTTACAATTTCAATCAATTCCAATTCGATTCGTGATATTTATCATATAGAACATATGGCTTCGATTTGGGTATTTATAATTGGACCGTTGGATCATCATGAAATTTAGTGTGTAGTATCCTCATATTGTTATAATTATGCCCTCCAAATTTCGTGTTGATCGGAGCACCGGAAGGTTACTTTCAGACCAAGTCTTCAATTATGCCCATGGTTAACAAGTCTTGGTCGACTGCCTTGGTCGACTGATAGTTGACCAAGCCAGTCAACCAAGAGATGGTAACATCCCTGTACTTGGCCGAATCGCTTCGTTTGACCTCCGATTCGATTGTTTTCTTCTCTGATGTTACTTGTATGTTGTCTAGGGTACCAAAACTGACTTTTGAGACCATTCTTGGTGATCATTGATTTTATTTACGACTCGATTAAGGTAAGGACGGTCGTTAACTCAAGTACATTGATTATGTAAACATACTTATGCTTTGAGAACTCAGTAAATATATTTCCTATGTGTACTCCTTTACCATGCATGACTTTTATATGTATTCTTATCAGTAATAGTATGTTACATGTCATTCGGAATATCATGCTTAATTATACTTCATGATTTCGTATATGATCAATCATGCTATGATATGCCTTTGTTTATATGATGAATTATTGATTATGAATAATATGATGAGATTGAGCTTGTGATTGACTACGTATGACTTGGGATTGGGAAGTGTCCTTCCGACACTTCTGTCCTTGGACATCGGAGGGAATAGTATGGGATATTCTCTGAAGGTGTCCATCGACACTTTCCTGGGTTTTTGGATGACATACATAGGATGGTCTAGGTGTATGGATAGGATATTCCTTGTCATATCAGACCCGAATCAGAAGGGTATTGAGACTGAACGACCTGTGGTAGAGTATGGTTGATGGGCGCTCAAGACCGGTAACCACTCCATGAGAGGACTTGAACCATACTGCGGATACCGGAAAGGGCCCATTTATTGGTAGGGTTGCAAATGGATAGACCTGGGCTCACGGGATCTCAAGACTGGTAACCAACCCGTAAGAGGACGTGAGAGCTTCCCATTTACCATTTGTGGATGACCAATAGGGTTGATGAATCCGTAGTCCGAGTTGGTCGGTGCCATAGGATACGCTGACTCTAGTGTGAAGGATACGGAATTGAGTTGGTCGGTGCCATAGGGAAAGTATCCGGATCTGACATGATATGACTGAGTAGATGACTTGCATTGGGCTAGGTTTCGCCGTGCCATGCGCCAATACTTATACCAATGGTGATGTGAGAGAGTGGTGACTTAACCCCCAGCCATGGTTTGATGAGGACTTTACCCAATTACCCCGGCAGACCCAAGATATCTTGTATGATTGAGGGGGAGTGACAGACGACCTAAAGAAGTATGGTGCTATGGCTTAAAGCATGTCTACCTTAGAGACTAGCATACTTAGGGTTAGAATCATATATTATCATTGTCTCATATCATCTTGCATCATATCATGACTTGTATTGAATGAATTGTGTATTATGAAACGAGTTGCCTTGCTGAGTTCTTTTGAACTCATTCCTTTCGTGCAATTTGTTAGATTATCCTGCAGGTCTAGAAGACTCTGATAGCGCACTCTATGACCCGAGCTATGATCCCGCATACTACCCTTCAGGTGATGGCTACGATGAGAGTCAGGATTATTGTGCCGAGGAGGATTATGGTTCGTACCAGGGTTAGCCCCACCATGCTGAGGGAGCGGCCGCGCTGGGTTCACTTCATCCATACTTATGAAGAAACAATCATTAGGATAGAAGAAACCTTTGCGTAGTGCCCCATTTCCCTGGATGACTGTTAAACATTGGATATACTGTCTTTAACTCTTATGGGTTTACTCTTGATACTGATTGTAATTAAGTTTGATAAACCACTTTTCTGCTATTATTGAAGGGGTGACTCCTGATCACTCTTTCTTTTTTGAGATTACTTTTTATATGATTAATACTTGATAAATTCCGCACTCTGATTGACTATCTTTTCTTATTCGTTTGATCTATTTATTGTTTACTTTAAACATTGATTATATTGTTCATGATTAAGTTATCGTGTATGTGGGAGGCATGGCCGCTCGATCTGGATCTTCAGGCTGTGGATCACATCCCGGGTATGCCAGATAGGATATCGACAGGGTGGATGTAAAACCCAGCCCTAACCTTGACCCGGAAACCTTGTTATTTGTAGGTCCAGTGACCCGAAGTAAAGTAAGAAGTCAGCTTTGGGCCATCCCAGTGGAGGACTTGGTGTCTGGCTTTGAATCCATGAGAGTTGATGATGAAGTTCTATTTATGGAAACTGAATCTTGATGAAGATCAGATTTGTTGATGGACTTGGAGTGCTCTCTATCATGGTTTGAAGGCATTTCTACCTATTAGGTAAGTCACTTGATATGTGTGCAAAACCCCTTTAGGATTGGATTTGATCTGGGCCTTCAATTCCTTGTTTTGAAATTGCTGTCTGCATTGGTCGATTGATTGGTCGATGGACCCGATCGACCAATCCACTCGACCAATGGGTGCTGTCTTTGGCAATTAGGTCTTGCTTGCTCTATTTAAGACCAATCTCGAGTCTACTTCGTATTTGCTGCCTCCAAACTCTTTGGAACGAACCAAAGACCTCTGCAAGTCATCTCCCTTGCATCCTTGGTGTTTTTCTTGACGGATCTTCGTCAAAACTCTTCCTTTTGCATCAAAGGTATGTCTACACTCTCTTCTTCTCCTCCATCTCTGTTTTTCTTTCCTTTTTGAGTTGAGACAGTAGAGGAGATGCTGCATTCTCTGTTGCAAACATCTCTGGACTTGTCTCTCATGATCTTCCTAAGGATTAATGGCTAAAACAATGATCTTAACCATGATCATTGCAAGCTTTTGAAGGAATCATGATCAAACCATGATCTAGTCTTTGTTTAACTTTTGATTTGAATTCTAATCTCCTTGGATCTTCTATATTGATCATGTTAGTAGTCAATTGCTGTGTTTTCTTTTCATGATCCATGAGCTATCAATCTCTAGTTGTTTCTCTTCTACTATACCATGTTTTCTTCATGAATCATGATAGTTACATATATGGTAGGTTTTGTTTCCTTATTTAGATTTATGCTCTTAGGTCTATTTTCTTGAAGATCTAAGTATGCTTTTCATGATACCTTTACCTGAATCAATGATTCATTCTCCTATTGTTCTTGTCTTTGATTTCTATCTTGAATTCTTCAAGATCCATGATTGATCTAATTATGGTAACTTTTTGTTTCCTAATTTGGATCTTGATGACTTGATTTGATTAGTGTTTTGTGATCCCCTATATGTTAGGATACTACTAATGTAGTTTACCCCTTGATTAGTACCATTTTGAACCACCAAATTCGGATTTTATATCTCAAAACTCTGATTTTATAGGCTACTGTCTGCATTGGTCGACTGGACCAGTCGACCAATCCACTCGACCAATGAGTACAGCAACTCCAGAATTGGTCTGTTTTGGATGTTTTGATATCTTTTCTGTTAGGGATCTTTCCTAATATGTTGTATACACTTGTTTAGGACCTTCTTCTCAAGTTTGTCAAGATCTTACTTGATTTCTTAGGATTCCTTTGCAAGTTATAAAAGGTAAGGATGGTTACTTCTTTAACAACATAAATTGCATATCTTAGTTTCTATATTTGAATGTTGTTAATTTATTTCTTTAATTAGATTCTTATAATGTTATACTACTGTGGTACTTTCTTGATATCAGTAGCATTACTTTTTTTTATGTTGAATTGACTCATGTATGATTTACTTACCAGTTATATACAAGTTAATTGTAATTATTGATTTCTTTCCATATATGAAGTTACCATATATGTGATGTTATGAATTGATGCTTGTGTGTGCTTAAGTATGGTTTGGAAAGGAGAGGTGTCCTTTTGACACTTTTGTCCTTGGACTACTACGGGAATATTATGGGATGTTTCCGGAGATGCCCTCTGGACACCTTCCTAAACTGTTGGATGACATATTTAGGACTGTCTAGTAGTGTTTGGCTAGGATGTCCCGTTATGTCAGACCCTAATCGGAGGGGTATTGAGACCGAACGACTCGTGGTAGCAATGGGGATTCATGGGCGCTCAAGACCGGTAACCAACCCATGAGAGGACAGGAATCACATTGTGGGGGCCATTTATTGGTAGGGTTGCATATGGATAGACTTGGGCTCACGGGCGCTTAAGACCGGTAACCAACCCGTGAGAGGACGTGAGAGCTTCCCGTTTACCATATGTGGATGACCAGTAGGGTTGATGAGTCCGTAGTCAGGGACTATGAGGACTCTAATGTGAAGGATACCGGAAAGGATCGTCAGGGACGAGGAATGGACGTATCTGGATCTGACTTGATGTAACTAAGTAGAAGACTTGCATTTGGCTAGGCTTTACCCTGACATGCGCCGGTACTTAGACCAATGGTGATGTGAGAGAGTGGTGACCTATACCCCCAGCCATGGAATGTCCCGAGGGATGCCGGACCCATTACCAACTGATGATGAGTGATTGAGACCTTCCTAAAGAAGTACGGTGCTATGACTTAAAGCATGTCTGCCAATAGAGACCAGCATATGTAGAGTTAGATTCATTCATTCATTGTTTGTCTCATACCATATTGCATTTATGTTTGTTCCGAAATCCTCGCCATTTATGTTATTATGGATTTAATCGCCCTTCATCGAGTTTCTTTGAAACTCATTCCTTTATTGTACAATGTTTGTTAGACTATTCTACAGGTTCTGAATATCATGACGGCCCCTATGAAGAAGTGCAAGGAGAAGTGGCATATCTCCAGGAAAGTGATTGCGGTTACAACCATTACACTGAAGATCCCGCGAGTGGTTATGCTCCGTATGATGCTTAGTCTAACCATTGAGTGGAAGCGCCCTTGTGCCGTTTATGAGATTTATACTTATAGGGATGTTGTCTATAAAGTTGAGAACAATTTAGTTACCCATTGTACCTGCTACTGGGATTAGATTCTGTCTTGCTTATTCTCTTTTAGAACTACTTTTCCGCTGGTTGTAGAGTGGGATTTTGCCTCACTTTACTTATCTGTCTTAGACACTGATTTTATCTAGTACTCTGATTTATATATGATTCATTCTTTCCTTATTTGGATCTATGGTTTATCTTCCGCACTTTTATTATTATTGTTCATGATTATGTTATTGTTTATGTGGGAGGTTGATTACTCGATACCTGATCTTCGGGCTGTGGATCACACTCTCGGGTATGCCAGATAGGGTATCGGCTGGGAGGATGTGACAGTGGATGTGACAATAATAGCATTCCACATTGGTGTTGGGATCGTACCACGTGTCAAAGCAAATTCCCATTGTCTCCTCAGCTATATAATTAGAGGGAAAATTCTTTGAACTCATGCCCAAGATTTCTTCTTCACCTACATAGATATCTAAAAACAACAAATTCCCTAAAGGGTGAGCTCAAAAGAACTCAATGAGTGGTTCACAAACTTATAACCATGATCACAATTTAAGTTAAAACATCATATAATGCAGCATGACATGAAGTGGAATGCAACAATGCTATTATTTACTAACTAATGTTGGTCTCTATATAGTAGACACGCATTAAGATAGAACACCAACCTCCTTTGGGTAGGTCTCATCACTCTGTAGTCTCACAGGTTGGTTACCAGTTTTGAGATCCTGGGTAAGGGGTCAAGGCATCCCTCTGGGACTATCACCATGGTTGGGGTTTAGGTCACCACTCTCTCACCACACCATTAGCATGAGTACTGGCGCATGTTAGGGATGTACCTAGCCCAATGCAAGTCAACTACTCAGTCACATCAACCTAGGTTTAGATATCTCCCCTCATGCATGTCACACTCTTGGTTCAATATCCTCCTCTACTAGAATCAACGTATTCTACAACTCCAACCAACTCAGACTATGCCTCCTTTTAACCCTATTGGTCACCTAACCAGTACCCTATTCACAGTACCTGAGTGCGTGATCCACAGCCCCAAAGATCAATTCGAGGAAATCAACCTCCCACATTTACAATAATACAATCGAGAACAAGACTAAATCAATGTTTAAGTATTATAAATGAATAATCATGTAAAGATTCAAGAGAAATTACAATTTGATCAAAGTGCGGAAAAGATACCAAAAGAATAAATCAAGTGAGAGTGTAGTGGAAAATCACTCTATAATAGCAGCAGAAAAGTAGATCAAAACTTAAAAGGAAACTGCAACCATTTCCAAAATGTAAGGAGAAGAAATAAACTAAGTCTAAACAAAGGTCTCTTCAAATCTATAAATAGTATGTCTTAAAGTAAAAGCTTTAGTGTCCCATCTCCGGCACACAAGCAACAGAGTTGGACTAATCTTTATAAGCTCCAACTTCATACTGGTAGTCTTCACAGTCATAGTCATAACCGCCAGTACTTTGGGTACCGTATGAGTCATTCGCTTGGGCTTCCTAGTACTGGCCCTCATAGTCATCAGTACCTGCAGAAATATCTAATAACATTGTCCAAAAAGGAATGAGTTCAAAAGAACTCAGCAAGACAGTTTATTCCACAATAACACTTATGATATGATAGCAAAACATAAAGGATGCAATATGATATGAAACAATCATGCAAATATGCTTCTAACTCTATGTGTGCTAGTCTCTAGTGGTAGACATGCTTTAAGTCATAGCACCATACTTCTTTGGGTAGGTCTCAAATCACTCTCCCTCAACCATCTCAGTATCTTGGGTTCTCCAGTGGTACTTGGGTCCTGCATCCCTCTTGGACATTCCATGGCTGGGGTTTAGGTCAACACTCTCTCACAACACCATTGGTCTGAGTACTGGCGCATATAAAGGTAAATCTTAGCCCAATGCAAGTCATCTACTTAGTTATATCAAGTCAGGGATAGATACTTCAATTACATGCACAAGAATCGAAAATTGTCAAAATATGAGAACAAAAATGATGCCATATACAAGTCTACAAGAAAGACAGTGAATGAAAGGGAGAGATTATTGATCAATACACTTGGTGTTGTATTATCAAATCTTGGCCTCTCGCAATCCTTTCCGGTAGCCTTCCCACTAGAGTCATTGTATCCTATGGCTACAACCAACTCGGACTATGGACTCATTAACCCTATTGTTCATCCACAAATAGTAAACGGGAAGCTCTCATGTCCTCTCATGGGTTGTTTACTGGTCTTGAGCGCCCATGAGCCCAAGTCTACTACTGCAACCCTACCAATGAATGGCCCCTCACATTGTGATTCATGTCCTCTCACGATTTGGTTACCAGTCTTGAGCGCCCACAAATCCCCATTGCTGCCACGCGTCACTCAGTCTCAATTCCCTTCCGAATCGGGTCTGATATAAGAGGGTAATCCTAGCCAAACACTACTAGACAAGCTCTACGGATGTCAACCAATAATCAGGGAAAGAGTCAAGGGGCACCATAGGAAAGCATCCCATACCACCTCCACCGGTGTCCAAAGACAAAAATGTCAAAAGTACATTCCCCATTCCCCAATTACAACTTAGGCAAACACATCCCAATTCAATCATTCATAAGCACAACTCATTCATATGAGAATAACAATCATTCATAATCAAAATAACAAGTGAATCACATGAGTAAACTCCTACTGTAGTTACAGTAATTACAGTAGTAATGTAACTAATAGTAAGTCATGAAAACAGTAGTATGATCATGCAATTCAAATCAAATACAAACAATCATGTATTTTAGGTTAATTGGGAACAAATGTCCTTACCTTACTTAATCTCAAAAAACTCCGGAGAAAAGGATGAGGATATGTCCAAAGTTACCAAAGAAACCCTAAACAAGCATAGGTTAAGCATTAGGAACAAACCCTCAAAGATTGGAAGCGAAACGAATCAAAAAAGAGCAACCTTGCTGTCACTGACTCTGTTGGTCAGTCAGGTTTGGTCACTTTGATCAACCAAGGTGATCAACCAAGTAGTCTTGTACGAACATAATCCCTAGTTTTTTATCCGAAACTCAACTTCCAGGATTCGAAACACTCCAAAATTTTAAGGGAAACTCTAAAATAGAAAACTAAGATTGTCTAGCATAGTCCAAGAATCAACAATGATCATTAGAGTAGAATTCTAATTTAATCACAAACTAGGCTTTTATCGAAATCAATCCATGAATTCTACAGAAATGCTAGAGAGAATGAGAATTCACTCTAGGAGGAAAAGAACAGTAGATCATAGAAAAGAATAATCATAGGAATTAATCTAGCATGCTTTAGAAATCAAAAACTTAGAATGGATATTCATTCACGAAGATCACACTTGATTTCCCTTCGAAATCATCATGTGTTGATTCACAAAGAAATAGAGTGTATGGAGATCCAATCTAAAACTACAAAGATTGGAGGAACAGTCATGGGAATCACAAGAGATATTCCTCCTAATCCTAGACACAAGAATAAATTAATAAGAAAGTAGATCTAGTGAGAGTAAGAGTGACTACCAACCTTAAAGAAGAAGATTCACCGAAGAACTTTGAGAACTGGGTGAAGATCTTCCAAAGCTCTGATGTGAGTGCTTGAGAGAGAGTCTTTCCATGTTCTTTAGAGGCTTTAGAACATTATGGGGCAGTTTACCATGAAGTTATAATATATAGAGCATCAAAAACCTAAAAAATCAGAGTTTTACCAAACAGTCCCTGCCACTGTTAGTCGGTCATGGTTGGTCGGTCAAATGATCGACCAACATTGACACTAAGGCCAAAATCAAGGTTTTGAAACTCCAGACTTCAAATTTCCAAAGGGGGCTTTCCCAACTCAACCAAGAGACTTACCTAGCATTGAGGGACCTTCCAAAATGTGTCAAACTAGGTCTCAAGTCCATCAACCGAGCTCTTCATCAACAAGATGCAGTTTTTTCCCTAAGTCAGGTAAGGTTTCCATATTGGGAACTCCATCATCAATCTCCATGGGTTCTGAGTCAAACACCATGTCTTTCACTAAGATGGCCCACAATTGTCTTCTACCTTCACTTCGGGTCTTTGGACCTACAAACAAATGGATTTTTGGATTAGGGTTTGGGCTGGATTTCACATTGTCCACGCCTTAAAAGAAATTTCATCCTCGAAATTGAAAGCATACCTGGTTTTGCAAAGAGATGGGGAAACTTCTCTTTCGTCTCTTCTTCCTTCTCCCAAGAAGCTTCTTCAAGGGTGTGATTCTTCCACCGAATCTTCACTAAGGGGATGGTTCGATTCCGCAATTGTTTGTCCTTTTTGTCTGGGATCTCGGCCGGCTCTTCATTATATAAGAGATTAGCACCAAGTCCTTCAAGTTCTCATTGTAGTAGATGTTCCGGATTTTCTATGTATTGCCGAAGCATCAATATATGGAAAACATCATGAACTCCAGCAAGAGACGGAGGTAAGTCCAAACGATACGCAATAGGTCCAACCTTCTCCAAAATCTCATTAGGTCCAATGAATCGAGGGCTAAGCTTTCCTTTAACATTGAATCTCATCACACCTTTCATAGGTGACACTTTTAGAAAAGGTTTCTCCCCAACTTGAAATTCCAAATCAGTCCTTCTCTTGTCCACATAAGATTTCTATCTTGACTGGGCCGATTTGATTCTCTCTCTAATCATGTCCACCATTGCAATTGTAGCTTCAATCATTTCCAGACCTAACACTTTTCCTTCACCAGTCCCAGTCCAATACAAGGGTGTCCTACAAGTGTTTCCATACAAAGCCTTGAATGGAGCCATGCCTATTGTTGCATGATAACTATTGTTGTAGGCAAACTCAACCAAGGCTAAGTTTTCATCCCAATTGCCACCCATATCCACAACACAAGATCTGAGCATGTCTTTCCAAAATCTGAATTGTCCACTCATATTGTCCATCAGTCTGTGGATGATGAGCAGTACTCAAGTTTAACTGGGTTCCCAAGGCTTTTTGCAAACTATTCCAAAACCTTGAGGTGAACCTAGGATCTCTGTTAGCAACAATACTCACAGGCACTCCATGTAGATGAACCACATTGTCCACATAAAGCCTAACTAGCTTATCCATAGTATGAGTGATCTTTATAGGGATAAAATGGCCTAATTTGGTCAACCTATCAATGATTACCCATATTGTATCATTTCCTTTACTAGTCCGAGGCAAGTTAGTCACAAAGTCCATAGTGATATCTTCCCACTTCCCACTTCCAACTAGGAACATGAAGGGGTTGCTTCCTTTTTATCTTCTAGGAGTTGATCATACTCTAGATAGCAAATGATTGGCTCCATCCAACCCCGTTTGACCTGTATTTGCATATGGCCGACCACATATATGCTCAAACTTTTTAATTCTTTCAGGTAGACTATTGGCTTTGTAATTTATAATTCTTCTATGGCTAGGTGAGATAATGTGTTTGCCTGGTCGTTCTCTGTTGTTGGCAGTTGTTTGATTAGCAAGTCTGTGAAGTGTTGCCTGTATTGGTCCACCAAACTGAGATATTTGCCCATTATCTTTGGATTATTGTTGGCTCCTGCGCGAATATCTCCCGTACAGGCCCGAAAATGTGACATGTATCCTCTTTTCTATCCAATGGCTAAGGATTAAGAGTATTTTTGTAATTGAATCATTTAGATTAAAAAATATTTTAAATTTACAAACTTCATCCCTATTAACAATTAAATTTACTCATTGAGGTCCCAGTAAACAACAGCCTGAAACGCGAACTTGTATCTCTAAACCCCTAACCCAAAATACACCCACCATCACATGATCTGCTTTTGGGCTAGAAGTAGGAAAAATAACAGTTGCATAGGGATTCTACGCCTGAGCACACAATGAGACAATAAGGAATTTCAAATGCTAAATTGACCTTTCTGAAATTTTTAAAGGACAGAACTCAAACATATATGGTAGGTTTTGTTTCCTTATTTAGATTTATGCTCTTAGGTCTATTTTCTTGAAGATCTAAGTATGCTTTTCATGATACCTTTACCTGAATCAATGATTCATCCTCCTATTGTTCTTGCCTTTGATTTCTATCTTGAATTCTTCAAGAACCATGATTGATCTAATTATGGTAACTTTTTGTTTCCTAATTTGTATCTTGATGACTTGATTTGATTAGTGTTTTGAGATCCCCTATATGTTAGGATACTACTAATGTAGTTTAACTCTTGATTAGTACCCTTTTGAACCACCAAATTCGGATTTTATATCTCAAAACTCTGATTTTATAGGCTACTGTCTGCATTGGTCGACTCGACCAGTCGACCAATCCACTCGACCAATGAGTACAACAACTCCAGAATTGGTCTGTTTTGGATGTTTTGGTATCTTTTCTGTTAGGGATCTTTCCTAATGTTTAGGACCTTCTTCTCAAGTTTGTCAAGATCTTACTTGATTTCTTAGGATTCCTTTGCGAGTTATAAAAGGTAAGGATGGTTACTTCTTTAACAACATAAATTGCATATCTTAGTTTCTATATTTGAATCTTGTTAAGTTATTTCTTTAATTAGATTCTTATAATGTTATACTACTGTGGTACTGTCTTGTATCAGTAGCAGTACTTATTTATATTGAATTGACTCACGTATGATTTACTTACCAGTTATATACAAGTTGATTGTAATTATTGATTTCTTTCCATATATGAAGTTACCATATATGTGATGTTATGAATTGATGCTTGTGTATGCTTAAGTATGGTTTGGAAAGGAGAGGTGTCCTTTTGACACTTCTGTCCTTGGACAACTACGGGAATATTATGGGATGTTTCCGGAGATGCCCTCTGGACACCTTCCTAAACTGTTGGATGACATATCTAGGACTGTCTAGTAGTGTTGGGCTAGGATGTCCCATTATGTCAGACCCTAATCGGAGGGGTATTGAGACCGAACGACCCGTGGTAGCAATGGGGATTCATGGGCGCTCAAGACCGGTAACCAACCCGTGAGAGGACAAGAATCACATTGTGGGGGCCATTTATTGGAGGGTTGCATATGGATAGACTTGGGCTCACGGGCGCTCAAGACCGGTAACCAACCCGTGAGGGGACGTGAGAGCTTCCCGTTTACCATATGTGGATGACCAATAGGGTTGATGAGTCCGTAGTCAGGGACTATGAGGACTCTAGTGTGAAGGATACCGGAAAGGATCGTCAGGGACGAGGAATGGACGTATCTGGATCTGACTTGATGTAACTAAGTAGAAGACTTGCATTTGGCTAGGCTTTACCCTGACATGCGCCGGTACTTAGACCAATGGTTATGTGAGAGAGTGGTGACCTATACCCCCAGCCATGGAATGTCCCGAGGGATGCCGGACCCATTACCAACTGATGATGAGTGATTGAGACTTTCCTAAAGAAGTACGGTGCTATGACTTAAAGCATGTCTGCCAATAGAGACCAGCATATATAGAGTTAGATTCATACATTCATAGTTTGTCTCATACCATATTGCATCTATGTTTGTCTAGAAATCCTGCCATTTATGTTATTATGGATTTAAGCGCTTTACCGAGTTTCTTTGAAACTCATTCCTTTATTGTACAATGTTTGTTAGACTATTCTACGAGTTTCGAATATCATGACGGCCCGTATGAAGAAGCGCAAGGAGAAGAGGCATATCTCCGGGGAAGGTGATTGCGGTTACAACAATTACACTGAAGATCCCGTCAGTGGTTATGCTCCGTACGATGCTTAGTCCGACCATAGAGTGGAAGCGCCCTTGTGCTGTTTATGAGATTTATACTTATAGGGATGTTGTCTATAAAGTTGAGAACAATTTAGTTACCTATTGTACCTGCTATTGGGATTAGATTCTATCTTGTTTATTCTCTTTTAGAACTACTTTTCCGCTGGTTGTAGAGTGGGATTTCGCCTCACTTTACTTATCTGATTTAGACACTCTGATTATATCTAGTACTCTGATTTATATATGATTCATTCTTTCCTTATTTGGATCTATGGTTTATCTTCCGCACTTTTATTATTATTGTTCATGATTATGTTATTGTTTATGTGGGAGGTTGATTACTCGATACCGATCTTCGGGCTGTGGATCACACTCTCGGGTATGCCGGATAGGGTACCGGGCTGGGAGGATGTGATGATTGGTATCGGAGCCCAAGGTTCGAGGAAATCCTAACCACAAAAGACAATAACTGAACATTCCTGAGTCATAGATCTGAAATGACTCCTCTACTTTTAGAAATGAATAATAGAACACTTGGATTAGAAACTTAACCTATGAAGCATAACAGAACATTTCCGAATAACATACCATAATTATACTTAAACAAATGTCACTAATGCAAATAAAAGAAAGGTGCATAATATACAATAATTAAGTGAAACAAAATGAACTTCATTAATTTCAAAAGCTTTTACAACGATTACATCTGAAATGCATAAATGAAAATCCTAGGGTACAGTCTATCTAGGTGATCTTCTCCGATCTCTTTATACTCGAACTCCTTCGCTAGCCGAGTCACCCGATGCTCTATCCTATCCTGTCGTGACTCCATCCTCTCATACATCTGCTCTGTCCGACCTCCATCCTCTCTAGCATGGAAGTCATCGATCTCATCTGTGCCCCAAGATCCGAAGTCTCCGGACCGCATGTGAAGGGCCACCTGCCTCGAAGTGTGATGAAGGAAACTCGTGATGCACCGGCTCAGCCTCGTGCATCTCTCGTATCGTCTCCGGCCTGATCATCACTATCGGGACCGATATCCTCTCCTCCATCCTCCGACTCCCGATCCTCATCCTCCGACTCCTCATCATCCTCACCCTCCGGACCGGGAGATCTCTCGATCTGCTGCAGTCTCATCCGACGAATGGTCCGAGTCCCGATAGAGTATCCCCGTGAACCAGGTGTCCACTGGTGTATCCTCGAAACTCACCCCGAAATGCCCGAAGATCAAGGTCAGTAGCCTCCCATAGCAAAGGTTCCGCATGCTAGGCCGCAGAACCAAGTCCAGCATGACCTGCTGAATGATGTAGGAGAGATCGATCTCGAAGCCCATGTAGATGCGGTAGATGACTAAGGCCTCCATCACTATGACTCGATGGTGATGTCCGGCCTTCGGCATAATGTTTCGGCCGACTATGCGACCAATAATCCGTGCAGAATCCGTCATCCGTCCGCTGGTGTAAAACCCAGCCCTAACCTTGACCCGGAAACCTTGTTATTTGTAGGTTCAGTGACCCGAAGTAAAGTAAGAAGTCAGCTTTGGGCCATCCCAGTGGAGGACTTGTTGTCTGGCTTTGAATGCATGAGAGTTGATGATGAAGTTCTATTTATGGAAACTGAATCTTGATGAAGATCGGATTAGTTGATGGACTTGGAGTGCTCTCTATCATGGTTTGAAGGCATTTCTACCTATTAGGTAAGTCACCTGATATGTGTGCTAAACCCCTTTAGGATTGGATTTGATCTGGGTCTTCAATTCCCTGTTTTGGAATTGCTGTCTGCATTGGTCGACTGGACCAGTCGACCAATCCACTCGACCAATGGGTTCTGTCTTTGGTAATTAGGTCTTGCTTGCTCTATTTAAGTCCAATCTCGAGTCTACTTCGTATTTTCTGCCTCCAAACTCTTTGGAACGAACCAAAGACCTCTGCAAGTCATCTCCCTTGCATCCTTGGTGATTTTCTTGACGGATCTTCGTCAAAACTCTTCCTTTTGCATCAAAGGTATGTCTACACTCTCTTCTTCTCCTCCATCTCTGATTTTCTTTCCTTTTTGAGTTGAGACAGTAGAGGAGATGCTGCATTCTCTGTTGCAAACATCTCTGGACTTGTCTCTCATGATCTTCCTAAGGATTAATGGCTAAAACAATGATCTTAACCATGATCATTGCAAGCTTTTGAAGGAATCATGATCAAACCATGACCTAGTCTTTGTTTAAGTTTTGATTTGAATTCTGATCTCCTTGGATCTTCTATATTGATCATGTTAGTAGTCAATTGCTGTGTTTTCTTTTCATGATCCATGATCTATCAATCTCTAGTTGTTTCTCTTCTACCATACCATGTTTTCTTCATGAATCATGATAGTTACATATATGGTAGGTTTTGTTTCCTTATTTAGATTTATGCTCTTAGGTCTATTTTCTTGAAGATCTAAGTATGCTTTTCATGATACCTTTACCTGAATCAATGATTCATTCTCCTATTGTTCTTGTCTTTGATTTCTATCTTGAATTCTTCAAGATCCATGATTGATCTAATTATGGTAACTTTTTGTTTCCTAATTTGGATCTTGATGACTTGATTTGATTAGTGTTTTGAGATCCCCTGTATGTTAGGATACTACTAATGTAGTTTACCCCTTGATTAGTACCCTTTTGAACCACCAAATTCGGATTTTATATCTCAAAACTCTGATTTTATAGGCTACTGTCTGCATTGGTCGACTGATTTGTCGACTGGACCAGTCGACCAATCCACTCGACAAATGAGTACAGTACCTCCAGAATTGGTCTGTTTTGGATGTTTTGATATCTTTTCTGTTAGGGATCTTTCCTAATATGTTGTATACACTTGTTTAGGACCTTCTTCTCAAGTTTGTCAAGATCTTACTTGATTTCTTAGGATTCCTTTGCAAATTATAAATGGTAAGGATGGTTACTTCTTTAACAACATAAATTGCATATCTTAGTTTCTATATATGAATCTTGTTAATTTATTTCTTTAATTAGATTCTTATAATGTCATACTACTGTGGTACTGTCTTGATATCAGTAGCATTACTTATTCATATTGAATTGACTCATGTATGATTTACTTACCAGTTATATACAAATTGATTGTAGTTATTGATTTCTTTCCGTATATGAAGTTACCATATATGTGATGATATGAATTGATGCATGTGTATGCTTAAGTATGGTTTGGAAAGGAGAGGTGTCCTTTTGACACTTCTGTCCTTGGACTACTACGGGAATATTATGGGATGTTTCCGGAGATGCCCTCTGGACACCTTCCTAAACTGTTGGATGACATATTTAGGACTGTCTAGTAGTGTTTGGCTAGGATGTCCCGTTATGTCAGACCCTAATCGGAGGGGTATTGAGACCGAACGACCCGTGGTAGCAATGGGGATTCATGGGCGCTCAAGACCGGTAACCAATCCGTGAGAGGACATGAATCACATTGTGGGGGCCATTTATTGGAGGGTTGCATATGGATAGACTTGGGCTCACGGGCGCTTAAGACCGGTAACCAATCCGTGAGAGGACGTGAGAGCTTCCCGTTTACCATATGTGGATGACCAGTAGGGTGGATGAGTCCGTAGTCAGGGACTATGAGGACTCTAGTGTGAAGGATACCGGAAAGGATCGTCAGGGACGAGGAATGGACGTATCTGGATCTGACCTGATGTAACTAAGTAGAAGACTTGCATTTGGCTAGGCTTTACCTTGACATGCGCCGGTACTTAGACCAATGGTGATGTGAGAGAGTGGTGACCTATACCCCCAGCCATGGAATGTCCCGAGGGATGCCGGACCCATTACCAACTGATGATGAGTGATTGAGACCTTCCTAAAGAAGTACGGTGCTATGACTTAAAGCATGTCTGCCAATAGAGACCAGCATATGTAGAGTTAGATTCATACATTCATTGTTTGTCTCATACCATATTGCATTTATGTTTGTTACGAAATCCTGCCATTTGTGTTATTATGGATTTAACTGCCTTACTGAGTTTCTTTGAAACTCATTCCTTTATTGTACAATGTTTGTTAGACTATTCTACAGGTACTGAATATTATGACGGAACCTATGAAGAAGCGCAAGGAGAAGAGGCATATCTCCGGAAGGTGATTGCGGTTACAACAATTACACTGAAGATCCCGCGAGTGGTTATGCTCCGTACGATGCTTAGTCCGACCATTGAGTGGAAGCGCCCTTGTGCCGTTTATGAGATTTATACTTATAGGGATGTTGTCTATAAAGTTGAGAACAATTTAGTTACCCATTGTACCACTCATTGGGATTAGATTCTGTCTTGCTTATTCTCTTTTAGAACTACTTTTCCGCTGGTTGTAGAGTGGGATTTTGCCTCACTTTACTTATCTGTTTTAGACACTCTGACTATATCTAGTACTCTGATTTATATATATGATTCATTTTTTCCTTATTTGGATCTATGGTTTATCTTCCGCACTTTTATTATTATTGTTCATGATTATGGTATTGTTTATGTGGGAGGTTGATTACTCGATACCTGATCTTCGGGCTGTGGATCACACTCTCGGGTATGCTAGATAGGGTACCGGCTGGGAGGATGTGACAGATTGGTATCAGAGCCCAAGGTTCGAGGAAATCCTAACCACAAAAGACAATAACTGAACATTCCTGAGTCATTGATCTGAAATGACTCATCTACTCTTAGAAGTGAATAATAGAACACTTGGATTTGAAACTTAACCTATGAAGCATAACAGAACATTTCCGAATAACATACCATAATTATACTTAAACAAATGTCACTAATGCAAGGAAAAGAAAGGTGCATAATATACAATAACTAAGTGAAACAAAAAGGAACTTCATTAATTTCAAGAGCTTTTACGACGATTACATCTGAAATGCATAAATGAAAATCCTAGGGTACAGTCTATCTAGGTGATCTTCTCTGATCTCTGTATGCTCTGAACTCCTCCGCTAGCTGAGTCACCTGATGGTCTATCCTATCTTGTCGTGACTCCATCCTCTCATACATCTGCTCCTGTCTGACCTCCATCCTCTCTAGCATGGA
Source organism: Hakea prostrata (assembly GCF_041222555.1). NCBI lineage: Eukaryota > Viridiplantae > Streptophyta > Magnoliopsida > Proteales > Proteaceae > Hakea > Hakea prostrata. The sequence goes on from NC_142600.1 coordinate 1,264,628, forward strand.
AGTCATCGATCTCATATGTGCCCCAAGATCTGAAGTCTCTGGAACTGCATGTGAAGGGCCACCTGCCTCGAAGTGTGATGAAGGAAACTCGTGATGCACTGGCCCAGCCTCGTGCATATCTCGTATCATCTCCGGCCTGATCATCACTATCGGGACCGATATCCTCTCCTCCATCCTCGACTCCTGATCCTCATCCTCCGACTCCTCATCATCCTCACCCTTCGGACCGGGAGATCTCTCTCGGCTGCTGCGGTCTCATCCGACGAATGGTCCGAGTCCCGATAGAGTATCCCTGTGAACCGGTGTCCACTGGTGTATCCTCGAAACTCACCCCGAAATGCCTGAAGATCAAGGTCAGTAGCCTCCCATAGCAAAGGTTCCGCATGCTAGGCCGCAGAACCAAGTCCAGCATGACCTGATGAATGATGTAGGAGAGATCGTAATGCAATTTATGTCCTCTCACATCACCGTTTGGTCTAAGTATTGGCGCATGTCAGGGTATAGCCTGGCCCAATGCAAGTCATCTACTTAATCATATCATGCCAGTTCCAGATACTTCCATTTCTCCCCTCTCGGGATCCTTTCCGGTATCCTTCACACTAGAGTCACGGATATTACTCACCGGACTCATCAACCCTATTGGTCATCCACAAATGGTAAACGGGAAGCTCTCACGTCCCTCTCAAGGATCATTTCACCGGTCTTGAGTGCCCGTGAGCCCAAGTCTAGCCATTTGTAACCCTACCAATAAATGGCCCCTTTCGGGTAATCGTAATGCAATTTATGTCCTCTCATTTGTAATCCATCTGGTTTACTTCAATCTCTCAGACTGCTGCAGTCTCATTTGACGAATGGTCCGAGTCCCGATAGAGTATCCCTGTGAACCAGTGTCCATTGGTGTATCCTCGAAACTCACCCCGAAATGCCTGAAGATCAAGGTCAGTAGCCTCCCATAGCAAAGGTTTCGCATGCTAGGCCGCAGAACCAAGTCCAGCATGACCTGATGAATGATGTAGGAGAGATCGATCTCGAAGCCCATGTAGATGCGGTAGATGACTAAGGCCTCCATCACTGTGACCCGATGGTGATGTCCGGCCTTCGGCATAATGTTTCGGCCGACTATGCGACCGATAATCCGTGCAGAATCTGTCATCCGTCCGCTGGTCCACGGAGTGAAGCATCGACGACTATCCCATAGCGTAAAGCATATCTCGCGAAGCTCGTACGGCATCAGATGGCTGTCCAAATCTGCTCCTGCAGGTATCCACACACACCTTGTTGTGGATAGTAAGGAACCTGCAAGATCTCAGCCCGGTGCTCGGTTGGAAAAGCGAATCCGAGTCCGGAAGACCCCTGCTCCTTAGGACAAGTCTAAGTGGATGTCCTTGACCTCGAGCCTCCTCTGTGTAGGTAAGGTTCTTTGAAGAACAACCTCACTAGCTCCGGGTATACCGGCGGATCCTCGGTGAAGAGATGAGTCCACCGCAACGTGTCGAATCTCTGCCGAATCCTAAAGACTACGAGCTGGCGTAGGTGAAGTAGACGTCCCAACTCGATGTTACGATGGCTGAAGTAGGCCTCGTACAAGAACTCGGCCCGAGGTGTGTCGAACATGTCTGGTCTCCGAACCTCCTGTCTAGGCTCTGAAAAAACCTGACCTCTGCCCCTAAGTGCCCCTACAATGTGACCACGACCTCTACCTCGTCCTCGCCCTCCCCTCTGCATAGTGTATCTGTGAAAGAGACAAGAGACATTTCCAGTTAGTGCTACTTTAAGATTTGAGCCAAAAGGGTATTTTCGTAATTTTTCGAAAAATTTCAAATTTGGGGGAAATTTGATTTGAACATACTAGCATGTGCGCAATACTTGGAATTTCATGTCTATGAAGTTTGTTTGAAGAAAATCGATCGAAAACTTGAATTAAAGCGAAAAATTCAGCAAGAAGGAAAATTTGGGGATTTTGCAATTTAGGTCAAAATTGGATTTTTGAAAAGTTGAAATTGGTTAAATCAAATTTTATGGACCTATCTACAATATCATCTCGAGCATGTAGCATTTGATTTCGTGCGAAAATTTCAAGCGGTTTGAGAGAAAACGAAAATTTTCTAAAGATAACGATTTCGGTATGAAAACGTTGCGAGATGAACACCAATATGTTAGAACTTGTTGTCTATGCATGGCATTGTGTTTAAAACCTAGGGAATATGTTTCTAAGTATTCCTAAGCATGATTTCTAGCATTGGATACAAGAAAAGCATGGTTTTGATTGAAATGCAAGCATGAGAAGATGAAAATGGAAGAAAGAATGAAAGATTTACCTTGTTCGTGATGGTTGTGTGTTGTTGTGTTGTTGTTGAAGCACCAAAACACCTCAAGAACACTTGTGAGAACCTTTGGAGATTTTCCCTAGAGCTCTCTCACCTTTGGAAGAGGATAGAATGAAGTTGGAATGTGGAAATGAGGCTTATAATGCGAATTTTCGCATTCCTGTTTGATTGGTCGACTCATTGGTCGGATTGGGTCGATCGACCAATCACTCGACCAATGGTCACAGAGACCTCTTTTGCTGTTGAATTTTTGGAAAATGTGATTTTTGCCTTATGGATTATTGTTTGATGACTATATGGATATATTTAAGCATGATTTAAGTTTTCAAATCATTTGGACTTGTGGTTTATGTTGAAACTTGAAATTCGGTATTTTGATGTTCTCGGTTTTTGAGAATGGTTACTCGAGAAGTGGGCGTGGTGAATCCGGTGGTCAAGGAGGGGAGGAGGTGGTGAAATACCTCATGGAGGTGGTGAGATACCTAATGTTGATCGGGGTACCCATGAGATACCCGGTGCCCCGAATGTTGGAAGCTTCCGTGATATTGCCAATATTATGGGCAATATGATGCGGCAGACAAGCGGCTCGGTTCAACCGGATGTTGGTGGGTTTCATGACTCTGCATAATGAGACTCGAACTGGTGCTAATGTGAATCCTCATGCGGCAGATCCTGAATGCGGGAGGTTTAGTTGGAACTCCTCATACTACTTTGATGGAGAGTTTTTCGAAGATGCAAGTACCCACTTTCACTGGAGTTACCAAGGACCCCTTGTTTCCTAACAAGTGGCTTCGTGAGTTGGAGAAGGCTTTCCGACATCTGCAATGCTCGGAAGCTCGGAAGATTCTGTTTTTGAACAGAAGTTGCAACAAGAAGCTGATGCATGGTGGATCTCCACTCGGCCTGTTTTGGAAGGTTTGCATGCGGGAGTTGTAACTTGGGAGTTGTTCAAAGAGGCTTTTTGTATGAATTATTTCCCCGAGGCGGTGAAGGATGCGAAGGAAGCTGAGTTTATGGTTCTCACACAAGGATCTCTGTCTGTGTTGGAGTACCAACAGAAGTTTGAGGAGCTTCATTTCTTTGCTCCAGATTCTCCGATGGTCGATCTCGCCAAAGCGAAGAAGTTCTTCAAAGGACTGCGCCCGCCATTAAAGCTTACCTCACAGTCCAGCCTATAGTGAGCTATGCTCAAGTGGTGCAGAACTCGAAGAAGTTGGAAGAAACAGAGAAGGAAAGTGCACGTGTGCAATAGCCCTAGCAGCCAAGGAACCCTGGTTTGGTGGATCGTAATGATCGGCGTTTTGTGAGACCTACACCCTACCCCACTCCTACCATTCAACCTAAGAGTGTAGGTCAGAACTCGGGTTTTCAGCAGCCCGGCCGGTTTAGACAAGTATGGCGGAAACCGACCACCGGTGAGTGCAAGTGCTAGGCCTTTTGTTCGAAGCCCTCTGTTGCAGCTACCCCGGTTGGACCTAGCAATCCTGTTTGCTTCTCCGCAAGCAAGCTGGTCATTTCGCTCGTGCCTCGTCCGAAGCGGCTTGTCCAGCTGAGCCTGCTCCGAGTGGTGAAGAGTGCTCCTGCTCCTCCCTCTCGGTAGAGTTTTCAGTATTTCCAGGTCTTTAGCAGGATCCAAGCCATAAAGTGATTACAGGTACATTGTTAGTTGCTTCTATTTCTGCATTTGTCTTATTTGATACGGGTGCATCTCATTCGTTTATGTCATCTGCATTCATCAAGAAGACTGACCTAATCCCTGAGAAGTTGTCTAGTTGTTTATTGATTAGTACACCTATTGGTCTCTTGTGAAACTAGATAAGGGGTTATCTAAATGTCCTGTGTTGATTGGTGAGAAGAACTTGGAAGCCAATTTTGTAATTCTTGATTTGAAGGACTTCGATGTTATTTTGGGGATTGATTGGTTAACAGCCCACAAAGCTGTGTTTCTTTGTTCCTCAAAGAAAATTCAGTTCCATATTTGTGGAAGTCCGGTCTTAGAATTTCATGGTGAGAAAAGAAGAGTTTGTAAGAAGGTGCTGTCTGCACTGATGCAAGTCTATGCCCTAGTGGATGATGCTTCATCTGAAGGCAAGGGTAAAGTGGAGAAAAGAGTCGATGAAGTTAGGGTTGTCTGTGACTTTGTTGATGTCTTCCCTGATGATCTATTGGGAGTGCCTCTAGACAGGGATGTCGAGTTTTCTATTGATCTCGTCCCTTGTGCCGCTCCGGTATCTAAAGCTCCGTATAGGATGGCTCCTACTGAGTTGAAAGAGTTGCAAAATCAGTTGAATGAGCTCATTGATAGAGGTTTCGTACAACCTAGTGTATCACCTTGGGGAGCTCCGGTCTTGTTTGTCAAGAAGAAAGACGGTAGTATGCGCTTGTGCATCGACTACCGTGAGTTGAATAAGCTGACTATCAAGAATAGATACCCGCTGCCCAGAATAGATGATCTCTTCGATCAATTAAAGGGTGTAGTTGTGTTCTCAAAGATTGACTTAAGGTCCGGATATCACCAATTGAAAGTGAAGTCTAGTGATATCTTCAAGACAGCTTTCCGAACACGGTATGGTCACTACGAGTTTAGAGTCATGCCCTTTGGATTGACCAATGCTCCTGCGGTGTTCATGGACCTCATGAACCGAGTATTTCACGATGTGCTTGATAAGTTTGTGATTGTATTCATCGACGACATCTTGATCTATTCGAAAAGCAATGAAGAGCATGCGAGTCATCTAAGTTTCACTTTGCAAAGGTTGCGAGAAAAGAAGTTGTACGCTAAGTTTAGCAAGTGTGATTTCTGGCTTAAGAGAGTAGTATTCCTTGGCCATGTGGTTTCAGCCGAAGGTATTCGTGTCGATCCTGAAAAGGTTCAAGCTGTGGCTGATTGGGAAAGACCGAAGTCGATAACGGAAATAAGAAGTTTTCTTGGATTGGCGGGTTACTACAGAAGGTTTATTGAGAACTTTTCTCGGTTGGCTGCTCCTATGACTAGGTTGACCAGGAAAGAAGAAAAGTTTGTTTGGTCTGACGCCTGTGAGAAGAATTTCCAAGAGTTGAAAGATAGATTGACAAGTGCCCCGGTTTTGACTATACCGATAGTTCCGGTGATATGACGGTTTATACCGATCGTCAAAGATTGGATTGGGTTGCGTCTTGATGCAACATGGCAAGGTCGTAGCCTATGCTTCTCGGCAATTGAAAGATTATGAGCGGAATTACCCCACTCACGATCTAGAACTTGCCGCTGTTGTCATTGCTTTGAAGATTTGGAGACATTACCTCTACGGTGAGAATATTGCCATTTTCACGGATCATAAGAGTTTGAAATACTTCTTTACCCAAAAGGAGTTGAACATGAGACAAAGGAGATGGTTGGAACTAGTCTCTGATTATGATTGTGATATTCAGTATCACCTTGGGAAGGCAAACGTTGTTGCTGATGCTCTTAGTAGGAAGAACCAGAAGAAGACTTTGGATTTGAATGCTTTGAGTTTACCATTGTGGTCTTCTATTGAGAGTTTTGATTTGGAAATTGTCCCTGAGAATTCTGATTTTATTCTTTCTGCCATGACGGCAAGATCTGGTCTTAGAGATAAGATTGTTGCTCTGCAGAGTTCTAATCAAGAACTTTTGATCAAAGTTGAGAAGATTTCTTCGAATCCTGAGTCGGACCCCGACTTTGGTATATCCATGGATGGTGCTTTATTGTTTAGAGGAAGACTGTGCGTGCCTGCAAACGAAGAAATTAAGAAAGAAATATTGAAGGAAGCACACCAGTCAGTCTTTACTATACACCCGGGAAGCACCAAGATGTACAAGGACTTGAAGGAACATTTTTGTTGGATTGGTCTGAAGGCTGATGTTGATGATTTTGTTGCCAAGTGTGAGACTTGCCAACGTGTGAAAGCCGTTCGACAACCCCCATCTGGATTACTTCAACCTCTTCCTATTCTTAGTTGGAAGTGGGAGGATATCTCTATGGACTTTGTGACTAGCTTGCCTCGGACAAGTAAAGGCAATGACACTGTGTGGGTGATTGTTGATAGGTTGACCAAATCAGCCCAGTTCATTCCTATGAAGATCACTCATACTCTGGATAAGCTAGCAAGGCTTTACGTGGATAATGTGGTTCGCCTGCATGGTGTGCCATTGAGTATTGTTTCTGATCGTGATCCTAGGTTCACCTCAAGGTTTTGGAATAGTTTGCAGAAGGCCTTGGGAACCCAATTGAACTTGAGTACAGCTCATCATCCACAGTCTGATGGACAATCTGAGCCGACAATTCAGACATTGGAAGACATGCTCAGATCTTGTGTGGTGGATATGTGTCACATCCACCCAGCCGGTACCCTATCTGGCATACCCGGGATGTGATCCACAGCCCCGAAGATCCATAGTTCAGGGACCACATAATCCACATCGACGATAATACAATCATGAACAGATAATAATCATAAACTAACAATGAATGATCATGGAATTCAGAAATAAGGTGTCAGACATAATCAGAGTGCGGAAATAAATATCAAATCAGATAAATTAAGAAGGCAGTGGGCGGAATCCACTCCTTCACCAAACGGAAGTGAGGTCAAAATTTAGTCAAGTACAAGTCTCAAGTTATAAAGGTAAGTTAAAGTTATTACAATTCTTCTAAGTATACTGTCACAAAAGAAGGGGTAACTACTCATAAGTCTCCTCCATAATAAATATATCTTCTTCAAAGTTGAGGACCTTGGAGACCCAACATGATTGCTCCCATACAACTCCGGGGCTAACCACGGTACGCACGGTAATCTTCTTCGGTATGGTCACCGAAGTCTTCAACGTAGCCAGACCTCCGGATGGTAGTATGAGGTATCCGGGTCCGCCTCGGGGAGGGTGCCATCGGAGTAATCACCTATAGAATAGCCTAACAAAATATTGCAACGAGAAAAGGAATGAGTTCAAAAGAACTCGGCAAGGAAGTTATCCCACCACACATAAACCACAAGATAATCATAAAATGATGCGAGATGATATGAGGCATATAATGCAATATGACTTTATTCTAAGTATGCTGGTCATCTATGGTAGACATGCTTTAAGTCATAGCACCATACTTCTTTAGGTAGTCTCGATCACTCATCACCGGGGGAATTGGGTCCTGCATCCCTCTCGGACAAATCCATGGTTGGGGTTTCGGTCACCGCTCTCTCACATCACCGTTTGGTCTAAGTATTGGCGCATGTCAGGGTATAGCCTAGCCCAATGCAAGTCATCTACTTAATCATATCATGCCGTTCCGAGATACTTCCATTCCTCCCCTCTCGGGATCCTTTCCGGTATCCTTCACACTAGAGTCACGGATATTACTCACCGGACTCATCAACCCTATTGGTCATCCACAAATGGTAAACGGGAAGCTCTCACGTCCCTCTCACGGATCATTTCACCGGTCTTGAGTGCCCGTGAGCCCAAGTCTAGCCATTTGTAACCCTACCAATAAATGGCCCCTTTCGGGTAACCGTAATGCAATTTATGTCCTCTCACGGAGTGGATACCGGTCTTGAGCGCCCACAAATCCACACTACTACCACGGGTTGTTCGGTCTCAATGCCCTTCCGAATCGGGTCTGATATGATAGGGACATCCTAGCCATACATCTAGACAAATCCTATGCATGTCATTCAATAACCCGGGAAAGCGTCAATGGACACCTTCGGAGAACATCCCATACTATTCCCTCCAATGTCCAAGGACAGAAGCACCGGTAGGGTACCCCTCAATCCCAAGTTATACTTAAGCAATCACATGCCCAAGTTCATCATATCAGTTCACAAGATACAACGTCATAATAAACATTCAATTCATGACATTGACATAAGTCATCATATATTGAAATTGATAAACATGATAAAACATTGAAGTAATATAATGTAAACACAAAGCTACTGTTAAAAGACATATGTAGCAAGTCTAACACGATAAGAATATGAAATAGAAACTATATTTACTAGGTTAGGAATACCAAGTCAAGATTTCCATATCCTAGGTAATTACATCGATAACTATCCTTACCTTGAATCGGAGAAGAGAATGGTCCAAGATCACAAGCGAGTGGCCCAAATAGTCTTAAAGTCCTAAACAAGCATATATGAAAGGTTAGAGAAGAAATCGGAACAATCGGAGATCAAACGAATCGGAAGCTGGGCAAAAGTTCTTGGCGACAACTCTATTGGTCAATAGATTTGGTCGATAGTATCGCAATAGTATCGACCAAATCAATTCCGGGACAGCAAGCTGGCTTTTCGGATTCTTGCCCAGATTTGGTCTTCCGGGTCTCGGATTGACATGAAACTTGGAGGATAGTCTAAGCACAACATGGGGACACTAATTATCAAGAAACTTTCATAATCCAATGGTCCATTTGGAAATCCCCAAATTGACATATTAAGGTTAAGAGTTGTAGATCATGGCATTGGCTATATCTCAATGCAAATTAGGGGAAAACATGGGGGATTAGGTAGGGAATCGTTTAGAAGTAACATGGAGCACATATGCAAGGTATAGATTAGGTTAATCATGAGCTTCATCTCAGTTTTGGTAAATAAAGCAAGTTGGTAAGCAATAAATCATGGAAATGTGTAGTCAATGATCATGAGGTGAATCAATCATAGTCATATCGGTGAAAACATCATTGTATGGGGTTTAGAAGGTTCATGGCAAGGTGTATGCAAGGTTGCAGCACCTTGGCCATGGTCCCAACAGTAAAATAGAGAAAAGATGAGTGAGAAAGTGATTAGGAGAGAGAGTCATACCTTTAAAGTGGAACAAGAAAGTAGGAATGAGTGGTTGGCAATGATTGATGAAGAAGATGCTTCACCACTACCAAGGAGGAGTTCTTGGGAGGCTCTCTCACGTTCCCGAGATGTTAAAAACGCGAGAATAGGGCTCAGTCTCGAGGAATAAATAAATAGAAAAGAATATTCCAAGAATCTTTAAATGCGGGCTCAATGAGACTTGTTGGTCGATACCTTTGGTCGATGGTATCGACCAATAGTATCGACCAAAACAATCTCTGCAGAAATTTTACAGAATAGTTCAGCAACTTTAGGTGCGGACTTGGAGGGCTATACAAGGTCAAATTGCATGGGGTTTTCTCCTACAGTTCACTCAAGAGGTCTAGTTTCAGGGAGTACCTTTGGATTATGCACGGGAGTCCGTTTGCTATTTCAACTGTCTCGCTCTTCATCGGTGCGCAGATTCTAACTTAGCACAGTAATGTGCTCAAGGAAGGAGCAGCATCATCAATGTCCATAAACTGGAATCCCGACATTACGTCATCAACCAGTAGGGCCCATAAGTCCCTCCTACCACCACTTCGGGTCTTTGGACCTACAAACATAACAATGACCGGGTCGGGTCAAGGTTAGGTAAAAGCTGGATTTTACAATATGGGTGGTAATTGGGATGAACACCTAGCTTTGGTTGAGTTTGCCTATAAAAATTTTTAACAAACAAAAATAGGGGGGGCTTCTTTTCGGGTTTTTTTGGGGGGGTTTTTTGGGGCCTTTTTTTTTTTGGGGGGGGGGGGAAGGAAGAGGGGTCTTAGGTCCTAAGATGATTGAAGCTACGAGTGCTATGGTAGATATGATAAGAGAAAGGATTAAGTCTGCCCAGTCAAGACAGAAATCTTATGCTGATAAGAGAAGGACCGATTTGGAATTTCAAGTTGGAGAGAAAGTTTTTCTGAAGGTTTCACCAATGAAGGGTGTGATGAGATTCAATGTTAAGGGAAAGCTTAGCCCTCGTTTCATTGGACCTTTCGAGATTTTGGAAAAGGTTGGACCTGTTGCGTATCGATTAGCATTACCTCCGCCTCTTGCTGGTGTTCACAATGTGTTTCATATTTCGATGCTCCGGAAATACATAGAGAATCCGGAACACATTTTGCAGCAAGCACTTGAAGGACTTAGTGCTGATTTGACCTACGATGAAGAACCGGCCGAAATCTTGGATAGGAAGGACAAGCAGCTGCGGAATCGCACCATCCCTTTGGTGAAGATTCGGTGGAAGAACCATACCCCTGAAGAAGCTTCTTGGGAGAAGGAAGAAGACATGAAGGAGAAGTTTCCTTACCTCTTTGGAAGCACAGGTACGCTTTCAATTTTGAGGACGAAATTTCTTTAAGGGGGGGAGAATGTAAAACCCAGCCCTAACCTTGACTCGGAAACCTTGTTATTTGTAGGTCCAGTGACCCAAAGTAAAGTAAGAAGTCAGCTTTGGGCCATCCCAGTGGAGGACTTGTTGTCTGGCTTTGAATCCATGAGAGTTGATGATGAAGTTCTATTTATGGAAACTGAATCTTGATGAAGATCGGATTAGTTGATGGACTTGGAGTGCTCTCTATCATGGTTTGAAGGCATTTCTACCTATTAGGTAAGTCACTTGATATGTGTGCAAAACCCCTTTAGGATTGGATTTGATCTGGGCCTTCAATTCCCTGTTTTGGAATTGCTGTCTGCATTGGTCGACTGATTGGTCGATTGGACTAGTCGACCAATCCACTCGACCAATGGGTGCTGTCTTTGGCAATTAGGTCTTGCTTGCTCTATTTAAGTCCAATCTCGAGTCTACTTCGTATTTGCTGCCTCCAAACTCTTTGGAACGAACCAAAGACCTCTGCAAGTCATCTCCCTTGCATCCTTGGTGATTTTCTTGACGGATCTTCTTCAAAACTCTTCCTTTTGCATCAAAGGTATGTCTACACTCTCTTCTTCTCCTCCATCTCTGTTTTTCTTTCCTTTTTGAGTTGAGACAGTAGAGGAGATGCTGCATTCTCTGTTGCAAACATCTCTGGACTTGTCTCTCATGATCTTCCTAAGGATTAATGGCTAAAACAATGATCTTAACCATGATCATTGCAAGCTTTTGAAGGAATCATGATCAAACCATGATCTAGTCTTTGTTTAACTTTTGATTTGAATTCTGATCTCCTTGGATCTTCTATATTGATCAAGTTAGTAGTCAATTGCTGTGTTTTCTTTTCATGATCCATGATCTATCAATCTCTAGTTGTTTCTCTTCTACCATACCATGTTTTCTTCATGAATCATGATAGTTACATATATGGTAGGTTTTGTTTCCTTATTTAGATTTATGCTCTTAGGTCTATTTTCCTGAAGATCTAAGTATGCTTTTCATGATACCTTTACCTGAATCAATGATTCATTCTCCTATTGTTCTTGTCTTTGATTTCTATCTTGAATTCTTCAAGATCCATGATTGATCTAATAATGGTAACTTTTTGTTTCCTAATTTGGATCTTGATGACTTGATTTGATTAGTGTTTTGAGATCCCCTATATGTTAGGATACTACTAATGTAGTTTACCCCTTGATTAGTACCCTTTTGAACCACCAAATTTGGATTTTATATCTCAAAACTCTGATTTTATAGGCTACTGTCTGCATTGGTCGACTGATTGGTCGTTGGACCGATCGACCAATCCACTCGACCAATGAGTACAGCAACTCCAGAATTGGTCTGTTTTGGATGTTTTGATATCTTTTCTGTTAGGGATCTTTCCTAATATGTTGTATACACTTGTTTAGGAACTTCTTCTCAAGTTTGTCAAGATCTTACTTGATTTCTTAGGATTCCTTTGCAAGTTATAAATGGTAAGGATGGTTACTTCTTTAACAACATAAATTGCATATCTTAGTTTCTATATATGAATCTTGTTAATTTATTTCTTTAATTAGATTCTTATAATGTCATACTACTGTGGTACTGTCTTGATATCAGTAGCATTACTTATTCATATTGAATTGACTCATGTATGATTTACTTACCAGTTATATACAAATTGATTGTAGTTATTGATTTCTTTCCATATATGAAGTTACCATATATGTGATGATATGAATTGATGCATGTGTATGCTTAAGTATGGTTTGGAAAGGAGAGGTGTCCTTTTGACACTTCTGTCCTTGGACAACTACGGGAATATTATGGGATGTTTCCGGAGATGCCCTCTGGACACCTTCCTAAACTGTTGGATGACATATTTAGGACTGTCTAGTAGTGTTTGGCTAGGATGTCCCATTATGTCAGACCCTAATCGGAGGGGTATTGAGACCGAACGACCCGTGGTAGCAATGGGGATTCATGGGCGCTCAAGACCGGTAACCAACCCGTGAGAGGACAGGAATCACATTGTGGTGGCCATTTATTGGAGGGTTGCATATGGATAGACTTGGGCTCACGGGCGCTTAAGACGGGTAACCAATCCGTGAGAGGACGTGAGAGCTTCCCGTTTACCAAATGTGGATGACCAGTAGGGTTGATGAGTCCGTAGTCAGGGACTATGAGGACTCTAGTGTGAAGGATACCGGAAAGGATCGTCAGGGACGAGGAATGGACGTATCTAGATCTGACCTGATTTACTAAGTAGAAGACTTGCATTTGGCTAGGCTTTACCCTGACATGCGCCGGTACTTAGACCAATGGTGATGTGAGAGAGTGGTGACCTATACCCCCAGCCATGGAATGTCCCGAGGATGCCGGACCCATTACCAACTGATGATGAGTGATTGAGACCTTCCTAAAGAAATACGGTGCTATGACTTAAAGCATGTCTGCCAATAGAGACCAGCATATGTAGAGTTAGATTCATACATTCATTGTTTGTCTCATACCATATTGCATTTATGTTCGTTCTGAAATCCTGCCATTTGTGTTATTATGGATTTAACTGCCTTACTGAGTTTCTTTGAAACTCATTCCTTTATTGTACAATGTTTGTTAGACTATTCTACAGATAGTAAATATTATGACGGCCCCTATGAAGAAGCGCAAGGAGAAGAGGCATATCTCCAGGAAGGTGATTGCGGTTACAACAATTACACTGAAGATCCCGCGAGTGGTTATGCTCCGTACGATGCTTAGTCCGACCATTGAGTGGAAGCGCCCTTGTGCCGTTTATGAGATTTATACTTATAGGGATGTTGTCTATAAAGTTGAGAACAATTTAGTTACCCATTGTACCTGCTACTGGGATTAGATTCTGTCTTGCTTATTCTCTTTTAGAACTACTTTTCCGCTTGTTGTAGAGTGGGATTTTGCCTCACTTTACTTATCTGTTTTAGACACTCTGACTATATCTAGTACTCTGATTTATATATATGATTCATTCTTTCCTTATTTGGATCTATGGTTTATCTTCCGCACTTTTATTATTATTGTTCATGATTATGTTATTGTTTATGTGGGAGGTTGATTACTCGATACCTGATCTTCGGGCTATCGATCACACTCTCGGGTATGCCAGATAGGGTACCGACTGGGAGGATGTGACAGCTGGTCCACGGAGTGAAGCATCGACGACTATCCCATAGCGTAGAGCATATCTCGCGAAGCTCGTACGGCATCAGATGGCTGTCCAAATCTGCTCCTGCAGGTATCCACACACACCGCTTGTGGATAGTAAGGAACCTGCAAGATCTCAGCCAGTGCTCGGGTGGAAAAGCGAATCTGAGTCCGGAAGACCCTGCTCCTTAGGACAAGTCTAAGTGAATGTCCTTGACCTCGAGCCTCCTCTGTGTAGGTAAGGTTGCTGAAGAATAACCTCACTAGCTCCGGGTATACCGGCAGATCCTCGGTGAAGAGATGAGTCCACTGCAACATGTCGAATCTCTGCCGAATCCTAAAGACTCTGAGCTGGCGTAGGTGAAGTAGACGTCCCAACTCGATGTTACGAGAATCGAAGTAGGCCTCGTACAAAAACTCGGCCGAGGTGTGTCGAACATGTCCGGTCTCCGAACCTCTTGTCTAGGCTCGAAGGAACCCGACCTCTGCCCCTAAGTGCCCCTACAATGCGACCACGACCTCTACCTCGTCCTCGCCCTGCCCTCTGCATAGTGTGTATCTGTGAAAGAGACAAGAGACATTTCCAGTTAGTGCTACTTTAAGATTTGAGCCAAAAGGGTATTTTCGTAATTTTTCGGAAAATTTCAAATTTAGGGGAAATTTGATTTGAACATACTATCATGTGCACAATACTTGGAATTTCATGTCTATGAAGTTTGTTTGAAGAAAATCGATCGAAAACTTTAATTAAAGCGAAAAATTCAGCAAGAAGGAAAATTTGGGGATTTTGCAATTTAGGTCAAAATTGGATTTTTGAAAAGTTGAAATTGGTTAAATCAAATTTTATGGACCTATCTACAATATCATCTTGAGCATGTAGCATTTGATTTTGTGCGAAAATTTCAAGCGGTTTGTGAGAAAACAAAAATTTTCTAAAGATAACGATTTCGGTATGAAAACGTTGCGAGATGAACACCAATATGTTAGAACTTGTTGTCTATGCATGGCATTGTGTTTGAAACCTAAGGAATATGTTTCTAAGCATTCTTAAGCATGATTTCTAGCATTGGATACAAGCAAAGCATGGTTTTGATTGAAATGCAAGCATGAGAAGATGAAAATGGAAGAAGGAATGAGAGATTTACCTTGTTTGTGATGGTTGTGTGTTGTTGTGTTGTTGTTGAAGCACCAAAACACCTCAAGAACACTTGTAAGAACCTTTGGAGACTTTCCCTAGAGCTCTCTCACCTTTGAAAGAGGATAAAATGAAGTTGGAATGTGGAAATGAGGCTTATAATGCGAATTTTCGCATTCTGTCTTGATTGGTCGACTCATTGGTCGACTGGGTTAGTCGACCAATCACTCTACCAATGGTCACAGAGGCCTCTTTTTCTGTTGAATTTTTGGAAAATGTGAATTTTGCCTTATGGATTATTGTTTGATGACTATATGGATATATTTAAGCATGATTTAAGTTTTCAAATCATTTGGACTTGTGGTTTATGTTGAAACTTCGAAATTCGGTATTTTGATATTCTCAGTTTTGCAGAATGGTTACTCTGAGAAGTGGGCGTGGTGAATCCAGTGGTCAAGGAGGTGGTGAAATACCTCAGGGAGGTGGTGAAATACCTCATGGAGGTGGTGAGATACCTAATGTTGATCAGGGTACCCATGAGATACCCGGTGCCCCGAATGTTGGAAGCTTCCGTGATATTGCCAATATTATGGGCAATATGATGCAGCAGCAAGCAGCTCAGTTCAACCAGATGTTGGTGGGTTTCATGACTCTGCATAATGAGACTCGAACTGGTGCTAATGTGAATCCTCATGCGGCAGTCCTGAATGCGGGAGGTTTAGCTGGAACTCCTCATATTCGCCTAATGGAGAGTTTTCTGAAGATGCAAGTACCCACTTTCACTGGAGTTACTAAGGATCCCTTGTTTCCTAACAAGTGGCTTCGTGAGTTGGAGAAGGCTTTCCGACATCTGCAATGCTCGGAAGCTCAGAAGATTCTGTTTGCTGAACAGAAGTTGCAACAAGAAGCTGATGCATGGTGGTCCTCCACTCGGCCTGTTTTGGAAGGTTTGCATGCAGGAGTTGTAACTTGGGAGTTGTTCAAAGAGGCTTTTTGTATGAATTATTCCCCCGAGGCGGTGAAAGATGCGAAGGAAGCTGAGTTTATGGTTCTCACACAAGGATCTTTGTCTGTGTTGGAGTACCAACAGAAGTTCGAGGAGCTTCATTTCTTTGCTCCAGATTCTCTGAAGGTTGATCTCGCCAAAGCGAAGAAGTTCTTCAAAGGTGTCACATCCTCCCAGCCGGTACCCTATCTGGCATACCCGAGAGTGTGATCCACAGCCCAAAAGATCAAGTTTAGGAACGATCATATCCATTTCGCACAATAACATAATCAAAAGCAAGAACAAATCATAATGTTCAAGTAATTTATAATAAAAGTCAAGAAAGGATCTCAGAAGGATCATAAAAAAATATCAGAGTGCGGAATAACAAGATACCAAATCAAAAGACAACTGTAGAGTATAGCGGAAATATACCCTACAAACACATGCGGAAGGTAGATCGAAATCTAAGTAAAGCTCTAAGCTAATACAAGTAAAGTAAAAGATAAGTCTAGAAGAAACAAAGGAAATCTAATCCACATCTTCAGTCAGCTCTTCTTGTTCTTCAGTCTTCATCTTCTTCACCTTGAGCTTCCTCATACGGGCCGTCAAAGAAATACAAACCTGTAGAGAAGGCTAACAACAAATTGCACAAAAAAAGGAATGAGTTTCGAAAGAAACTCAGTAAGGCAAGTTAATCCATAACAACATAAATAACATGGAAGCAAACCATAACAAGATGCAATGCAATATGAAACAAGTAATGTATGTATGCATCTAACTCTATGTATGCTGGTCTCTATGGTAGACATGCTTTAAGTCATAGCACCGTACTTCTTTGGGTAGGTCCGCTCACATCCTCAACCATTTAAGATATCTTGGATTCCCTCCAACCATTTAAGATATCTCGGGCGACCGATTGGTAATGGGTCCTGCATCCTTCTTGGACAATTTCCATGGTAAGGGGTTAAGTCAACACACTCTCTCACAACCGTTTGGCATAAGTACTGGCGCATGTCAGGGAAAAGTGTCACGCCCTCCCAGCCGGTACCCTATCTGGCATACCCGAGAGTGTGATCCACAGCCCGAAGATCAGGTATCGAGTGATCAACCTCCCACATAAGCAATAACATAATCATGAACAACCATAACAAGAGTGCGGAAGATAAATCATAGATCCAATAAAGAAAGAATGAATCGTAAACGAAACGGAATACTAAATATATAATCAGAGTGTCAACAGATAAGTAAAGTGAAGCAAAAATCCCTCTTTACATCCAGCGGAAAAGTAGCTCGAAAGAATAAACTAGATAAAAGCTAATCCCAGTAGCAAGTACATTGGGTAACTAAATTATTCTCCACTTTGTAGACGACATCCTTGTAGGTGTAGATCTCATAAATAGCACAAGGACGCTTCCACTCAATGGTCGGACTAAGCATTGTACGGAGCATAACCACCCGCGGAATCTTCAGAGTAATTGTGGTAACCGCAATCACCTTCCTGGAGATATGCCTCTTCGCCTTGCGCTTCCTCATAGGGACCGTCATAGTATTCAAGACTGCAGGATAGTCTAACAACATTGTACAATAAAGGAATGAGTTTCAAAGAAACTCAAGTAAAGGCGATTAAAATCCATAATAACATACATGGCAGAATTCCAGAACAAACATAATGCAATATGATATGAGACAACCAATGAATGAATGATTCTAACTCTATGTATGCTGGTCTCTATTGGCAGACATGCTTTAAGTCATAACACCGTACTTCTTTAGGAAAGTCCACTCACATCCTCAACCATTTAAGATATCTTGGATTCTCTCACGGATCATTTCACCGGTCTTGAGCAGCCGATTGGTAATGGGTCCTTCATCCCTCGGGACAAACCTTGGCAGGGGGTTAAGTCAACACACTCTCTCACAACCATTTGGTATAAGTACCGGCGCATGTCAGGGTAATACCTAGCCAAATGCAAGTCTTCTACTTGGTTACATCAAGTCAGATCCAGATACTTCCATTCCTCGTCCCTGACGATCCTTTCCGGTATCCTTCACACTAGAGTCCTCATAGTCCCTGACTACGGACTCACCAACCCTATTGATCATCCACATATGGTAAACGGGAAGCTCTCACGTCCTCTCACGGGTTGGTTACCGGTCTTAAGCGCCCGTGAGCCCAAGTCTAACCATATGCAACCCTACCAATAAATGGCCCCCACAATGTGATTCCTGTCCTCTCACGGGTTGGTTACCGGTCTTGAGCGCCCATGAATCCCCATTGCTACCACGGGTCGTTCGGTCTCAATACCCCTCCGATTAGGGTCCGACATAACAGGACATCCTAGCCAAACACTACTAGACAATCCTAGATATGTCATCCAACAGCTTTAGGAAGGTGTCCAGAGGGCATCTCCGGAAACATCCCATAATATTCCCGTAGTAGTCCAAGGACAGAAATGTCAAAAGGACACCTCTCCTTCCCAAACCATACGTAAGCATACACATGCATCAATTCATATCATCACATATATGGTAACTCCATATATGGAAAGAAATCAATATTTACAAACATTTGTATAACATTGGTAAGTAAATCATACATGAATCAATTCAATATGAATAAGTAATGCTACTGTAATCAAAGTTATGCAACAGTAGTATATCATTGTAAGAATCTAATTTAGGAAACATATTAATGATATTCAAATATAGAAACTAGATTCATGCTATCTATGTAATTAAGGAAATAACCATCCTTACCTTTTATAACTCGCAAAGAATCCTAAGAAATCAAGTAAGATCTTGGCAAACTTGAGAAGAAGGTCCTAAACAAGTATATACAACATATTAGGAAAGATCCCTAACAGAAAATATAGCAAAACATCCGAAACTGCACCAATCCTGGAGTTGCTTTGTACTCATTGGTCGAGTGGATTGGTCGAGTGGTCCAACGACCAATCAGCCGACCAATGCATAGATAGAGCTTAGAAAATCAGAGTTTTGAGATATGAAATCCGAATTTGGTGGTTCAAAAGGGTACTAATCAAGGGGTAGACTACATCAGTAGTATTCTAGCATATAGGGGACCTCAAAACACTAATCAAATCAAGGTATCAAGATCCAAATTAGGAAACAAAAAGTTACCATAAATAAATCAAACATGGATCTTGATGAAGTTTGAAATAGAAAACAAGGACAAGAACAATAGGAAGATGGATCATTGCTTTTGGTAATGAAAACATGAAAACATGCATAGGTCTTCATGGTATAAGGCTTAGAAGCATAAATCTAAATAAGGAAATAAAACCTACCATATATGTACTATCATGCATCATGAAGAACACATAGTAAGGTAGAAGAGAACAACTAGAATTCTATGGATTATGGATCATAGAAAGAAAACACAACCATTAACCACTAACATGATCAATGAAAGAAGATCCAAAGAGATCAGAATTCAGATTAGGAAATTAACAGAGATTAAATCATGGTTTGATCATGAATCCTTCAAAAGCTTGCAATGATCATGGTTAAGATCATTGTTCTAGCCTTTAATCCTTAGGATGATCATGAGAACATGTTCAGAGATGTTTGCAACAGAGGATGCAGCATCTCTTCTACTGTCTCAACTCAAAAAGGAAAGAAAAACAAAGATGTAGGAGAAGAAGAGAGAGTAGACATACCTTTTGATGCAAAAAGAAGAGTTCCGACGAAGATCCGCCAAGAAAACTCCAAGGATGCAAGAGAGATGACTTGCAGAGGTCTTTGGTCTGCTCCGGAGGGTTTGGAGGCAGCAAATACGAAGTGGACTCGAGGTTAGGCTTAAATAGAGCAAGAATCAACCTAATTGCCAAAGACAAAGACCCATTGGTCGAGTGGATTGGTCGACTGGGCCAGCCGACCGATCAATCACCGACCAATGCAGACAAAGAAGGCCAAAACAGGGAATTGAAGGCCCAGATCAAATCCAAACCTAAAGGGGTTTTGCACACAAGTCAAGTGACTTACCTAGTAGGTAGAAATGCCTTCAAACCAAGATAGAGATCACTCCAAGTCCATCAACTAATTAGATCTTCATCAGATTCTGTTTCCATAAATAGCACCTCATCATCAACCTTCATGGATTCAAAGCCGACACCAAGTCCTCTACCGGGATGGCCCAAAGCTGACTTCTTACTTTACTTCGGGTCATCGGACCTACAAATAACAAGGTTTCCGGGTCAAGGTTAGGGCTGGGTTTCACATTCTCCCCCCTTAAAGAAATTTCGTCCCCGAAATTGAAAGCGTACTCCGTGCTTCCAAAGAGGTAAGGAAACTTCTCCTTCATGTCTTCTTCCTTCTCCCAAGAAGCTTCTTCAGGGGTATGGTTCTTCCACCGAATCTTCACCAAAGGAATGGCGCGATTCCGCAGCCGCTTGTCCTTCCTATCCAGGATTTCGGCCGGTTCTTCATCATAGGTCAAATCAGCACTAAGTCCTTCAGTGCTTGCTGCAAAATGTGTTCCGGATTCTCTATGTATTTTCGGAGCATCGAAATATGAAACACATTGTGCACACCAGCAAGAGACGGAGGTAATGCTAATCGATACGCAACAGGTCCAACCTTTTCCAAAATCTCGAAAGGTCCAATGTAACGAGGGCTAAGCTTTCCTTAACATTGAATCTCATCACACCCTTCATTGGTGAGACCTTCGTAAAGACTTTCTCTCCAACTTGAAATTCCAAATCGGTCCTTCTCTTATCAAGCATAAGATTTCTGTCTCGATCAAGCGCACTTAATCCTTTCTCTTATCATATCTACCATAGCACTTGTAGCTTCAATCATCTCAGACCTAAGACTTTTCTTTCACATTGCCTCACCAAGACAAAGGTGTCCTACAAGTACTACCATACAAAGCCTTGAATGGAGCCATGCCTATTGTTGCTTGATAACCGTTGTTATAGGCAAACTCAACCAAAGCTAGGTGTTCATCCCAATTACCACCCATATCCACCACACAAGATCTCGAGCATGTCTTCCAATGTCCGAATTGTCCGCTCGCATTGTCCATCGACCGTGGATGATGAGCTGTACTCAAGTTCAATTGGGTTCCCAAGGCCTTCGCAAACTATTCCAAAACCTTGAGGTGAACCTAGGATCACGATCCGAGACAATACTCAATGGCACACCATGCAGACGAACCACATTATCCACATAAAGCCCGGCTAGCTTATCCAGAGTATGAGTGATCTTCATAGGAATGAAATGGGCTGATTTGGTCAACCTATCAACAATCACCCACACAAAGGTCATTGCCTTTACTTGTCCGAGGCAAGCTAGTCACAAAGTCCATGGAAATATCTTCCCACTTCCAACTAGGAATAGGAAGGGGTTGAAGTAATCCAGATGGAGGTTGTCGAACGGCTTTCACACGTTGGCAAGTCTCACACTTGGCAACAAAATCGCCAACATCCGCCTTTAGACCAATCCACCAAAAATGTTCCTTCAAGTCCTTGTACATCTTGGTGCTTCCCGGTGTGTACAAGAAAGACCGACCGGTGTGCTTCCTTCAATATTTCTTTCTTAACTTCATCGTTTATGTGCACACACGCCTTCCTCTAAACAACAAAGCACCATCCATGGATATACCAAAGTCGGGGTCCGACTCAGATTCGAAGAAATCTTCTCAACTTTGGTCAAAAACTCTTGATCGTAACTCGCAGAGCAACAATCTTATCTCTAAGACCAGATCTTGCCGTCATGGCGTAAAGAATAAAATCAGAATTCTCGAGAACGATTTCCAAATCAAAACTCTCAATAGAAGACCACAATGGTAAACTCAAAGCATTCAAATCCAAAGTCTTCTTCCTGGTTCTTCCTACTAAGAGCATCAGCAACAACATTTGCTTTCCAGGATGATACCGAATATCACAATCATAATCGGAGACGAGTTCCAACCATCTCCTTTGTCTCATGTTCAACTCCTTTTGGGTAAAGAAGTATTTCAAACTCTTATGATCCGTGAAAATGGCAATCTTCTCACCGTAAAGATAATGTCTCCAAATCTTCAAAGCAAAGACAACGGCGGCAAGTTCTAGATCGTGAGTGGGGTAATTCCGCTCATAATCCTTCAATTGCCGAGAAGCATAGGCTACGACCTTGCCATGTTGCATCAAGACACAACCCAAACCAATCTTTGACGCATCGGTATAAACCGTCATACCACCGGAACTATCGTATAGTCAAAACCGGGGCACTTGTCAATCTATCCTTCAACTCTTGGAAATTCTTCTCACAAAGCGCCGACCAAACAAACTTCTCTTCTTTCCCGGTCAACTTAGTCATAGGAGCAGCCAACCGAGAAAAGTTCTCAATAAACCTTCGGTAGTAACCCGCCAATCCAAGAAAACTTCTTATTTCCGTTATCGACTTCGGTCTCTCCCAATCAGCCACAGCTTGGACCTTTTCAGATCGACACGAATACCTTCGGCTGAAACTACATGACCAAGGAAAACTACTCTCTTAAGCCGTAAATCACACTTGCTAAACTTAGCAAACAACTTCTTTTCTCGCAACCTTTGCAAAGTGAAACTTAGATGACTCGCATGCTCTTCTTCGCTCTTCGAATAGATCAAGATGTCATCAATGAAAACAATCACAAACTTATCAAGCACATCATGAAATACTCGGTTCATGAGGTCCATGAACACCGCAGAGCATTGGTCAATCCGAAAGGCATGACTCTAAACTCGTAGTGACCATACCGCGTTCGGAAAGCCGTCTTGAAGATATCACTAGACTTCACTTTCAATTGGTGATATCCGGACCTTAAGTCAATCTTTGAGAACACAATCTGCACCCTTCAACCGATCGAAGAGATCATCGATTCTCGGGCAGCGGATATCTATTCTTGATAGTCAACTTATTCAACTCACGGTAGTCGATGCACAAGCGCATACTACCGTCTTTCTTCTTGACGAACAAGACCGGAGCTCCCCAAGGTGACACACTAGGCTGTACGAAACCTCTATCAATGAGCTCATTCAACTGATTTTGCAACTCTTTCAACTCAGTAGGAGCCATCCTATACGGAGCTTTAGATACAGGAGCGGCACCAGGGACGAGATCAATAGAGAATTCGACATCTCTCGTCCGGAGGCACTCCCGATAGATCATCGTGGAAGACATCAACAAAGTCGCGCACAACTCGACTTCATCGACTCTTTTCTCCACTATACCCTTGCCTTCGCATGAAGCATCATCCACTAGGGCATAGACTTGCATCAAGCAGCAGATAAAGACCTTCTTACAAACCCTTCTCTTTTCACCTTGAAATTCAAAGACCGGACTTCCACAAATATGGAACTGAATCTTCTTTGAGGAACAAAGGAACACAGCCTTTGTGGGCTGTCAACCAATCAATTCCCAAAATAACATCGAAGTCCTTCATGTCAAGAATCACAAAATTGGCTTCCAAGTTCTTTTCACCAATCAACACAGACATTTAGATAACCCCTTATCTAGTTTCACAACAGACCAAAGAGGTGTACTAATCAATAAACAACTAGACAACTTCTCGTGGATTAGGTTAGTCTTCTTGATGAATGCAGATGACATGAACGAATGAGATGCACCCGTATCAAATAAGACAAATGCAGAAATAGAAGCGACTAACAATGTACCCGTAATCACATCATGGCTTGGATCCCGCTTCAAGCATCGGAAATACCGAAAACTCTACCAGAGGGAGGAGCAGGAGCACTCTTCACCACCGGGGCAAAGCTGCTGGGTGCCGCTTCGGGACAGCACGAGCAAAATGACCAGCTTGCTTGCGAGAGAAGCAAACAGATTGCCGGATCCAACAGGGGGTGGCTGCAACAGAGGACTTCCGAACAAAAGGCCTTGCACTCGCACTTGCACTTGCACTTGCATTTGCTGGTGATCGGTTTCCGCCATACCGTTTAAACCGGCCGGGCTGCTGAAAACCCGTGTTCGACCTACACTCTTAGCCCGAAAGGTAGGAGTGGGGTAGGGTGTAGGTCTCACATAACGACGGTCATTGCGATCCACCAAACCAGAATTCCTTGACCGCCAAGGCTTTTGCACACGAGCACTTTCCTTCTCTCGTTTCTTCCAACTTCTTCGAGTTCTCGCACCACTTGAGCATAGCTCACAATAGGCCGGACCGTGAGGTAAGCTTTAATGGCAGTGGCGCAGTCCTTTGAAGAACTTCTTTGCTTTGGCGAGGTCTTCCTTCAAAGAATCTGGAGCAAAGAAATGAAGCTCCTCGAACTTCGTTGGTACTCCAACACGGACAAAGTTCCTTGAGTCGAATCATAAACTCCGCTTCCTTTGCATCCTTCACCGCCTCGGGAAAGTAGTTCATACAAAAAGCCTCTTTGAATAACTCCCAAGTTACAACTCCCGCATGCAAACCTTCCAAAACAGACGAGTGGAGATCCACCATGCATCAGCTTCTTGTTGCAACTTCGCTCAAAGCAAACAAAATCTTCTCGAGCTTCCGAGCATTGCAGATGCCGGAAAGCCTTCTCCAACTCACGAAGCCACTTGTTAGGAAACAAGGGGTCCTTGGTAACTCCAAAGGAAAGTGGGTACTTGCATCTTCGTAAAACTCTCCATCAAAGTAGTATGAGGAGTTCCACTAAACCTCCCGCATTCAGGACTCGCGGCATGAGGATTCACATTAGCACCAGCCCGGGTCTCATTATGCAGAGTCATGAAACCCACCAACATCCGGTTGAACCGAGCCGCTTGTCGTCGCATCATATTGCCCATGATATTGGCAATATCTCCGAAACTTCCAACATTCGGGGCACCAGGGATCTCATGAGTACCCCGATCAGCATTTGGTATCTCACCACCTCCATGAGGTACTTCACCACCTCCCCGAGGTATTTCACCACCACCATGACCACCGGATTCACCACGCCCACTTCTCGTGAGTAACCATTCTCGCAAAAACCGAGAACATCAAAATACCGAATTTCGAAGATTCAACATAAACCACAAGTCCAAATGATTTGAAAACTTAAATCATGCTCAAATATATCCATATAGTCATCAAACAATATTCCATAAGGCAAAAATCACATTTTCCAAAAATTCAACAGCAAATGAGGTCACCGTGACCATTGGTCGAGTGGTTGGTCGAGTGACCCAGCCGACCAATCGCCGACCAATGAAGACAGTAATACGAAAATTCGCATTATAAGCCTCATTTCCACATTCCAACCTCATTCTAACTTCTTCCAAAGGTGAGAGAGCTCTAGGGAAAATATCCAAGAGTTCCCACAAGTGTTCTTGAGGTGATTTAGTGCTTCAACAACAACACCACAACACACCATCTTCATAAACAAGGTAAATCTCTCATTCTTTCTTCCATTTTCATCTTCTCATGCTTGCATTTCAATAAAACCATGCTTTACTTGTATCCAATGCTAGAAATCATGCTTAGGAATGCTTAGAAACATATTCCCTAGGTTTTAAACACAATGACATGCATAGACAACAAGTTTTAACACATTTGGTGCTCATCTCGCAAAGTTTTATACCGAAATCGATATCTTTAGAAAAATTTCGTTTTCTCTCAAACCGCTTGAAATTTTCGCACGAGATCAAATGCTACATGCTCAAGATGACATTGTAGATAGGTCCATACAATTTGATTTAACCAATTTCAACTTTTCAAAAATCCAATTTTGACCTAAATTGCAAAATCCCCAAATTTCTTCTTGCTGAATTTTTCGCTTTAATCCAAGTTTTCGATTGATTTTCATCAAAACAACATCATAGACATGAAATTCCAAGTATTGTGCACATGCTAGTATGTTCAAATCAAATTTCCCCCAAATTTGAAATTTTCCGAAAAATTACGAAAATACCCTTTTGGCTAAAATCTTGTATAGCACTAATTGGAATTGTCTCTTGTCTCTTTCACAGATACATCATGCAGAGGGGAGGACGAGGAGGAGGTAGAGGTAGAGGTCGCATCGTAGGTGCTCTCGTGGGCAGAGGTCAGGTTCCTTTCGAGCCCGCAGAGGAGGTTAGGAGACCGGACCTATTTGACACACCTCGAGCCGAGTTTCGTACGAGGCCTACTTCAGCTATTGTAACATCGAGATGGGGCGTCTACTTCACTTACGCCAGCTCGTAGCCTTCAGATCCGGCAGAGGTTCGACACCTTACAAGCTGGACTCACCTCTTCACCGAGGATTTGCCGGTATACCCGGAGCTAGTGAGGTTGTTCTTCAAAGCAACCTTACTTACACAGAGGAGGCTCGGGGCCGTGGACATCCACTCGCACTTGTCCTCGGGAGCAGTGGTCCACCAGACTCGGATTCGCTTCTCCACCCGGACATCGGGCCGAGATCCCGCAGGTCCCTTACTACCCACATCAGTGTGTGTGGATACCCGCCGGAGCTGCACCCCGGACAGCCATCCGATGCCGTACGAGCTCGCGAGATATGCTCCACGCTATGGGATAGCCGCCGATGCTTCACACCGTGGACTAGCGGACGGATGACGGGTTCTCGCACGTATTATCGGTCGCATAGTCGGCCGAAACATCATGCCGAAAGCCGGACATCACCATCGGGTCACGTTGATGGAGGCCTTGGTCATTTACCGCATCTACATGGGCTTCGAGATCGATCTTTCCTACATCATTCAGCAGGTCATGCCGGACTTAGTTCGCGGCCTAGCATGCGGAACCTTTGCTATGGGAGGCTTCGACTTTGATCTTCGAGGCATTTCGGGGTGAGTTTCGAGGATACTCCGATGGACACTAGATCACGTGGATACCCCATTGGGACTCGGACCATTCGACGATGAGACTACATCGCTTAGAGAGATCTCCCGGTCCGTAGGGTGAGGATGATGATGAATCGAGGATGAGGATGAGGGATCCGAGGATGGAGGAGAGGATATCGGTCCCGATAGTGATGATCAGGCCGGAGATGATACAGATATGCGCGAGGCCGAGCTCGTGCATCACGAGTTTCCTTCATCACATTTCGAGGCAGGTGGCCCTTCACATGCGGTTCCGGAGACTTCAGATCTTGGTGCACAGATGAGATCGATGACTTCCATGCTAGAGAGGATGGAGGTCGGACAGAGCAGATGTACGAGAGGATGGAGTCTCGACAGACAGATAGAGCATCAGGTGACTCGCCTAGCAGAGGAGTTCGGAGCATATAGAGATCGAGTAGATCACCTAGATAGACCGTACCTTAGGATTTTCCATTTATGCTTTTCGATGTAATCATTGTAAAACCTTTGAAATTAATGAAGTTCATTTTGTTTCTCTTTATTTATTGTATGTTATGCACTTTTCTTTTCCTTGCATTAGTGTCATTTGTTCAAGTATAATTATGGTATGTTATTCGTAAATGTTCGTTATGCCTCAAAGTTCAAGTTTCTAATTCAAGTTGTTCTATTATTCACTTCTAAGAGTAGAAGAGTCACTTCAGATCAATGACTCAGAATGTTCAGTTGTTGCCTTTTGTGGTTAGGATCTCCTCGAACCTTGGGCTCGATACCAATCGTCACGCCCTCCCAGCCGGTACCCTATCCGGCATACCCGAGAGTGTGATCCACAGCCCGAAGATCGGTATCGAGTGATCAACCTCCCACATAAGCAATAACATAATCATGAACAACCATAACAAGAGTGCGGAAGATAAATCATAGATCCAATAAAGAAAGAATGAATCGTAAACGAAACGGAATACTAAATATATAATCAGAGTGTCAACAGATAAGTAAAGTGAAGCAAAAATCCCACTTTACATCCAAATGGAAAAGTAGCTCGAAAGAATAAACTAGATAAAAGCTAATCCCAAGAGCAAGTACATTGGGTAACTAAATTATTCTCCACTTTGTAGACGACATCCTTGTAGGTGTAGATCTCATAAATAGCACAAGGACGCTTCCACTCAATGGTCGGACTAAGCATTGTACGGAGCATAACCACCCGCGGAATCTTCGTAGTAATTGTGGTAACCGCAATCACCTTCCCCGGAGATATGCCTCTTCGCCTTGCGCTTCCTCATAGGGACCGTCATAGTATTCAAGACTCGCAGGATAGTCTAACAACATTGTACAATAAAGGAATGAGTTTCAAAGAAACTCAAGAAAGGCGCTTAAAATCCATAATAACATACATGGCAGAATTCCGTAACAAACATAATGCAATATGATATGAGACAACCAATGAATGAATGATTCTAACTCTATGTATGCTGGTCTCTATTGGCAGACATGCTTTAAGTCATAACACCGTACTTCTTTAGGAAAGTCCACTCACATCCTCAACCATTTAAGATATCTTGGATTCTCTCACGGATCATTTCACCGGTCTTGAGCAGCCGATTGGTAATGGGTCCTTCATCCCTCGAGACAAACCTTGGCAGGGGGTTAAGTCAACACACTCTCTCACAACCATTTGGTATAAGTACCGGCGCATGTCGGGTAATACCTAGCCAAATGCAAGTCTTCTACTTGGTTACATCAAGTCAGATCCAGATACTTCCATTCCTCGTCCCTGACGATCCTTTCCGGTATCCTTCACACTAGAGTCCTCATAGTCCCTGACTACGGACTCACCAACCCTATTGATCATCCACATATGGTAAACGGGAAGCTCTCACGTCCTCTCACGGGTTGGTTACCGGTCTTAAGCGCCCGTGAGCCCAAGTCTAACCATATGCAACCCTACCAATAAATGGCCCCCACAATGTGATTCCCTGTCCTCTCACGGGTTGGTTACCGGTCTTGAGCGCCCATGAATCCCCATTGCTACCACGGGTCGTTCGGGTCTCAATACCCCTCCGATTAGGGTCCGACATAACAGACATCCTAGCCAAACACTACTAGACAATCCTAGATATGTCATCCAACAGCTTTAGGAAGGTGTCCAGAGGGCATCTCCGGAAACATCCCATAATATTCCCGTAGTAGTCCAAGGACAGAAATGTCAAAAGGACACCTCTCCTTCCCAAACCATACGTAAGCATACACATGCATCAATTCATATCATCACATATATGGTAACTCCATATATGGAAAGAAATCAATATTTACAAACATTTGTATAACATTGGTAAGTAAATCATACATGAATCAATTCAATATGAATAAGTAATGCTACTGTAATCAAAGTTATGCAACAAGTAGTATATCATTGTAAGAATCTAATTTAGGAAACATATTAATGATATTCAAATATAGAAACTAGATTCATGCTATCTATGTAATTAAGGAAATAACCATCCTTACCTTTTATAACTCGCAAAGAATCCTAAGAAATCAAGTAAGATCTTGGCAAACTTGAGAAGAAGGTCCTAAACAAGTATATACAACATATTAGGAAAGATCCCTAACAGAAAATATAGCAAAACATCCGAAACAGACCAATTCTGGAGTTGCTGTACTCATTGGTCGAGTGGATTGGTCGAGTGGTCCAGACGACCAATCAGTCGACCAATGCAGATAATAGCTTAGAAAATCGAGTTTTGAGATATGAAATCCGAATTTGGTGGTTCAAAAGGGTACTAATCAAGGGGTAGACTACATCAGTAGTATTCTAGCATATAGGGGACCTCAAAACACTAATCAAATCAAGGTATCAAGATCCAAATTAGGAAACAAAAAGTTACCATAAATAAATCAAACATGGATCTTGATGAAGTTTGAAATAGAAAACAAGGACAAGAACAATAGGAAGATGGATCATTGCTTTCTGTAATGAAAACATGAAAACATGCATAGGTCTTCATGGTATAAGGCTTAGAAGCATAAATCTAAATAAGGAAATAAAACCTACCATATATGTACTATCATGCATCATGAAGAACACATAGTAAGGTAGAAGAGAACAACTAGAATTCTATGGATTATGGATCATAGAAAGAAAACACAACCATTAACCACTAACATGATCAATGAAAGAAGATCCAAAGAGATCGGAATTCAGATTAGGAAATTAACAGAGATTAAATCATGGTTTGATCATGAATCCTTCAAAAGCTTGCAATGATCATGGTTAAGATCATTGTTCTAGCCTTTAATCCTTAGGATGATCATGAGAACATGTTCAGAGATGTTTGCAACAGAGGATGCAGCATCTCTTCTACTGTCTCAACTCAAAAAGGAAAGAAAAACAAAGATGTAGGAGAAGAAGAGAGAGTAGACATACCTTTTGATGCAAAAAGAAGAGTTCCGACGAAGATCCGCCAAGAAAACTCCAAGGATGCAAGAGAGATGACTTGCAGAGGTCTTTGGTCTGCTCCGGAGGGTTTGGAGGCAGCAAATACGAAGTGGACTCGAGGTTAGGCTTAAATAGAGCAAGAATCAACCTAATTGCCAAAGACAAGACCCATTGGTCGAGTGGATTGGTCGACTCGGCCCAGCCGACCAATCGGTCGACCAATGCAGAGACAAGAAGGCCAAAACAGGGAATTGAAGGCCCGATCAAATCCAAACCTAAAGGGGTTTTGCACACAAGTCAAGTGACTTACCTAGTAGGTAGAAATGCCTTCAAACCAAGATAGAGATCACTCCAAGTCCATCAACTAATTAGATCTTCATCAGGATTCTGTTTCCATAAATAGCACCTCATCATCAACCTTCATGGATTCAAAGCCAGACACCAAGTCCTCTACCGGGATGGCCCAAAGCCGACTCTTACTTTACTGGGGGCCGCGGGCCCACAAAAAAAAAGGGTTCGGGGGGGGGGGACCAGGGCTGGGTTTCACAAAAAGCCTAGCCCAATGCAAGTCATCTAGTCAGTTATATCAACTCAGTTCCAGATACGTCCATTCCTCGTCCCTGACGATCCTTTCCGGTATCCTTCGCACTAGAGTCAGCGTATCCTATGGCACCGACCAACTCGGACTACGGACTCATCAACCCTATTGGTTATCCACATATGGTAAACGGGAAGCTCTCATGTCCTCTCACGGATATAACTCACCGGTCTCGAGCGCCCATGAGCCCAAGTCTAGCCATATGCAACCCTCCAATAAATGGCCTCTTTCGAGTATCCACAATGTGATCCATGTCCTCTCACGGATCTTTTCACCGGTCTTGAGCGCCCACGAATCCCCATTGCTACCACGGGTCGTTCGGTCTCAATACCCTTCCGATTCGGGTCTGATATAACAGGGGTATATCCTAGCCAAACACTGCTAGACATCCCTAGGTATGACAACCATTGATTCGGGAAAGTGTCGATGGGCAACCCCGGAAACATCCCATACTATTTCCGATAATGTCCAAGGACAGAAGTGTCAAAAGGACACTTCCCAATCCCAAACCAAACTTAAGCAAACACATTCTCAGATCAGTCATGACATACACAACCAGTAGTTCATCATATAAAAGAGAATGTAAAAGCAACATCAGATTAAGCAGTAATAAGTAATTCATATAACATAAACAATGAAAAGATGATATAAATAAGTGCTACTGTTCCCACAGTAGGAGATCAGAATTAAAATACAATAACAGTAGGTAATCTCATAGTTTCATAAAGTAGAAATCAGAGAACAAGCAATCTATGTAGTTAAGGAATCAACTGTCCTTACCTGATCATCGCCGAAGATAATCCAAAGATCAAAGAGAGAGACACCAAACATGGCAAATAAACCCCTAACAAGCATAGATACAACATTAGGAAAGATACCTAAAAGATCAGAGAGCAAACGAATCAAATCGAGCGAAAATTGAAGCTACTGACTTCATTGGTCGATTGCCTTGGTCTACTGACCCAGGTCGACCAATCAGTCGACCAATCGAGTCAGTACGGAATAGTGAAAACTGTTTTGGCCATAACTTCTTCGTTTGAAGTCGGATTGATCCGAAATTCGAAGGGGAACTTCCTAGGATGTATTAGAATCATATGGGAAGATAAAATCATCAAGTCATGTTAAAAAGATGGGTTCTTGACTTGACCCAAGAAACTTAGGGTTTCAACCTTTATGGCTCTCATGAAAAGGTTATGATCACAGGAAGAAAGGGAATGGTTGCAATCAAGAACATAATAAGAAAATCTTGTTTAGGTTAATAGAAACATTATGGGAAGATAATCATGGTCAAAAGATGGGTTCTTGATCTAACCCAAGAAATTAGGGTTTCAACCTTATGGTTCCCATAAAAAGGTTAAGATCACAGGAGGGAGGGAATTGATGATTGACCAATTACAACAAGAAGAATTAAAGAATATTGAATTTAGATCAACCTCCACATTACCCATGAGGTTTCCCTCACATGGGAGGTTACCAAAAAGGTTCTCAGATAATCACCCAGGTTAGGGTTTTCAAAGATTACACTGGCTGGGGTTGAGATCATGATGATGATCATAGATCTCAAGGAACAAGATGAGATCATGGAGTGGATGGTTGCAAGAGTGCATCATCTTCTTCCTGATCTCAGCCAAGAACAGATTAAAGAAAGAAAATCAGAGATGGAGAAGAAAGAAAAGAGAGTAGACATACCTTTGCTGCAAGAGGATGAAGATTACTTCAAGTCTTGTGAGAGATCACCAAGGAATGCAAGGGAATTGATTAGATTAGGGTTCTAACTCATTCCAGAGGCTTAGGAGGCATAGGAGGCGAAGTAATCC
Organism: Hakea prostrata; assembly: GCF_041222555.1. NCBI lineage: Eukaryota > Viridiplantae > Streptophyta > Magnoliopsida > Proteales > Proteaceae > Hakea > Hakea prostrata. The sequence continues at coordinate 1,297,048 of NC_142600.1, forward strand.
CGAGATTTGACTTAAATAGAGGAGACAGGACCAAATTGGTAAATTCAGACACCATTGGTCGATTGGATTGGTCTACTGGTCCAGTCGACCAATGAGTCGACCAATCAGGACAGCAAGGTTCAAACAGGGATTCGGAGCGCTATACAAGGTCAAATTGAGTGAGGTTTTCTTCTACGAGTCAATCAAGAAGTCTAGTTTCCAGAAATACCTTCGGATCAAGAATTGGAGTTCATTAGGTTCACCAACTAGGCTCATCTTCTTCGATGCGCAAGCAGGATTTGACAGACATAGTTCAGCAACTTCGGACAGGGATTTGGAAGGTTATATGGGGTCAAATTGAGTGGGGTTTTCTCCTACAAGTCCATTAAGAAGTCTAGTTTCGGGAAATATATTCATATTGGGTACAGGAGTTCATTAGGTATTTCAACTAATTCACCTCTCTTCGGTGCGCAGATTCAAAACTAACACTGACAATGCTTTCAAGTGAGGGGCATCATCGACAGTGTCCATGGGCTTGGGTTCCGACACCAAATCGTCAACCAAAAGGGTCTACAAGAAACAAGCTAAGATCAAATCAAGGTCCAACTTTAAGGTCAAACATTTAAACTAACCCTTCTTTACCCAAAACAGATAGGGTGACCTGGCTAGGTTTGGGCTGGATTTCACAAAAGGACTGCGCCCTGCCATTAAAGCTTACCTCACAGTCCAGCCTATAGTGAGCTATGCTCAAGTGGTGCAGAACTCGAAGAAGTTGGAAGAAACAGAGAAGGAAAGTGCACGTGTGCAAAGGCCCTAGCAGCCAAGGAACCCTGGTTTGGTGGATCGTAATGATCGGCGTTTTGTGAGACCTACACCCTACCCCACTCCTACTTTTCAGCCTAAGAGTGTAGGTCAGAACTCGGGTTTTCAGCAGCCTGGCCAGTTTAGACAGTATGGCGGAAACCGACCACCAGTGAGTGCAAGTGCTAGGCCTTTTGTTCAGAAGCCCTCTGTTGCAGCTACCCCAGTTGGACCCAGCAATCCTGTTTGCTTTTACTACAAGCAAGCTGGTCATTTTGCTCGTGCTGTCCGAAGCGGCCCGTCAAAGCAGCACTCGCTCCGGTGGTGAAGAGTGCTCCTACTCCTCCCTCTGGTAGAGTGTTCAGTATTTCCAGTGCTGAGCAGGATCCAAGCCATGAAGTGATTACAGGTACATTGTTAGTTGCTTCTATTTCTGCATTTGTCTTATTTGATACGGGTGCATGTCATTCGTTCATGTCATCTGCATTCATCAAGAAGACTGACCTAATCCCTGAGAAGTTGTCTAGTTGTTTATTGATTAGTACACCTACTGGTCCTGTTGTGAAACTAGATAAGGGGTTATCTAAATGTCCTGTGTTGATTGGTGAGAAGAACTTAGAAGCCAATTTTGTACTTCTTGATATGAAGGACTTCGATGTTATATTGGGAATTGATTGGTTAACAGCCCACAAAGCTGTGTTTCTTTGTTCCTCAAAGAAGATTCAGTTCCATATTTGTGGAAGTCCGGTCTTGGAATTTCATGGTGAGAAGAGAAGAGTTTGTAAGAAGGTGCTGTCTGCACTGATGCAAGTCTATGCCCTAGTGGATGATGCTTCATCTGAAGGCAAGGGTAAAGTGGAGAAAAGAGTCGATGAAGTCAGTGTTGTCTGTGACTTTGTTGATGTCTTCCCCGATGATCTATCGGAAGTGCCTCCAGACAGGGATGTCGAGTTTTCTATTGATCTCGTCCCTGGTGCCGCTCCGGTATCTAAAGCTCCGTATAGGATGGCTCCTACTGAGTTGAAAGAGTTGCAAAATTAGTTAAATGAACTCATTGATAGAGGTTTCGTACAACCTAGTGTATCACCTTGGGGAGCTCCGGTCTTGTTTGTCAAGAAGAAAGACGGTAGTATGCGCCTGTGCATCGACTACCGTGAGTTGAATAAGCTGACTATCAAGAATAGATACCCGCTACCCAGAATTGATGATCTCTTCGATCAGTTAAAGGGTGCAGTTGTGTTCTCAAAGATTGACTTAAGATCCGGATAACACCAATTGAAAGTGAAGTCTAGTGATATCTTCAAGACAGCTTTCCGAACACGGTATGGTCACTACGAGTTTAGGGTCATGCCCTTCGGATTGACCAATGCTCTTGCGGTGTTCATGGACCTCATGAACCGAGTATTTCACGATGTGCTTAATAAGTTTGTGATTGTATTCATCGACGACATCTTGATCTATTCGAAGAGCGAAGAAGAGCATGCGAGCCATCTAAGTTTCACTTTGCAAAGGTTGCGAGAAAAGAAGTTGTACGCCAAATTTAGCAAGTGTGATTTCTGGCTTAAGAGAGTAGTATTCCTTGGCCATGTGGTTTCAGCCGAAGGTATTCGTGTCGATCCTGAAAAAGTTCAAGCTGTGGCTGATTGGGAAAGACCGAAGTCGGTAACGGAAATAAGAAGTTTTCTTGGATTGGCGGGTTACTACAGAAGGTTTATTGAGAACTTTTCTCGGTTGGCTGCTCCTATGACTAAGTTGACCAGGAAAGAAGAAAAGTTTGTTTGGTCTGACGCCTGTGAGAAGAATTTCCAAGAGTTGAAAGATAGATTGACAAGTGCCCCGGTTTTGACTATACCTGATAGTTCCGGTGGTATGACAGTTTATACCGATGCGTCAAAGATTGGATTGGGTTGCGTACTGATGCAACATGGCAAGGTCGTAGCCTATGCTTCTCGGCAATTGAAAGATTATGAGCGGAATTACCCCACTCACGATCTAGAACTTGCCGCTGTTGTCTTTGCTTTGAAGATTTGGAGACATTACGTCTACGGTGAGAAGATTGCCATTTTCACGGATCATAAGAGTTTGAAATACTTCTTTACTCAAAAGGAGTTGAACATGAGACAAAGGAGCTGGTTGGAACTAGTCTCTGATTATGATTGTGATATTCAGTATCACCCTGGGAAGGCAAACGTTGTTGTTGATGCTCTTAGTAGGAAGAACCAGAAGAAGGCTTTGGATTTGAATGCTTTGAGTTTACCATTGTGGTCTTCTATTGAGAGTTTTGATTTGGAAATTGTCCCTGAGAATTCTGATTTTATTCTTTCTGCCATGATGGCAAGATCTGGCCTTAGAGATAAAATTGTTGCTCTGCAGAGTTCTGACCAAGAACTTTTGATCAAAGTTGAGAAGATTTCTTCGAATCCTGAGTCGGACCCCGACTTTGGTATATCCATGGATGGTGCTTTATTGTTTAGAGGAAGACTGTGCGTGCCTGCAAACGAAGAAATTAAGAAGGAAATATTGAAGGAAGCACACCAGTCAGTCTTTACTATACACCCGGGAAGCACCAAGATGTACAAGTTCTTGAAGGAACATTTTTGGTGGATTGGTTTGAAGGCTGATGTTGATGATTTTGTTGCCCAGTGTGAGACTTGCCAACGTGTGAAAGCCGTTCGACAACTCCCATCTGGTTTACTTCAACCTCTTCCTATTCCTAGTTGGAAGTGGGAGGATATCTCTATGGACTTTGTGACTAGCTTGCCTCGGACAAGTAAAGGCAATGACACTGTGTGGGTGATTGTTGATAGGTTGACCAAATCAGCCCACTTCATTCCTATGAAGATCACTCATACTGGATAAGCTAGCAAGGCTTTACATGGATAATGTGGTTCGCCCGCATGGTGTGCCATTGAGTATTGTTTCGATCGTGATCCTAGGTTCACCTCAAGGTTTTGGAATAGTTTGCGAAGGCCTTGGGAACCCAATTGAACTTGAGTACAGCTCATCATCCACAGATCGATGGACAATCCGAGTGGACAATTCAGACATTGGAAGACATGCTCAGATCTTGTGTGGTGCATATGGGTGGTAATTGGGATGAACACCTAGCTTTGGTTGAGTTTGCCTATAACAACAGTTATCAAGCAACAATAGGCATGGCTCCATTCAAGGCTTTGTATGGCAGTACTTGTAGGACACCTTCGCATTTGGATCGAGACAGGTGAAAGAAAAGTCTTAGGTCCTGAGATGATTGAAGCTACGAGTGCTATGGTAGATAGGATAAGAGAACGGATTAAGTCTGCCCAGTCAAGACAGAAATCTTATGCTGATAAGAGAAGGACCGATTTGGAATTTCAAGTTGGAGAGAAAGTTTTTCCGAAGGTTTCACCAATGAAGGGTGTGATGAGATTTAATGTTAAGGGAAAGCTTAGCCCTCGTTTCATTGGACCTTTCGAGATTTTGGAAAGGGTTGGACATGTTGCGTATCGATTAGCATTACCTCCGCCTCTTGCTGGTGTTCACAATGTGTTTCATATTTCGATGCTCCGGAAATACATAGAGAATCCGTAACACATTTTGCAGCAAGCACCTGAAGGACTTAGTGCTGATTTGACCTACGATGAAGAACCGGCCGAAATCTTGGATAGGAAGGATAAGCAGCTACGGAATCGCACCATTCCTTTGGTGAAGATTCGGTGGAAGAACCGTACCCCTGAAGAAGCTTCTTGGGAGTAGGAAGAAGACATGAAGGAGAAGTTTCCTTACCTCTTTGGAAGCACAGGTACGCTTTCAATTTTGAGGACGAAATTTCTTTAAGGGGGGGAGAATGTAAAACCCAGCCCTAACCTTGACCCGGAAACCTTGTTATTTGTAGGTCCAGTGACCCGAAGTAAAGTAAGAAGTCAGCTTTGGGCCATCCCAGTGGAGGACTTGGTGTCTGGCTTTGAATCCATGAGAGTTGATGATGAGGTTCTATTTATGGAAACTGAATCTTGATGAAGATCGGATTAGTTGATGGACTTGGAGTGCTCTCTATCATGGTTTGAAGGCATTTCTACCTATTAGGTAAGTCACTTGATATGTGTGCAAAACCCTTTAGGATTGGATTTGATCTGGGTCTTCAATTCCCTGTTTTGGAATTGCTGTCTGCATTGGTCGACTGATTGGTCGACTGGACCAGTCGACCAATCCACTCGACCAATGAGTGCTGTCTTTGGCAATTAGGTCTTGCTTGCTCTATTTAAGTCCAATCTCGAGTCTACTTCGTATTTTCTGCCTCCAAACTCTTTGGAACGAACCAAAGACCTTTGTAAGTCATCTCCCTTGCATCCTTGGTGTTTTTCTTGACGGATCTTCATCAAAACTCTTCCTTTTGCATCAAAGGTATGTCTACACTCTCTTCTTCTCCTCCATCTCTGTTTTTCTTTCCTTTTTGAGTTGAGACAGTAGAGGAGATGTTGCATTCTCTGTTGCAAACATCTCTGGACTTGTCTCTCATGATCTTTCTAAGGATTAATGGCTAATGCAATGATCTTAACCATGATCATTGCAAGCTTTTGAAGGAATCATGATCAAACCATGATCTAGTCTTTGTTTATCTTTTGATTTGAATTCTGATCTCCTTAGATCTACTATATTGATCATGTTAGTAGTCAATTGCTGTGTTTTCCTTTCATGATCCATGACCTATCAATCTCTAGTTGTTTCTCTTCTACCATACCATGTTTTCTTCATGAATCATGATAATTACATATATGGTAGGTTTTGTTTCCTTATTTAGATTTATGCTCTTAGGTCTATTTTCTTGAAGATCTAAGTATGCTTTTCATGATACCTTTACCTGAATCATTGATTCATCCTCCTATTGTTCTTGCCTTTGATTTCTATCTTGAATTCTTCAAGAACCATGATTGATCTAATTATGGTAACTTTTTGTTTCCTAATTTGTATCTTGATGACTTGATTTGATTAGTGTTTTGAGATCCCTTATATGTTAGGATACTACTAATGTAGTTTACCCCTTGATTAGTACCCTTTTGAACCACCAAATTCGGATTTTATATCTCAAAACTCTGATTTTATAGGTTATCGTCGCATTGGTCGATTGATTGGTCGATCGGACGATCGACCAATCCACTCAACCAATGAGTACAAGCAACTCAGAATTGGTCTGTTTTGGATGTTTTGGTATCTTTTCTGTTAGGGATCTTTCCTAATATGTTGTATACACTTGTTTAGGACCTTCTTCTCAAGTTTGTCAAGATCTTACTTGATTTCTTAGGATTCCTTTGCGAGTTATAAAAGGTAAGGATGGTTACTTCTTTAACAACATAAATTGCATATCTTAGTTTCTATATTTGAATCTTGTTAAGTTATTTCTTTAATTAGATTCTTATAATGTTATACTACTGTGGTATTGTCTTGATATCAGTAGCATTACTTATTTATATTGAATTGACTCATGTATGATTTACTTACCAGTTATATACAAGTTGATTGTAATTATTGATTTCTTTCCATATATGAAGTTACCATATATGTGATGTTATGAATTGATGCTTGTGTATGCTTAAGTATGGTTTGGAAAGGAGAGGTGTCCTTTTGACACTTCTGTCCTTGGACAACTACGGGAATATTATGGGATGTTTCCGGAGATGCCCTCTGGACACCTTCCTAAACTGTTGGATGACATATCTAGGACTGTCTAGTAGTGTTGGGCTAGGATGTCCCGTTATGTCAGACCCTAATCGGAGGGGTATTGAGACCGAACGACCCGTGGTAGCAATGGGGATTCATGGGCGCTCAAGACCGGTAACCAACCCGTGAGAGGACAGGAATCACATTGTGGGGGCCATTTATTGGAGGGTTGCATATGGATAGACTTGGGCTCACGGGCGCTCAAGACCGGTAACCAACCCGTTAGGGGACGTGAGAGCTTCCCGTTTACCATATGTGGATGACCAATAGGGTTGATGAGTCCGTAGTCAGGGACTATGAGGACTCTAGTGTGAAGGATACCGGAAAGGATCGTCAAGGACGAGGAATGGACGTATCTGGATCTGACTTGATGTAACTAAGTAGAAGACTTGCATTTGGCTAGGCTTTACCCTTACATGCGCCGGTACTTAGACCAATGGTTATGTGAGAGAGTGGTGACCTATACCCCCAGGCATGGAATGTCCCGAGGGATGCCGGACCCATTACCAACTGAGGATGAGTGATTGAGACTTTCCTAAAGAAGTACGGTGCTATGACTTAAAGCATGTCTGCCAATAGAGACCAACATATATAGAGTTAGATTCATACATTCATAGTTTGTCTCATACCATATTGCATCTATGTTTGTTTTGTAATCCTGCCATTTATGTTATTATGGATTTAACTGCCTTACTGAGTTTCTTTGAAACTCATTCCTTTATTGTACAATGTTTGTTAGACTATTCTACAGGTTCTGAATATCATGACGGCCCGCATGAAGAAGCGCAAGGAGAAGAGGCATATCTCCAGGAAGGTGATTGCGGTTACAACAATTACACTAAAGATCCCGCGAGTGGTTATACTCCGTACGATGCTTAGTCCGACCATAGAGTGGAAGCGCCCTTGTGCTGTTTATGAGATTTATACTTATAGGGATGTTGTCTATAAAGTTGAGAACAATTTAGTTACCTATTGTACCTGCTATTGGGATTAGATTCTATCTTGTTTATTCTCTTTTAGAACTACTTTTCCGCTGGTTGTAGAGTGGGATTTCGCCTCACTTTACTTATCTGATTTAGACACTCTGATTATATCTAGTACTCTGATTTATATATGATTCATTCTTTCCTTATTTGGATCTATGGTTTATCTTCCGCACTTTTATTATTATTGTTCATGATTATGTTATTGTTTATGTGGGAGGTTGATTACTCGATACCTGATCTTCGGGCTGTGGATCACACTCTCGGGTATGCCAGATAGGGTACCGGCTGGGAGGATGTGACATTATTGGTTTGACCAAGCCTTGGTTGAACCATATTGAACTTGGTTGGTTCGGTTCTTCTTTGGTCAACCTAGGTAGGTCTATTATGAATCGTCCACATCACACTGTTTAGTAGATTATCCTCCCCATCTCATCTTTGACTTCAACTTCTACTTCTTCTTTACCCTTGTATTATGAAGTTCTTTTAATATTATGAAATGGGTCAACTTTGTAGCCTAAAATCAATCTTGTAGAAAACCCTAAAATTAGCTCTCCAATTGAAAACCCAGGTATTAGATCCCAAAGCCCTAGACTAAATCTAAGACTGCATTTGGTTTTGTAGTTCTATAGAATCGGATTTCAGGGAGTCATGATTCCAAGTAAGAAAAACTATTTGGTTCAAAATTGACTCGTAATCCACATGATTCCATAGAATCAAGTTGTCACACCCCACCCAGCCGAATCCGATTTGATATAGTTGTGATACACCACAAGACCTAGGTTCAGTGACAACTCCATACAACATGTGATATAGTAAAATCAAATGGACAAGAATAAATCAAGTTTCAAATATAAAGTTATCAAATCTGAAATAATGATTACAAACATCAATTACTTCAAATCGAAAGGTATAACATCAGAGTTTTGAAAAGAAAAGAGGATAGTTTCTTCGCAGTGGAAAATAAACTAAACCAATTCTCTAATGGAATCCAACCACATAAGAACAATCTTGGCGTTGGCATGAAGCTCCATACGAGTCTACATCTTCTTCAGTTGCTCCCTTGAGAAAGTCTGCCGGCGACGAATCCTCCACTTGGGAAGAGTCCTCATAACCTACAATATATTCTAATAAAAACATATATATAAAAATGAATGAGTTCAACAGAACTCAGTGAAGTCAACTCAACATCATATCATGCATTCGTTCACAAGATTCCACACCACACATAAAACATGAAAGGAATGATGTAATTAATGATAATGATATGATGTATGATGATTATAATATTATGCTCCTAACTCTATCATGAAGTCTCTATGGTAGACACGCATTAAGTTTATACACCAATCTCCTTTGGGCGGTCTCAGTCACTCTCCCTCAACAAGAGACGTCTATTGAGTTCTCTGCGGTTGTTGGGTAAAGCCCTATCAAGCCATGGTTGGAGTATAGGTCACCACTCTCTCACATCACCGTTTGGTATGAGATTTGGCCTGTGTCAAGGATAATCCTAGGCCCAATACAAAGTCATACGGTCTCGTACTACATATGGTCCGGATATCTCCCCTCATGCCTAGTGCCCTTTTGGTTCGATACCTTCCCACCTATGAATGAAATCCTCAAGGGAGGCATCTGTTGGACCACATTCCTTAACCCAACGGTCATCCACATATAATGGACATGATGCTCTCCATGTCCTCTCATGGGTTGGTTACCGGTCTTGAGCGCCCAGGAGCCCTTATCTATTATATGCAACCCTACCTCTCTATGATGATAGTGGGCCTACTTGACACTCAGGACTCAGCATTTAACATCACAGGTTAACATGTTTCAATACCCCTACCGGAAGGGTAGTAGTACTCATGAGGTCACCAAAAACTTCTAGACATGCCCTAGGTATGTCAACTGGTAATTAGGAAAAACGCCAAGGGGCACAATAGGAATGCTTCCCATACCACCTCCTCCGGTGTCCAAGGATAGAAACGCTAAAAGGGCATCCCCCATTCCCCAATCACAATCTAGGCAATCACATAAGGTCACTAGGGTAATGGGCGAACCCACAACCCTAGTTAGCAACATAAAATAAAAGGAGTAATCTATCAAAATCATCCATATATGTTCATATCAATAATTTAAGATTTAAAATGTAAAAGAAAAACTCAATCCATCCAATCTCATCCATCTCTTACATTCTCATATCACCATTCAAAGAATATTGAAAAATAGAAGTAAACATATTTTCTTACCTTTCATTCGTGCAAAGTCCCACATATAATCACAAGATAATAAATGCTAAAGCAAGGCAAGATATTAATAATGAAAATTAATTAATATAATTAAACATGCAAGATAATGTTAAGTATATTCCTCACCTTTCTAGTTAGTATAAGCTCTCCAAAGTTCCATAAAGTCACACTCACAAGTCGGTGATTATAATCAAAATAAACCTTATCATATAAGAAGATTAATAGACACAAATTATAAATCAATTGGGCTTTAATAGAGTTCCCAAAATCACCCAACAAAAGCCTAATATGTCAACTAGGTTCAAACCCGCCGTTCTCAATCTAGTTTCGACAAAAATCAATATTTCACCATCGATTCAAAGTTGAATCGAAACAAAAATTTGGAAATGTCTAATTGGCAGCAATAGGGTCCTAAGGAGACCTTCAGTTTGATGTAATTCGTTCTAGATCAAAAACCCCTAAATTTGGCTCTCTGAATCTCCCGCGGGCATCTTGAAGAGTCAAAATCTTAAATCGTTCACAATGATTAGCACAAACCACTTCTAAACTAATGAGAAACATAAATATAACTAAACACAAGCATTCAATAGACCTAACATGCATTAACTACCCAAATTTATCATTTATTGTGAATAACACCTTACAAAACCAAGCTTAAAGAAGAAGGTTTAATGATTATCATCGTTTCTAACGATTTCGCTAAGATTTGGGTGTTGGCATGCTTCCGAATGGTTAAAATCCCTTCCTTCCCTTGGTTTCTCCTCCTCCTTTAGCCTCAGCCTTGGACAAGCATTGTAAAATGTGAGTGAGAGAATAGGAACTCAAAATTGCGTTTTAAACAGTAAAAACCCGATTCTGCCCCGAAATTGGAAAATGGGTGGGGGGTTGGGGCGGTTGAATGGTCCCACCCAACCCGTGCATGTTGACCCCTCACATGGACTCCGATTTCGGTGATTTTTGGTTTGATGGAAAGGTCTTTCGACGATCTACGTTGGGCATCTTAATCTCATCAATCGGACTCTCCATCTCCAATCTATGGACATGCCAAAACCGCCCTTTTAACACCATCATGATTAATCTTCTCTCTTCTCTTAAACTCTAGGAGAGTTGTTAAGTCATCATTAGGTCCATCCACCAACATTGGGTCCATTTCCGAACCTTCGGGCTCAACATGAATGGCCCATAGTTGCCGCTGACTCGAGGCCCGGGTTATCGGTCTTGAAACCACGGGTTAAAGGGGTAGAAATCCGGGGGATTTCACATTCTTCCCCCCTTAAAAGAAATTTCATCCTCGAAATTGATGTACTTGAGGCGCCAAAAAGGATAGGATATTTCGCTCGCATTTCATCTTCTTTCTACCACAAGGCTTCTTCAACTGTGTGGTTCTTCCACCTAACCTTTACCAATGGAATGGTTCGATTCCAGAGTTGCTTGTCCTTTTGGTCCAATATCTCAGCAGCCTTTTCTTCATAAGACAAATCCACACTCAATCCTTCAGGTTCTTGTGGTAACAGGTGTTCCAGGTTCTCTATGCATTAACGAAGCATTGAGACATGGAATACATTGTGTACACCTGCCAAAGATGTCGGAAGTACCAACTGATATGCAACCGGTCCCACTTTCTCTATAATCTCAAAAGGACCAATATATCTTGGACTTAGCTTCCCCTTGATGTTGAACCTCATCACACCTCTCATTGGTGAGACCTTCAGAAAGCCCTTTCTCCTACTCAAAATTCAAGGTTTGTCCTCCTTTGGTCTGCCTAAGATTTCTATCTAGACTGCACTGCCTTGATTCTTTCCCTAATCAAATCCACCATATTTCCAGTGGCTTCTATCAATTCAAGGCCCAAAACTCTTTGTTCTCCAGCTTCATCCCAATAGAGGGGAGTTCTACATGTCCGTCTGTATGAAGCCTTGAAATGTGCCATGCCAATGGTAGACTGGTAGCTGTTGTTGTAAGCAAACTCCACCAATGCTAAGTGTTCATCCCAACTTCCACTCTTGTCAACTACACAAGCATGAAGCATGTCCTCCAAGATTTGGATGGTTCTTTCAGATATCCATCCATTTGGGGATGATGAGTTGTGCTCAAATTCAATTGGGTACCCAAAGCTTTTTGCAGACTCCTCCAAAATCTCATTTTTAAGATCTTCATTTGCCGTTACACACATTCTTCCGCTGTACATTAGAGCATTATCGGAAAATAAAGAGAAATTAATTACCTCTTGAGGATCTGAAGGAATCTTCTCTAGCTTCTCTTGCAACAAGGGATCCGAGGGCTGCAAGGTAATGATTCTATTCTAAGGGTAGACTTGCTATAAAAGTAGCAAGAATTACATTAGAACCTTCTGGAAAAATCTCCAATTCCAACTCCATGATGGAGTTCAACAAAGGCTTGCTAAGTGCATTAAGATCAATCACTTCTCTAGTGCTCTTCCTGCTCAAAGCATCGGCTACTACATTTGCTTTACCCGGATGGTATTGGATATCACAATCCTAATCCTTCACTAGCTCCAACCACCGACGTTGTCTAATATTCAACTCCTTCTGGGTGAAGAAGTACTTCAGGCTTTTATGGTTGGTGAAAATGACTATCTTCTCTCCATAAAGGTAGTGGTGCCATATCTTCAAAGCGAAGACTACCGCTGCCAACTCAAGGTCATGAGTGGGATAGTTGTGTTCATACTCCTTGAGTTGCCGTGATGCATATGCTACCACTTTCCCGTGCTGCATCAATAGACAACCAAGACCGGTCTTCAATGCATCAATGTAAACTGTTATCCCTCCAGAATTATCGAGTACAGTCAAGACTGGTGCATTGGTCAACCTCTTCTTCAACTCTTGGAAGTTCCTTTCACATGACTCACTCCACACGAACTTCACACCTTTCCTTGTCAACCTTGTCATTGGGACGGATAACCTAGAGAAATTCTCAATGAATCTTCTATAGTATCCCGCAAGTCCTAAGAAACTTCTAATTTCAGTAAACGACATGGGTTGATCCCAATCTGCCATTGCCTTGACCTTATCTGGATCCACTTTGATTCCATCCACAGATACAACATGACCCAAGAACACTACTTGTGAAAGCCAAAACTCACACTTGGAAAACTTCATATATATAACTTCTTTTCTCTAAACCTTTGCAAAGCAAACCTCAAGTGTTGGACATGCTCTTTCTCATCCTTAGAATAAATCAAGATGTCATCAATGAAAACTATGATAAATTTATCTAAGACATCATGAAATATCCTATTCATCAAATCCAAGAAAGTGGCTGGTGCATTAGCAAGGCGTCCAAGTGATGTCAGTCGGCCTTACAAATTCCATCAATTCTCGGTAGAGGATACTTATTCTTGATGGTAAGCTTCTTCAACTCTCTATAGTCGATACACAACCTCATGCTTCCAACCTTCTTCTTAATGAACAACACTGGAGCTCTCCAATGAGATACACTAGGTTGGATGAAACCTCTCCCTAGCAACTCATTTTACTGGCCTTGAAGTTCTTTCAACTCCATGGGTGCCATCTTGTATGGAGCTTTGGACACCAGTGTTGTGAAACCCAGCCCTGACCCTAATCCGGAAACTTTGTTATTTGTAGGACCAGTGACCCGAAGTAAGGCAAGAAGTCATCTTTGGGCCATTTCTGTTGAAGATTTGATGGCTGGATTGGAATCCATGAGTGTTGATGCCAGTGTCCGAATGGTGGAAACTGCACCCGGATGAAGATTGGATTAGTTGATGGTCTTGGAGTGGTCTCTGTATTGATTCAAAGGCATTTCTAACTCCTAGGTATGTCACTCTAGGTGTGTGCAAAACCCCTTGATGTTTGGACTTGATCTGAGCCTTCAATTCCCTGTTTTGAAGTTGTTGTCTTGATTGGTCGACTCATTGGTCGATTGGACCAATCAATCGACCAATTGATTCTGTTTTTGAAATTTGAATCCTGTCTCTTCTATTTAAGTCTAATCTCGGGAATACTCCACCTCCTCTGCCTCCTAAGCCTCTGGAATGAGCTAGAACCCTAATCTAACCCATTCCCTTGCATTCTTTGGTGATCTCTCGCAAAGACTTGAAGAATTCTTCATCCTCCTACAGCAAAGGTATGATTTCACTCACTCTCTCTTCTACCTCTGATTTTCTTTCTTTAATTCTGTTCTTCGTTGAGATCAGGAAGAAGATGATGCACTCTTGCAACCATCTATTCCATGATCTCATCAAGATCTTTAAGATCCATGATCATCATCATGATCTTAACCTCAGCCAGTGGAATCTTCGAAACCCTAACCCTAATCCTTTGAAACCCTAACCTGTGAGATCGTCTGGAGAGCTTTTGGTAACCTCCCTTGTGAAGGAAAATCTTCTTGGGTAATATTGTGTTAACCTAAACTTCATCATTGAATGACCCTTCTTGTTATTTTTGGCTAACAATTTATCTCCCTTCATCCAGAACTCTCAATTATTTCCGAGGGAACCAAAAAGGGTAAAACCCTAATTCTTGGGTAAGATCAAGAACCTCTAGTTTGATCATGGTAACCCAATCAATGTGTTTTCTTTACTATATCTGTAATCCTCATATCCTAATTCTTGAATCTTTGATTATAATATTTTTCTCTCATAATCTATGTTTAACCTAGTAGGTTAACCTTTGTGTTCCTAGGTTATAATTTGGGAACTTGATTTGATTTATGATTTGATATCCTCTATACCCTAGAATACTACCATGATAATTCCCCTCTAATTTGTACCCTTTTGAACCATCGAATTCGGTTCTGGATTCTCAAAATTCGGATTCTTGCAGGCCACTGTCTGCATTGGTCGACTCATTGGTCGACTGGTCCAGCAGACCAATCAATTGACCAATGAGTACAGCAACCTCAATCTTGGTCTGTTTCGATTGATTTATGATCTTTTCCTTTATGCATCTTTCCTAACATGTTGTGTGCACTTGTTTAGGACTGTCTTTTCAGGTTTAGTCAAGATCATACTTGATTCTTTAAGATCCCATCCAAGTTAGAAGGTAAGGACAGTTAATTCCTTAACTACATAGATTGCTTGTTCTCTGGTTTCTACTTTATGAAACTATGAGATTACCTACTGTTGTTGTATTTTAATTCTGATCTCCTACTATGGGAACAGTAGCACTTGTTTATATCATCTTTTTCATTATTCATGTTATATGAATTACTTATTATTGCTTAGTCTGATTTTGTTTTTACATTCTCTTTTATATGATGAACTACTGGTTGTGTATGTCATGACTGATCTGAGAATGTGTTTGATTAAGTTTGGTTTGGGATTGGGAGGTGTCCTTTTGACACTTCTGTCCTTGGACATTATCGGAAATAGTATGGGATGTTTTCGGGGTTGCCCATCGACACTTTCCCGAATCAATGGTTGTTATACCTAGGGATGTCTAGCAGTGTTTGGCTAGGATATACCCCTGTTATATCAGACCCGATTCGGAAGGGTATTGAGACCGAACGACCCGTGGTAGCAATGGGGATTCACGGGCGCTTAAGACCGGTAACGACCCGTGAGAGGACGGGAATCACATTGTGGGGGCCATTTATTGGAGGGTTGCATATGGCTAGACTTGGGCTCATGGGCGCTCAAGACCGGTGAAATGATCCGTGAGGGGACACGAGAGCTTCCCGTTTACCATATGTGGATAACCAATAGGGTTGATGAGTCTGTAGTCAGGGACTATTAGGACTCTAGTGGAAAGGATACCGGAAAGGATCGTCAGGGACGAGGAATGGAAGTATCTAGACCTGAGTTGATAGAATGGAAGTATCTGGACCTGAGTTGATGTAACTGACTAGATGACTTGCATTGGGCTAGGTTTTTCCTTGACATGCGCCAGTACTTATGCCAAATGGTTGTGAGAGAGTGTGTTGACTTAACCCCTACCATGGTTTGTCCGAGAGGGATGCAGGACCCATTACCAACCGGCTGCCCAAGATACCTTAAATGGTTGATGGAACCCAAGATATCTTATATGGTTGAGGGTGTGAGCGGACCTTCCCAAAGAAGTACGGTGCTATGACTTAATGCATGTCTACCATAGAGACCAGCATACATAGAGTTAGATGCATTCACACTTTATCTGTTTCATACTGCATTGCATCATGTTATGTTTTGCCACATGTTATCTATGATGTTATGGATTAACTACCTTACTGAGTTTCTTCGAAACTCATTCCTTTTTGTATATTCTTTGTTTAGATTATCCTGCAGATACAGATTATTATGACGAGCAGTACAGTGAAGCGCAATCCAATGAAGCGTATTACACGCAAGGTGCTGGCGACTATCAAGATTACTCTGATGATCCCCCGGCGGATCAAGCTGCGTACTACTTTTGAAAACAACATAGAGTTAGAACGGATTCATTGGATTGACGAAGTCCATACTTATGAAGACGTTATCTATAAACTAGAAGACGCTTGATCTTAGTTTATTTCTTAGTACATTTGTTTCAGTTGTAATTCCTTTTGACTTTCATACTACGTTCCGCTATTTTGGTGAAGTGAGTTTCCGCCTCACTTTACTCCTTTTTGATATCATTGGATATCCGGTATCTTTTCCGCACTCTGATTATACTGATTATTCATTTTTGTTTTGAACCTTGTTTATAATATTAAACCTTGATTAATTCCTGTTTATGATTATGTTATTGTATATGTGGGAGGATGATTTCCTCGATACTTGATCTTCGGGGCTGTGGATCACTCCCTGGGTATGCCAGTTAGGGTACTAGCTGGGGGGATGTGATAGAATGGTATTAGAGCCCAAAGTTCAAGGAAATCCTAACCACAGAAAACAGTAACAGAACATTCCTGAGTCATAGATCCAGAAGTGACTCATCTACTCTTAGAAGTGAATAATAGAACACTTGGACTAGAAACTATTAATGAAGCATAATTGAATACTTCTGAATAATGCACATTAATTATACTTAAACAATTGTCACTTAAGGCAATAAAAGAAAAGTGCATAATACACAATAATAAAGTGAAACAAAGAGAACTTCATTAACTTTAAGAAAAGTTTTACAACGACTACATCTGAAAAGCATAAAAGAAAATCCTAGTACAGTCTATCTAGGTGGTCTCCTCTGATCTCTGTAAGCTCGGAACTCCTCTGAAAGCTTAGTCACCAGATACTCTATCCTATCCTGTCGTGACTCCATCCTCTCATATAGCTGCTCCTTTCTGACCTCCATCCTCTCAAGCATGGAAGTCATCGATCTCATCTGTGCACTGAGATCCGAAGTCTCTGGAACCGCATGAGAAGGACCACCTATCTCGAAGTGCGAGGTAGGGAAATCGTGATGCTCCGGCACAGTCTCGTGCATCTCAGTATCATCTCCGGCCTGATCATCATAACTGTCAGGACCGATATCCTCTCCACCATCCTCTGACTCTTGCTCATCCTCTGTCTCATCATCCTCCTCACCCTCTAGACCAGGAGATCTCACTGTCTGTGTCAGTCCCATCTGACGTACCATCCTAGTCCCCATGACGTATCCTCGTGGACCAGTGTCCACTGGTGTATCCTCGAAACTGACCTCGAAATGCCTGAAGATCAAAGTCAGTAACCTCCCATAGCAAAGATTCCGCATGCTAGGCCGCAGAACCAGATCCAGCATGACCTGCTGTATGATGTAGGAAAGGTCAATCTCGAAGCATGTAAATCCGATAGATGATTATGGCCTCCATCACTGTAACCCTATGGTGATGTCCAGCCTTCGACATGATGTTTCGACCGACTATGCTACCGATAACTCGTGCAAGAATCGTCATCTGTCCGCTGTTCCTAGGAGTGAAGCACCGGCGGCTGTCCCACAGTGTGTTGCATATCTCGCGCAACTCAAATGGCATCAAGTAGCTATCTATATCTGCTCCTGCAGGTATCCATACTGTAAAACCCAGCCCTAACCTCGACCCGGAAACCTTGTTATTTGTAGGTCCGATGACCCGAAGTAAAGTAAGAAGTCAGCTTTGGGCCATCCCAGTGGAGGACTTGGTGTCTGGCTTTGAATCCATGAAAGTTGATGATGAAGTTCTATTTATGGAAACTGAATCCTGATGAAGATCTGATTAGTTGATGGATTTGGAGTGCTCTCTATCTTGGTTTGAAGGCATTTCTACCTATTAGGTAAGTCACTTGACTTGTGTGCAAAACCCCTTTAGGATTGGATTTGATCTGGGCCTTCAATTCCCTGTTTTGGACTTCTTTGTCCGCATTGGTCGACTGATTGGTCGATCGGGGCCGATCGACCAATCCACTCGACCAATGAGTGCTGTCTTTGGCAATTAGGTTGTTCTTGCTCTATTTAAGTCCAATCTCGAGTCCACTTCGTATTTGCTGCCTCCAAACTCTCTGGAACGAAACAAAGACCTCTGCAAGTCATCTCCCTTGCATCCTTGGTGCTTTCTTGACGGATCTTCGTCGAAACTCTTCTTTTTGCATCAAAAGGTATGTCTACTCTCTTTTCTTCTCCTCCATCTTTGTTTTTCTTTCCTTTTTGAGTTGAGACAGTAGAAGAGATGCTGCATTCTCTGTTGCAAACATCTCTGAACATGTTCTCATGATCATCCTAAGGATTTGAGGCTAGAACAATGATCTTAACTATGATCATTGCAAGCTTTTGAGGGAATCATGATCAAACCATGATCTAATCTTTGTTAAACTTCTGATTTGAATTCTGATCTCTTTGGATCTTCTATATTGATCATATTAGTAGTTAATTACTGTGTTTTCCTTCCATGATCCATAATCTATAAATTTCTAGTTGTTCTCTTCTACCATACTATGTGTTCTTCATGATGCATGGTAGTTACATATATGGTAGGTTTTATTTCCTTATTTAGATTTATGCTTCTAAGCCTTGTTCCTTGAAGATCTAAGTATGTTTTCATGACACCTTTACCTGAAGCAATGATCCATCCTCCTATTGTTCTTGTCTTTGTTTTCTATTTCAAATTCATCAAGATCCATGGTTGATCTAATTATGGTAACTTTTTGTTTCCTAATTTGGATCTTGATATCTTGATTTGATTGGTGTTTTGAGGTCCCCTATATGTTAGAATACTACTGATGTAGTTTACCCCTTGATTAGTACCCTTTTGAACCACCAAATTCGGATTTCATATCTTAAAACTCTGTTTTTTTAGGCTATCGTCTCGCATTGGTCGATTGATTGGTCGATTGGACCTAGTCGACCAATCCACTCGACCAATGAGTACAAGCAACTCCGAATTGGTCCGTGTTGGATGTTTTGGTATCTTTTCTGTTAGGGATCTTTCCTAATATGTTGTATATACTTGTTTAGGACCTTCTTCTCAAGTTTGCCAAGATCTTACTTGATTTCTTAGGATTCCTTTGCGAGTTATAAAAGGTAAGGATGGTTATTTCCTTAATTACATAGATAGCATGAATCTAGTTTCTATATTTGAATATCATAGATATGATTCCTAAATTAGATTCTTACAATGATATACTACTGTTGCATAACTTTGATTACAGTAGCATTACTTATTCATATTGAATTGACTCATGTATGATTTACTTACCAATTATATACAAGGTGATTGCAATTATTGATTTCTTTCCATATATGAGGTTACCATATATGTGATGATATGAATTGATGCATGTGTATGCTTAAGTATGGTTTGGAAAGGAGAGGTGTCCTTTTGACACTTCTGTCCTTGGACTACTACGGGAATATTATGGGATGTTTCCGGAGATGCCCTCTCGGACACCTTCCTAAACTGTTGGATGACATATCTAGGATTGTCTAGTAGTGTTTGGCTAGGATGTCCTGCTATGTCGACCCTAATCGGAGGGGTATTGAGACCGAACGACCCGTGGTAGCAATGGGGATTCATGGGCGCTCAAGACCGGTAACCAACCCGTGAGAGGACAGGAATCACATTGTGGGGGCCATTTATTGGTAGGGTTGCATATGGTTAGACTTGGGCTCACGGGCGCTTAAGACCGGTAACCAACCCGTGAGAGGACGTGAGAGCTTCCCGTTTACCATATGTGGATGATCAATAGGGTTGATGAGTCCGTAGTCAGGGACTATGAGGACTCTAGTGTGAAGGATACCGGAAAGGATCGTCGGGGACGAGGAATGGAAGTATCCGGATCTGACTTGATGTAACTAAGTAGAAGACTTGCATTTGGCTAGGTTTTACCCCGACATGCGCCAAGTACTTATACCAAATGGTTGTGAGAGAGTGTGTTGACTTAACCCCCCGCCATGGTTTGTCCCGAGGGATGAAGGACCCATTACCAATCGGCTGCTCAAGATCGGTGAAATGATCCGTGAGAGAATCCAAGATATCTTAAATGGTTGAGGATGTGAGTGGACTTTCCTAAAGAAGTACGGTGCTATGACTTAAAGCATGTCTCGCCAATAGAGACCAGCATACATAGAGTTAGATTCATTCATTCATTGCTTGTCTCATATCATATTGCATTTATGTTTGTTCTGGAATCCCGCCATTTATGTTATTATGGATTTTAATCGCTTTACCGAGTTTCTTTGAAACTCATTCCTTTATTGTACAATGTTTGTTAGACTATCCCGCAGGTACCGAGTACTATGACGGTCCCTATGAAGAAGCGCAAGGCGAAGAGGCATATCTCCAGGAAGGTGATTGCGGTTACCACAATTACTCTGAAGATCCCGCGAGTGGTTATGCTCCGTACGATGCTTAGTCCGACCATCGAGTGGAAGCGTCCTTGTGCCATTTATGAGATTTACACTTATAAGGATGTTGTCTATAAAGTGGAGAACAATTTAGTTACCCAATGTATTAGCTACTGGGATTAGATTTTATTTAGTTTATTCTCTTTAGAGCTACTTTTCCGCTGGTTGTAAAGTGGGATTTTTGCCTCACTTTACTTATCTGTTTGATACTCTGATTACATCTATTATTTCGATTCATTTATGATTCATTCTTTCTTTATTGGATCTATGGTTTATCTTCCGCACTTTTGTTATGATTGTTCATGATTATGTTATTGTTTATGTGGGAGGTTGATCACTCGATACCTGATCTTCGGGCTGTGGATCACACTCTCGGGTATGCCGGATAGGGTACCGGGCTGGGAGGGCGTGATGATTGGTATCGAGCCCAAGGTTCGAGGAGATCCTAACCACAAAAGACAACAACTGAACATTCCCGAGTCATTGATCCGAAATGACTCTTCTACTCTTAGAAGTGAATAATAGAACACCGAATTAGAAACTTGACCTTTGAGGCATAACGGAACATTTCCGAATAACATACCATAATTATACTTGAACAAATGTCACTAATGCAAGGAAAAGAAAAGTGCATAACATACAATAATTAAGTGAAACAGAATGAACTTCATTAATTTCAAAGGTTTCTTTTTACAACGATTACATCCGAAATGCATAAATGGAAATCCTAAGGTACAGTCTATCTAGGTGATCTTCTCGATCTCTCGTATGCTCTCGAACTCCTCCGCTAGCCGAGTCACCCGATGCTCTATCCTATCCCGTCGTGACTCCATCCTCTCGTACATCTGCTCCCGTCCGACCTCCATTCTCTCTAGCATGGAAGTCATCGATCTCATCTGTGCTCCAAGATCTGAAGTCTCCGGAACCGCATGTGAAGGGCCACCGCCTCGAAGTGTGATGAAGGAAACTCGTGATGCACCGTGCTCAGCCTCGTGCATATCTCGCATCATCTCGGCCCGATCATCACTATCAGGACCGATATCCTCTCCTCCATCCTCCGACCCCCGATCCTCATCCTCTCGATTCATCATCATCCTCACCCTCCGGACCAGGAGATCTCTCCGATCGCTGTAGTCTCATCCGACGAATGGTCCGAGTCCCAATAGAGTATCCCCGTGATCCAGTGTCCACCGGTGTATCCTCGAAACTCACCCCGAAATGCCCGAAGATCAAAGTCGTAGCCTCCCATAGCAAAGGTTCCGCATGCTAGGCCGCAGAACTAAGTCCAAGCATGACCCGCTGAATGATGTAGGAGAGATCGATCTCGAAGCCCATGTAGATGCGGTAGATGACTAAGGCCTCCATCACCGTGACCCGATGGTGATGGCCGGCTTTCGGCATAATGTTTCGGCCGACTATGCGACCGATAATCCGTGCAGAATCCGTCATCCGTCCGCTGGTCCACGGTGTGAAGCATCGACGGCTATCCCATAGCGTAGAGCATATCTCGCGTAGCTCGTACGGCATCGGATGGCTGTCCGGATCTGCTCCCGCAGGTATCCACACACACCGCTGTGGATAGTAAGGAACCCTGCAAGATCTCAGCCAGTGTCCGGGTAGAGAAGCGAATCCGAGTCCGGAAGACCCCGCTCCTAAGGACAAGTCTAAGTGGATGTCCTTGGCCTCGAGCCTCCTCCTCCGTGTAAGTAAGGTTGCTAAAGAACAACCTCACTAGTTCCGGGTATACCGGCAGATCCTCGGTGAAGAGATGAGTCCACCGCAATGTGTCGAACCTCTCGCCGAATCCTAAAGGCTCTCGAGCTGGCGTAAGTGAAGTAGACGTCCCATCTCGATATTGCAAGAGGCGAAGTAGGCCTCGTACGAGAACTCGGCCCGAGGTGTGTCAAACATGTCCGGTCTCCTAACCTCCCGTCTAGGCTCGAAGGAACCCGACCTCTCGCCCCTAGGAGCACCTACAATGCGACCACGACCTCTACCTCGTCCTCGCCCTCCCCTTTGCATAGTGTATCTGTGAAAGAGACAAGAGACAATTCCAGTTAGTGCTATCTTAAGATTTGAGCCAAAAGGGTATTTTCGTAATTTTCGGAAAATTTCAAATTTGGGGGAAATTTGATTTGAACATACTAGCATGTGCGCAATACTTGGAATTTCATGTCTATGAAGTTTGTTTGATGAAAATCGATCGAAAACTTGGATTAAAGCGAAAAATTCAGCAAGAAGGAAATTTGGGGATTTTGCAATTTAGGTCAAAATTGGATTTTTAAAAAGTTGAAATTGGTTAAATCAAATTGTATGGACCTATCTACATGTCATCTTGAGCATGTAGCATTTGATCTCGTGCGAAAATTTCAAGCGGTTTGAGAGAAAACGGAATTTTTCTAAAGATATCGATTTCGGTATAAAACTTTGCGAGATGAACACCATTATGTTAAAACTTGTTGTCTATGCATGGCATTGTATTTAAAACTTAGGGAATATGTTTCTAAGCATTCCTAAGCATGATTTCTAGCATTGGATACAAGTAAAGCATGGTTTTATTGAAATGCAAGCATGAGAAGATGAAAATGGAAGAAAGAATGAGAGGTTTACCTTGTTTGTGAAGATGGTGTGTTGTGGTGTTGTTGTTGAAGCACTAAATCACCTCAAGAACACTTGTGAGAACTCTTGGAGACTTTCCCTAGAGCTCTCTCACCTTTGGAAGAAGTTAGAATGAGGTTGGAATGTGAAAGTGAGGCTTATAATGCGAATTTTCGCATTCTGTCTGCATTGGTCGACTCATTGGTCGACTGGGTCATCGACCAATCACTCGACCAATGGTCACAGAGACCTCAATTGTTGTTGAATTTTTGGAAAATGTGATTTTTGCCTTATGGAATATTGTTTGATGACTATATGGATATATTTGAGCATGATTTAAGTTTTCAAATCATTTGGACTTGTGGTTTATGTTGAATCTTCGAAATTCGGTATTTTGATGTTCTCGGTTTTGCAGAATGGTTACTCTGAGAAGTGGGCGTGGTGAATCCAGTGGTCATGGAGGTGGTGAAATACCTCAGGGAGGTGGTGAAGTACCTCATGGAGGTGGTGAGATACCAAATGTTGATCGGGGTACTCATGAGATCCCCGGTGCCCCGAATGTTGGAAGTTTTCGAGATATTGCCAATATTATGGGCAATATGATGCAGCAGACAAGCAGCTCAATTCAACCAGATGTTGGTGGGTTTCATGACTCGCATAATGAGACCCGGGCTGGTGCTAATGTGAATCCTCATGCCGCAGTCCTGAATGCGGGAGGTTTAGCTGGAACTCCTCATACTCCTTTGATGGAGAGTTTTACGAAGATGCAAGTACCAACTTTCACCGGAGTTACCAAGGACCCCTTGTTTCCTAACAAGTGGCTTCGTGAGTTGGAGAAGGCTTTCCGACATCTGCAATGCTCGGAAGCTCGAAGATTTTGTTTGCTTGAATGAAGTTGCAACAAGAAGCCGATGCATGGTGGATCTCCACTCGGCCTGTTTTGGAAGGTTTGCATGCAGGAGTTGTAACTTGGGAGTTATTCAAAGAGGCTTTTTGTATGAACTACTTTCCCGAGGCGGTGAAAGATGCGAAGGAAGCTGAGTTCATGATTCGACTCAAGGAACTCGTCTCGTGTTGGAGTACCAACAGAAGTTCGAGGAGCTTCATTTCTTTGCTCCAGATTCTCCGAAGGATGACCTCGCGAAAGCAAAGAAGTTCTTCAAAGGACTGCGCCCGCCATTAAAGCTTACCTCACGGTCCAGCCTATAGTGAGCTATGCTCAAGTGGTGCGAACTCGAAGAAGTTGGAAGAAACGAGAGAAGGAAAGTGCTCGTGTGCAAAAGCCCTGGCAGTCAAGGAATTCTGGTTTGGTGGATCGTAATGACCGTCGTTTTGTGAGACCTACACCCTACCCCACTCCTACCTTTAGGATTGGATTTGATCTGGGCCTTCAATTCCCTGTTTTGGACTTGTTGCCAAGATTGGTCGACCGATTGGTCGATGGGCCGATCGACCAATCCACTCGACCAATGAGTGCCGTCTTTGGCAATTAGGTTGTTCTTGCTCTATTTAAGTCCAATCTCGAGTCCACTTCGTATTTGCTGCCTCCAAACTCTCTGGAACGAAACAAAGACCTCTGCAAGTCATCTCCCTTGCATCCTTGGTGCTTTCTTGACGGATCTTCGTCGAAACTCTTCTTTTTGCATCAAAAGGTATGTCTACTCTCTTTTCTTCTCCTCCATCTTTGTTTTTCTTTCCTTTTTGAGTTGAGACAGTAGAAGAGATGCTGCATTCTCTGTTGCAAACATCTCTGAACATGTTCTCATGATCATCCTAAGGATTTGAGGCTAGAACAATGATCTTAACTATGATCATTGCAAGCTTTTGAGGGAATCATGATCAAACCATGATCTAATCTTTGTTAAACTTCTGATTTGAATTCTGATCTCTTTGGATCTTCTATATTGATCATATTAGTAGTTAATTACTGTGTTTTCCTTCCATGATCCATAATCTATAAATTTCTAGTTGTTCTCTTCTACCATACTATGTGTTCTTCATGATGCATGGTAGTTACATATATGGTAGGTTTTATTTCCTTATTTAGATTTATGCTTCTAAGCCTTGTTCCTTGAAGATCTAAGTATGTTTTCATGACACCTTTACCTGAAGCAATGATCCATCCTCCTATTGTTCTTGTCTTTGTTTTCTATTTCAAATTCATCAAGATCCATGGTTGATCTAATTATGGTAACTTTTTGTTTCCTAATTTGGATCTTGATATCTTGATTTGATTGGTGTTTTGAGGTCCCCTATATGTTAGAATACTACTGATGTAGTTTACCCCTTGATTAGTACCCTTTTGAACCACCAAATTCGGATTTCATATCTTAAAACTCTCTGTTTTTTTAGGCTTATCGTCTCGCATTGGTCGATCGATTGGTCGATGGACCGATCGACCAATCCACTCGACCAATGAGTACGGCAACTCCGCATTGGTCCGTGTTGGATGTTTTGGTATCTTTTCTGTTAGGGATCTTTCCTAATATGTTGTATATACTTGTTTAGGACCTTCTTCTCAAGTTTGCCAAGATCTTACTTGATTTCTTAGGATTCCTTTGCGAGTTATAAAAGGTAAGGATGGTTATTTCCTTAATTACATAGATAGCATGAATCTAGTTTCTATATTTGAATATCATAGATATGATTCCTAAATTAGATTCTTACAATGATATACTACTGTTGCATAACTTTGATTACAGTAGCATTACTTATTCATATTGAATTGACTCATGTATGATTTACTTACCAATTATATACAAGGTGATTGCAATTATTGATTTCTTTCCATATATGAGGTTACCATATATGTGATGATATGAATTGATGCATGTGTATGCTTAAGTATGGTTTGGAAAGGAGAGGTGTCCTTTTGACACTTCTGTCCTTGGACTACTACGGGAATATTATGGGATGTTTCCGGAGATGCCCTCTGGACACCTTCCTAAACTGTTGGATGACATATCTAGGATTGTCTAGTAGTGTTTGGCTAGGATGTCCTGCTATGTCAGACCCTAATCGGAGGGGTATTGAGACCGAACGACCCGTGGTAGCAATGGGGATTCATGGGCGCTCAAGACCGGTAACCAACCCGTGAGAGGACAGGGAATCACATTGTGGGGGCCATTTATTGGTAGGGTTGCATATGGTTAGACTTGGGCTCACGGGCGCTTAAGACCGGTAACCAACCCGTGAGAGGACGTGAGAGCTTCCCGTTTACCATATGTGGATGATCAATAGGGTTGATGAGTCCGTAGTCAGGGACTATGAGGACTCTAGTGTGAAGGATACCGGAAAGGATCGTCGGGGACGAGGAATGGAAGTATCTGGATCCGACTTGATGTAACTAAGTAGAAGACTTGCATTTGGCTAGGTTTTACCCCGACATGCGCCAAGACTTATACCAAATGGTTGTGAGAGAGTGTGTTGACTTAACCCCCTGCCATGGTTTGTCCTGAGGGATGAAGGACCCATTACCAATCGGCTGCTCAAGACCGGTGAAATGATCCGTGAGAGAATCCAAGATATCTTAAATGGTTGAGGATGTGAGTGGACTTTCCTAAAGAAGTTTGGTGCTATGACTTAAAGCATGTCTGCCAATAGAGACCAGCATACATAGAGTTAGATTCATTCATTCATTGCTTGTCTCATATCATATTGCATTTATGTTTGTTACGGAATCCGCCATTTATGTTATTATGGATTTTAATCGCCTTACTGAGTTTCTTTGAAACTCATTCCTTTATTGTACAATGTTTGTTAGACTATCCTGCAGGTATTGAGTACTATGACGGTCCCTATGAAGAAGCGCAAGGCGAAGAGGCATATCTCCAGGAAGGTGATTGCGGTTACCACAATTACTCTGAAGATCCCGCGAGTGGTTATGCTCCGTACGATGCTTAGTCCGACCATCGAGTGGAAGCGTCCTTGTGCCATTTATGAGATTTACACTTATAAGGATGTTGTCTATAAAGTGGAGAACAATTTAGTTACCCAATGTATTAGCTACTGGGATTAGATTTTATTTAGTTTATTCTCTTTAGAGCTACTTTTCCGCTGGTTGTAAAGTGGGATTTTTGCCTCACTTTACTTATCTGTTTGATACTCTGATTACATCTATTATTCTGATTCATTTATGATTCATTCTTTCTTTATTGGATCTATGGTTTATCTTCCGCACTTTTGTTATGATTGTTCATGATTATGTTATTGTTTATGTGGGAGGTTGATCACTCGATACCTGATCTTCGGGCTGTGGATCACACTCTCGGGTATGCCAGATAGGGTACCGGCTGGGAGGGCGTGACACATACGCACTGATCTGGGTAGTGAGGGACCCGCAAGATCTCGGCTAGTGATCTGGTGGAAAAGCGAATCTGAGTCTGGAAGACCCTGCTCCTGAGGACAAGTCTAAGTGGATGCCCTGGACCTCTAGCCTCCTCGGTGTAAGTAAGGTTGCTGAAGAACAACCTCACTAGCTCAGGATATACATGCAGATTATCTGTGAAAAGATGAGTCCACTGCAAGGTGTCAAACCTCTGCTGTATCCTAAAGACTCGGAGCTGGTGAAGGTGTAATAGACGTCCTAGCTCGATCTGACAGTAGCTGAAGTAGGCCTCATACAGGAACTCGGCCTGTGGAGGTCTCCGGACATACTGTCTAGGCTCTGAAGGAACCTAACCTCTACCTCTGAGTGCCCCTACTATGCGACCTCTACCCCGTCCGCGTACTCCTCTCGGCATAATGAATATCTGTGGAAGAGACAATGACATTGTTGGTTAAGTGCTATTTCAAGATTTAAGCCAAAAGGGTATTTTCGTAATTTTTTGGAAAATTTCAAATTTGGGGGAAATTTGATTTGAAGATACTAGCATGTGCATAATACTTGGAATTGCATGTTTATGAAATTCATTTGATGAAATTCGATCGAAAACTTAATCTAAAGCGAAAAATTCAGCAAGAAGGAATTTGGGGATTTTGCATTTTAGGTCAAAATTGAATTTTTGAAGAGTTGAAATTGGTTAAATCAAACTATATGGACATATCTACAGTATCATTTTGAGCATATAGCAATTGATTTCATGCGAAAACTCCTAGCGGTTTGTGAGAAATCGATTTTTTTCTAAAGATAACGATTTCGGTACGAAAACCTTGCGAGAAGTGCAAAGAGGTGTTAGAACTTGTTGTCTATGCATGGCATTGTGTTTAAAACCTAGGGAATATGTTTCTAAGTATTCCTAAACATGATTTCTAACAATGGATACAAGTAAAACATAGATTTGATTGAAATGCAAGCATGAGAAGATGAAGTAAAAGAGAAAAAGTTAGTTTTACCTTGTGTTTGATGAATGTGAGTTGTGGTGTTGTTGTTGAAGCACTTGAATCACCCAAAGATGCTTGGAAGAACCTTAGAAGATGTTTCCCCAGAGCTCTCTCACTTGTGGAAGATGTTAAAATGAAGTTTGAATGTGAAAATGAGGCTTATAATGCGAATTTTTGTATTCTGTGAGCATTGGTCGACTCATTGGTCGATTGGGTCAATCGACCAATCAATCGACCAATGGACCCAGTAGCTCCAATTTTAGTTGAAATGTTGGAAAATGTGATTTTTGTCCTATGAATTGTTGTTGGATGACTAAATGGATGTATTTGAGCATGATTTAAAATTTTCAAATCATTTGGACATGTTGATTTCATTGAAACTTCGAAATTTGGTATTTTGACGTTTCCGGTTCTTGCAGAATGGTTACTCTGAGAAGTGGGCCTGGCGAATCCAGTGGTCATGGAAGCGGTCGTGGTGAGATACCTGAAGGTGGTCATGATCAGCAGACTGGTGACCAAGGTACCCAGGACATACCAGGTGCCCCGAATGTCGGAAGCTTTCATGATATTGCCAACATCATGGGCAATATGATGCAACAGCAAGCAGCTCAGTTTAATCAGATGTTGACGGGTTTCATGACACTGCATAATGAGACTCGTGCTGGTGTTAATGTTAATCCTCATGCCGCAGTTCCGAATGCGGGTGGCCTTGCTGGAACTCCTCATACTCGCCTGATGGAGAGTTTTCTGAAGATGCAAGTACCCAACTTTACTGGTGTTACCAAGGATCTCTTGTTTCCTAACAAGTGGATTCGTGAGTTGGAAAAGACTTTTCGTCATCTGCAATGCTCCGAAGCTCAAAAGATTTTGTTTGCTGAACAGAAGTTGCAGCATGAAGCCGATGCTTGGTGGACTTCCACTCGGCCTGTTTTAGAAGGTTTGAATGCAGGTGTTGTAACTTGGGATTTATTCAAAGAGGCTTTTTGCATGAATTATTTTCCTGAGGCGGTAAAGGATACGAAGGAAGCTGAGTTCATGGTTCTCGCACAAGGATCCTTGTTTGTGTTAGAGTACCAACAGAAGTTTGAGGAACTTCATTTCTTTGCTCCTGATTCTCTGAAGCCTGATATTGCTAAGGCGAAGAAGTTCTTTAAGGGATTGCGCCCTGCCATTAAAGGCTATCTCACTGTCCAACCTATAGTGAGCTATGCCCAAGTGGTGCAGAACTCGAAGAAGTTGGAAGAAAATGAAAAGGAGAATGCTCGCGTGCAAAGGCCTTAGCAGTCTAGAAACCCTGGTTTGGTGGATCGTAATGATCGGCGCTTTGTGAGACCTACACCCTATCCCACTCCTGCTTTTCAGCCTAGGAGTATAGGTCAAAGCCCTGGTTTTCGACAGCCTGGATAATTTCAGTATGGCGGGAATCGACCACCAGTGAATGTAAGTGCTAGGCCAGTGAATGCGAATCCTAAGCCTTTTGTTCAGAAGCCTCCTGTTGCAGCTGCTCCGGTAGGACCGAGCAATTCTATTTGCTTCTTCTGTAAGCAGTCTGGTCATTTTGCTCGTGATTGTCTGAAGAGGCTTGTCCAGCAGCCTACCCCAGTGGTGAAGAGTGCTCCTGCTCCTCCCTCTGGTAGAGTGTTCAGTATCTCTAGTACTGAGCAAGATGGAAGCCATGATGTGATCTCAGGTACATTGTCAGTCGCTTCTTTTCCTGCATTTGTTTTATTTGATACGGGTGCATCTCATTCGTTCATATCACCTGCATTCACTAAGAAGACTGACCTAATCCCTGAGAAATTGTCTAGTTGTTTATTGATTAGTACACCTACTAGTCCTATTGTGAAACTAGATAAAGGATTAGTTAAATGTCCTGTGTTGGTTGGTAAGATGAACTTGGAAGCTAATTTGGTACTTCTTGATATGAAAGTCTTCGATGTTATTTTGGGAATTGACTGGTTAACAGCCCACAAAGCTGTATTTCTTTGCTCCTCGAGAAAGATCCAATTTCATACTTGCGTAGGTTCAGTTTTTGAATTTCAAGGTGAGAAAAGAAGGGTTTGTAAAAAGATATTGTCTACACTGATGCAAATCTACACCATAGTAGATGATGCTTCTTTTGAAGGCAAGAGAAAAGTTGAGAAAAGAGTTGACGAAGTCAAGGTTGTCTGTGACTTTGTTGATGTCTTCCCTGATGATCTATCGGGAGTGCCTCCAGATAGGGATGTTGAGTTTTCTATTGATCTCGTCCCTGGTGCCGCTCCGATATCTAAGGCTCCATATAGGATGGCTCCTACTGAGTTAAAAGAGTTGCAAAACCAGTTAAATGAGCTCATTGAAAGAGGTTTCATACAACCTAGTGTGTCACCTTGGGGAGCTCCGGTCTTGTTCGTCAAAAAGAAGGATGGTAGTATGCGTCTGTGCATTGATTACCGTGAGTTGAATAAGTTGACTATCAAGAATAGATACCCGCTGCCCCGGATTGACAATCTCTTTGATCAATTGAAGGGTGCAGCTGTGTTCTCAAAGATTGACTTAAGGTCTGGATATCACCAGTTGAAAGTGAAGTCAAGTGATGTCTTCAAGACAGCTTTCCGAACAAGGTATGACCATTATGAATTTCGAGTCATGCCTTTTGGATTGACTAATGCTCTGCTTTGTGTTCATGGACCTCATGAACCGAGTCTTTCATGATGTGCTCGATAAGTTTGTGATTGTCTTCATTGACGATATTCTGATTTATTCAAAAAGTGAAGAAGAGCATGAAAGGCATCTGAATTTCACTTTGCAAAGACTACGAGAAAAGAAACTTTATGCTAAGTTTAGCAAGTGTGATTTCTGGCTCAAGAGTGTAGTATTCCTCGGCCATGTGGTTTCTGCTGAAGGTATTCGTGTTGATCCTGAAAAAGTCCAAGCGATTCTTTGTGGGAAAGACCGAAGAGCGTAACGGAAATAAGAAGTTTCCTTGGTCCAGCAGGTTACTACAGAAGGTTTATTGAGAACTTTTCTCGGTTAGCTGCTCCTATGACTAAGTTAACCCGGAAAGAAGAGAAGTTTGTTTGGTCTGACGCTTGTGAGAAGAATTTCCAAGAATTGAAGGATAGACTGACAAGTGCCCCGGTTTTGACTATACCTGATAGTTCTGGCGGTATGACAATCTATACTGATGCGTCGAAGATTGGTTTGGGTTGTGTACTGATGCAGCACGGTAAGCTTGTATCCTATGCCTCTCGACAATTGAAGGATTATGAGCGGAATTACCCCACTCATGATTTAGAGCTTGCCGATGTTGTTTTTGCTTTGAAGATTTGGAGACATTACCTCTATGGTGAGAAAATTGCCATATTCACGGATCATAAGAGTTTGAAATACTTCTTTACCCAGAAAGAGTTAAACATGAGGCAAAGAAGATGGTTGGAACTAGTCTCTGATTATGATTGTGATATTCAGTATCACCCTGGTAAGGCAAACGTTGTTGCTGATGCTCTTAGTAGGAAGATTCAGAAGAAGGTTTTGGATTTGAATGCTTTGAGTCTACCCTTGTTGGCTTCTATTGAGAGTTTTGATTTGGAAGTTGTTCCTGAGAATTCTGATGTTGTTCTTTCTGCTATGATGGCAAGGTCTGGTCTTAGAGATAAGATTGTTGCTTTGCAGAGTTTTGATCTAGAACTTAAGGACAAGGTTGAGAAGATTTCTTCGAATCCTGAGTCAGATCCCGACTTTGGTATATCTTTGGATGGTGCTTTATTGTTTAGAGGTAGATTGTGTGTGCCAGCAAATGAAGATCTTAAGAAGGAAATATTGAAGGAAGCACACCAATCAATCTTTACAGTACACCCTGGAAGCACCAAGATGTACAAGGACTTGAAGGAACATTTTTGGTGGATTGGTTTGAAGGCCGATGTTGATGATTTTGTTGCCAAGTGTGAGACTTGCCAACGTGTAAAAGCCGTTCATCAACCTCCATCTGGATTGCTTCAGCCCCTTCCTATTCCTAATTGGAAGTGGGAAGATATCTCTATGGACTTCGTGACTAGCTTGCCTCGGACAAGTAAAGGCAATGACACTGTGTGGGTGATTGTTGATAGGTTGACCAAATCAGCCTATTTTATTCCTATGAAGATCACTCATACTTTGGATAAGCTAGCTAGACTTTATGTGGATAATGTGGTTCGTCTACATGGTGTACCATTGAGTATTGTGTCCGATCGTGATCCTAGGTTCACCTCAAGGTTTTGGAACAGTTTACAGAAGGCCTTGGGAACCCAATTGAACTTGAGTACATCTCATCATCCACAGTCAGATGGACAATCTGAGCCGACAATTCAGACTTTGGAAGACATGCTCAGATCTTGCGTGGTGAATATGGGTGGAAATTGGGAAGAACACTTAGCTTTGGTTGAGTTTGCCTATAATAATAGTTATCAAGCAACGATAGGCATGGCTCCATTTAAGGCTTTGTATGGTTGCACTTGTAGAACACCATTATATTGGACTGAGACGGGTGAAAGAAAAGTCTTAGGTCCTGAAATGATTGAAGCTACAAGCGCAATGGTGGATATGATAAGAGAAAGGATTAAGTCTGCTCAGTCAAGACAGAAATCCTATGCTGACAAGAGAAGGACTGATCTGGAATTTTAAGTTGGAGAGAAAGTTTTCTTGAAGGTTTCACCAATGAAGGGTGTGACGAGATTTAATGTTAAAGGAAAGCTTAGCCCTCGTTTCATTGGACCTTTTGAGATTTTGGAAAAGGTTGGACCCTTTGCTTATCGATTGGCATTACCTCCGGCTATTGCTGTTGTGCATAATGTGTTCCACATCTCAATGCTCCGGAAATATGTTGAAAATCCGGAACATGTCTTACAGCAAGCACCTGAAGGACTTAGTGCTGATCTTACCTATGATGAAGAGCCAGCTGAAATTTTGGATAAGAAAGACAAGCAATTGCGGAATCGCACCATTCCTTTGGTAAAGATTCATTGGAAGGACCATACCCCGGAAGAAGCTTCTTGGGAGAAGGAAGAAGATATGAAGGAGAAGTTTCCTCACCTCTTTGGAAGCACAGGTACGCTTTCAATTTCGACTACGAAATTTCTTTAAGGGGGGGAGAATGTGAAACCCAGCCCTGACCCTAATCCGGAAACTTTGTTATTTGTAGGACCAGTGACCCGAAGTAAGGCAAGAAGTCATCTTTGGGCCATTTCTGTTGAAGATTTGATGGCTGGATTGGAATCCATGAGTGTTGATGCTAGTGTCCAAATGGTGGAAACTGCACCCGGATGAAGATTGGATTAGTTGATGGTCTTGGAGTGGTCTCTGTATTGATTCAAAGGCATTTCTAACTCCTAGGTATATCACTCTAGGTGTGTGCAAAACCCCTTGATGTTTGGACTTGATCTGAGCCTTCAATTCCCTGTTTTGAAGTTGTTGTCTTGATTGGTCGACTCATTGGTCGATTGGACCAATCGACCAATTGATTCTGTTTTTGAAATTTGAATCCTGTCTCTTCTATTTAAGTCTAATCTCGGGAATACTCCGCCTCCTCTGCCTCCTAAGCCTCTGGAACGAGTTAGAACCCTAATCTAACCCATTCCCTTGCATTCTTTGGTGATCTCTCGCAAAGACTTGAAGAATTCTTCATCCTCCTACAGCAAAGGTATGATTTCACTCTCTCTCTCTTCTACCTCTGATTTTCTTTCTTTAATTCTGTTCTTCGTTGAGATCAGGAATAAGATGATGCACTCTTGCAACCATCTATTCCATGATCTCATCATGATCTTTAAGATCCACGATCATCATCATGATCTTAACCTCAGCCAGTGGAATCTTCGAAACCCTAACCCTAATCCTTTGAAACCCTAACTTGTGAGATCGTCTGGAGAGATTTTGGTAACCTCCCTTGTGAAGGAAAATCTTCTTGGGTAATATTGTGTTAACCTAAACTTCATCATTGAATGACCCTTCTTGTTATTTTTGGCTAACAATTTATCTCCCTTCATCCAGAACTCTCAATTATTTCCGAGGGAACCAAAAAGGGTAAAACCCTAATTCTTGGGTAAGATCAAGAACCTCTAGTTTGATCATGGTAAACCAATCAATGTGTTTTCTTTACTATATCTGTAATCCTCATATCCTAATTCTTGAATCTTTGATTATAATATTTTTCTCTCATAATCTATGTTTAACCTAGTAGGTTAACCTTTGTGTTCCTAGGTTATAATTTGGGAACTTGATTTGATTTATGATTTGATATCCTCTATACCCTAGAATACTACCATGATAATTCCCCTCTAATTTGTACCCTTTTGAACCATCGAATTCGGTTCTGGATTCTCAAAATTCGGATTCTTGCAGGCCACTGTCTGCATTGGTCGACTCATTGGTCGACTGGTCCAGCAGACCAATCAATCGACCAATGAGTACAACAACCTCAATCTTGGTCTGTTTCGATTGATTTATGATCTTTTCCTTTATGCATCTTTCCTAACATGTTGTGTGCACTTGTTTAGGACTGTCTTTTCAGGTTTAGTCAAGATCATACTTGATTCTTTAAGATCCCATCCAAGTTAGAAGGTAAGGACAGTTAATTCCTTAACTACATAGATTGCTTGTTCTCTGGTTTCTACTTTATGAAACTATGAGATTACCTACTGTTGTTGTATTTTAATTCTGATCTCCTACTATGGGAACAGTAGCACTTGTTTATATCATCTTTTTCATTATTCATGTTATATGAATTACTTATTATTGCTTAATCTGATTTTGCTTTTACATTCTCTTTTATATGATGAACTACTGGTTGTGTATGTCATGACTGATTTGAGAATGTGTTTGATTAAGTTTGGTTTGGGATTGGGAGGTGTCCTTTTGACACTTCTGTCCTTGGACATTATCGGAAATAGTATGGGATGTTTCCGGGGTTGCCCATCGACACTTTCCCGAATCAATGGTTGTCATACCTAGGGATGTCTAGCAGTGTTTGGCTAGGATATACCCCTGTTATATCAGACCCGATTCGGAAGGGTATTGAGACCAAACGACCAGTGGTAGCAATGGGGATTCACGGGCGCTCAAGACCGGTAACCAACCCGTGAGAGGACGGGAATCACATTGTGGGGGCCATTTATTGGAGGGTTGCATATGGCTAGACTTGGGCTCATGGGCGCTCAAGACCGGTGAAATGATCCATGAGGGGACACAAGAGCTTCCCGTTTACCATATGTGGATAACCAATAGGGTTGATGAGTCCGTAGTCAGGGACTATTAGGACTCTAGTGGAAAGGATACCGGAAAGGATCGTTAGGGACGAGGAATGGAAGTATCTGGACCTGAGTTGATGTAACTGACTAGATGACTTGCATTGGGCTAGGCTTTTCCCTGACATGCGCCAGTACTTATGCCAAATGGTTGTGAGAGAGTGTGTTGACTTAACCCCTACCATGGTTTGTCCGAGAGGGATGCAGGACCCATTACCAACCGGCTGCCCAAGATACCTTAAATGGTTGAGGGAACCCAAGATATCTTATATGGTTGAGGGTGTGAGCGGACCTTCCCAAAGAAGTACGGTGCTATGACTTAATGCATGTCTACCATAGAGACCAGCATACATAGAGCTAGATGCATTCACACTTTATTTGTTTCATACTGCATTGCATCATGTTATGTTTTGCCACATGTTATCTATGATGTTATGGATTAACTACCTTACTGAGTTTCTTCGAAACTCATTCCTTTTTGTATATTCTTTGTTTAGATTATCTTGCAGATACAGATTATTATGACGAGCAGTACAGTGAAGCACAATCCAATGAAGCGTATTACACGCAAGGTGCTGGCGACTATCAAGATTACTCTGATGATCCCCCGGCGGATCAAGCTGTGTACTACTTTTGAAAACAGCATAGAGTTAGAACGGATTCATTGGATTGACGAAGTCCATACTTATGAAGACGTTATCTATAAACTAGAAGACGCTTGATCTTAGTTTATTTCTTAGTACATTTGTTTCAGTTGTAACTCCTTTTGACTTTCATACTACGTTCCGCTATTTTGGTGAAGTGAGTTTCCGCCTCACTTTACTCCTTTTTGATATCATTGGATATCCGGTATCTTTTCCACACTCTGATTATACTGATTATTCATTTTTGTTTTGAACCTTGTTTATAATATTAAACCTTGATTAATTCCTATTTTTTATTATGTTATTGTATATGTGGGAGGATGATTTCCTCGATACTTGATCTTCGGGGCTATGGATCACTCCCTGGGTATGCCAGTTAGGGTACCGGCTGGGGGGATGTGACAGGTGTAGCTCCAGGTACTAGTTCAATGGCAAAATCCAACTCTCTTTCTAGGGGTATACTGGGTAATTCATCGGGGAACACATCCTTGAAGTTCTTCACTACTTCAATGTCTTCAATGGACTTGTCTTCCTTCTTTTGTCCTATGGAAGAACAAAGTTTAGCACCCCCACTAGTTCCTTTGCTTGGAGTGCCGCCACTATAATGGACTTCTCTCCCTTCTTTTCTCCTATGGAAGAACAAAGTTTAGCAGCCCCACTAGTTCCTTCGCTTGGAGTGCCGCCACTATAGTCTTCCCAAATCACAAATGCACAAGCTCAAGACACCCAACTAACGCATTAAATTGAAGCAAAACAACCATTGGAATCATATACATGCATTGGACAAGTTTGAAAAGCTAAAAAATGACCAAAAACCACTTTTCTAGGGGCCGGGGGTTGGGCCGGTTGCACCCATTTGACCGCCCACTCGACCGGGGGTTCCCTAGTCTCAGAAACCCAAAAAGAAGAGGGGACCTAAGGAGGACCGGTCGGTCAGCCAGTTGGGTGACCGGTCGACTGACCAGGTCTCTAGCTAGTCCCCAATGCATGCGGTGCGCGCGCCGCTCAAACTGCCCATGCGACGTGCGCTGCGCAAGTGCTATTTGTTGTGTGCACTCATGCGTGCCCAGGTGGGTTGGGGGGTAGTTTTATACGACTGCCCACCCCAAAAATTGCACCTTTTCACACTTTTTTTTTTCTTCTTTCAATCTTTTCGTTCTTCTCACTCTCTCTTTTACTTTTGGGTGGGTTCTACTGCACTACTAAGTTAGATAGCTACGTGCGATGCTCGAACGGGAGATTTGGTGGATCTCATCCGCGAGACCAAACGTAAGCTCTCTCCACATACCCTTTTTGCTTTATATGTGGAATATCCCATTGATCTTGTATATATCATTCAACGTGCTGTGATACAAAGGATGCAACACCCTGAGGTATCACACCTTGGGTACCGGCGTCTCTTGACCTATATATTTAGACACTTCGGGGTGGATCTCACCAACATAGAGAAATTGAGGGAGAAAATTGAGAGAACTTCCTTCGTTAGTAAATGCCTTCAGCACCACCCAGCATTAGCGACCTTGTTTGTGTAATCTATTATCATTGATTCCTCTAGTTACTCAACTCGGCTTTATTATGTTTCGAACACATATTTTGTATTTTACTATGCGTGTTTGCCCACACTCTTTCACTTGATATTGCATTTATAATATTTTAGAACATAAGTATTTTATAAGTTATGCACTTGAATATTTCATATACTTTATTGTGCTTTATACTTTTGTTTAATTAATAGCATTTGTGACTTTGTGTTTTATATTCTTATTGTATCTTATTCAAGTTAGATTCATTATGCAACTATTAAGATGAATTTCTAAGTTCATATTGAGCCTATTATTGTGCACATTTTCTAACGATTTCGCTATGATTTAGGTGTTCGCACGCTTCCGAATGGTTAGAATCCCTTCCTTCCCTTGGTTTCTCCTCCTACTTTAGCCTCAGCCTCGCACAAGCATTATAAAGTGCGAGTATGAGAGAATAGGAACTCAAAATAGGGTTTTAAACAGTAAAAACCCAATTCTACCTCGAAGCTAGAAAATGGGTGGGGGGTTGGGGAGGTTGACCGGTCCCACACAACCGGTGCATGTTGACCCCTCAAATGGACTCTGATTTTGGTGATTTTTGGTTTGATGGAAAGGTCTTTCGACGTTCTTCATTTGGATACCTTAATCTCGTCAATCGGACTCTCCATCGCCAGTCTACGATCGTGCCAAAACCGCCCTTTTAACACCATCGTGATTAATCTTTTCTTTTCTTTTAAACTCTAGGAGAGTTGTTGAGTCATCACTAGATCCATCCACCAATGTTGAGTCCATTTTCGAACCTTCGGGCACGACATGAATGACCCATAGTTGTCGCCGACTCGAGGCCCGGGTTATAGATCTTGAAACCACGGGTTATAGGGGTAGAAATCTGGGGGATTTCACACAAGTGATTCCACAATTTAATGTAAAATGGGTGATCCTATGGAAAACACATCAAGAGGTGGTTTCCAAATAGAATCATACAAAATTGAGCCATGTTATAAATATAGGTGATTCAATGGAATCACAACGTATCGTGGGAAAAGCAAACTTCTTCTTCTCTGCTAACCCTTGTCTTTGTCTCTCTGCAAGTCTCTCTACAAGTCTTTGGTTTCTAATTTTACTTGCCTCTCGCATCTTCTACTTCGACCTCTACAAAATCAAAGGCATTGACAAGCTATTGGTTTTTCAGGGTTGCAAACTCAAATGTTTAATCAAAAAGTTCTTCTACCCTGTTCAACACAAGTTCTTATTGTTTTCAATTTCATCTCACATTTCTTTAGTAGGAATCATTCTTTTTGTACTGGTAATGGAAAATGCATTTATGTTGTTAAGCCTGAAAATTTTCTTCTTTTTTTTTCCCTATACCTCCTTCGTTGGAATTGAATCAATCATTTTAATTTTGATTTGCCTTGATGTCAGGTTTATCATGTGGTTTGAATTAGTTTGTGTTTCTTGGTTTTATTTGGAGTTGCTTCTGTTATTTTTTTTACATTCTTGCCCTTTTTTGAGTCAACTTTCTTTTCTTCTTCTAGACGTCCTGTTGAGGGGTTGGAAGGGTGCAAGTGTTCTGTGTGGCTAGCAGACATTTGTTTCCTTGGGAGGATGCACAAATAGGTGAAAGAGGTCAAAGAGTTAAGACTTAAGCTAGGCAATGCTTAATCCGATGACCATTAGTTGTTTTCTATCTCTGATATATTATAAACCCATTAAGTAAGGTTGTAGTCTATGAACAGTCAATACTGCATGAAAGGCAGTGAACCTTCTCTAATAGAGGAAGAAAATTCTTATAACCATTAGAAATTGTAAGTCAAATGAAACACCTTCGCTGTTATCCTAAACTGTGACATCCTCCATCAAAAGCTCTAAACACAGGAGAACGAAATGGAGCAGCTTGTTCATCCTTCTATGTGTTTCGTTTCTTCTAAACATATGATTTTGCATTCCATTTTTTCTTATAAAACTGATGATCCAGGCTGTGTTCTTGGCAATTGTGCACGTTACTTTCTTTTCTTACACTTATCGTCTTCAAGGGTTTCACTTTCTTCTAGTTCCTGACTCTGGTTCAAATATCGTCCAAATTTTCATGAGTTCTTTCTTTTGCTTTATCTATTTTTAGGATTCTCATGCCAAGGTACATGCTTCTATTTTATTTATTGTTCCTCCTTGCAGAGGAGATCATCTGGAACTTCTCCAACTTTGTGTATGTCTGTGTGATGGAGACCTTTTCAAAGAGGTACTTTTGACCTCTCATGTATTGTTAGTCTTCATTAACATGAATCCTACTATACATCATTCACGAATTTCTCAACCTGGGATTAGGGGTGACCTTGTCCTGGTGGTAAAGAACTCATCTAGTGTGTTGGCAAAAGGAAATTACCTTGTAAGTTATAGCAGAAATACTGGTCTATCATCTGAGCTTATTTTCCTTTTGGAGTCGAATGATAGTGAAGAGTGACGAAACTTATTTTGGTGCATTTGCCGTATCCCCTAATCTTTTCTATCTATTTTCATTTTCTCGTTTTCTATAACCCTAATAAACTTAAAGATATGCTACTATTGTAGTTTTATGGACTAAATTTAGTTATCCAACATGATTAGAGAAGATACGAAAGTAATTCAACTAAACCCAACCTGAATTTTATTTATGTTTGTCATTTTGTTCTTCTGCAAAATTTGCTTAATTGTGAATAGCTAGTTGGTCTAATTTATAATTTCTACATAATCAACTAAAAGGAACAAATGTGGATGTGACCAGGTCTAACCACAACGCAATCACAACTAGACATTTTCATAGATGATTCTGTTGCAGGTTAGTGGTCACCGTGTTTGTAAACGCAATCAATGTATTCCTTGTGGAAGTTGAAATTGCATAACAGAAGCAACATCTAGTTGAATAACTAAGCTTGTGCATATTAATAGTGATGGGTGATGAGAATTTTGAATTTTTGGTTGTTTATTATCATTACTTTAATTGAATTTTGATGCTACTATTCAAAAAAATACCTCTTTGAACTAATGCCAAAGTAGTAAGAACTACTAGTTAAATTTCTAATTTTTGTATGTTGAGTCCCTAGCTCATGAACGAGTTGCTTTCGTTGCTTTTTGGTGTTAATAGAAGTATATATATTTTTTCTAAGGTTTTAAAAATATATAATTCACTAATTCGGTTGAATCAACTCACAGAATCAATAACCAAATGGTTTTTCAAGTGATCCAAGTTGAAACCAGTCATAGAATCAGGTAATCAAACAGTTCTTCTAACATATTCATTTGTCAGAATCAGGTAACCAAACGGTTTTTCAGCCAAATTCACTTGTTAGAATTAGGAGAACCAAACAAAAAATTTTTATATTATTTATTTATTTTTTATTTTTTTACAAGTATGATCCTATAGAACCTAATTCCACCGACTCATTCTAATCAAATTGAACCTTGCAATTCAGGGGTGTTGGAGCTCTTTGTCACTCTATCAGCAATGGGGATGGTGCTTTTGCCCTTCACTAGGTTGCAGTTAAGGGTGTCAAAACCTAACTTGAATTGTTAAAACAGGACCGAACCGGCCCGTTATAGCCTGAACCGAAGTTTAATGGGCTGTGTTTGGGCTGAACAACCTCGGCCCGCACTAGTTCGAGCTGGTCCAGGCTAGTTCGTGTGTCACATCCACCCAGCCGGTACCCCATCAGGCATACCCGGGTATGTGATCCACAGTCCCAAAGGTCAAGTATCGAGCAACAATGCCTCCCACATACGCGTTAACACAATCATGAACGATAATAATCATGGTTTAAGCATATAATAAAGAATCAAGAATAAGATAAAACAAACAATCAGATAAAGATGATACCAAGATATATATATATAGAAACCAAAATGAGAGAGAGAGAGAGAGAGAGAGAGAGAGAGAGTGATCAGAAGTCACTTTCTCACACGGCAGAGGAAAGTAGCAAAATCAAGTTAAGTTTACAAATCCCATCAAAAGAGTATATCCAAGAAAGTTGAATTAGATCCGGTTTTAAAGGAGAATCCAAAATGTAATATTAAATAAATGTTTCATCAGTCACATAAAACACATCCTCATAGGTGTAGATATCCAAAGTCCAGTACAGCTGCTCCAACACCAGTATCGGGCTAATCCTGGTGTGCAGCATAGTCCTCTTCGGTACCCTCACAATAATCTTCATATTAGCCACTACTCTGAGGGTAGTGTGACTCATCATAGGGTGCTTCAAAGGACGTGCCATTGGACTCTTCAAAACCTGTAGGATAGTCTAACAAAGCAAATGCACAGAAAGGAATGAGTTCAACGGAACTCAGCAGGGCAGTTAATCCATAATACATAAACCATATGATCCAAGTCGCAAATGATATGAGACATATGATGCAATTATGATTCTAACTCTACATATGCTAGTCTCTATGGTAGACATGCTTTAAGTCATAGCACCATACTTCCTTGGGTAGGTCTCAAATCACTCTTCCCTCAATCATCCAGGTATCTTGGGTTCTACGATGTGAATTGGGTCCTACATCCATCTTGGACAATTCCATGGCTGGGGTTTAGGTCACCACTCTCTCACATCACCATTGGTATAAGCATTGGCGCATGTGACGGTAAAGCCTAGCCCAATGCAAGTCATCTACTCAGTCATACCATGTCAGATCCAGATATGTCCATTCCTCGCCCCGGGCTATCCTTTCCAGTATCCTTCACACTAGAGTCACGGATATTACTCACCGGACTCATCAACCCCATTGGTCATCCACAAATAGTAAACGGGAAGCTCTCACGTCCCCTCACGGATATGACTCACCGATCTTCGAGCGCCCGTGAGCCCAAGTCTGACTATTTGCAACCCTACCAACAATGGCCCCTTTCGGGTATCTGTATACACTTTTTAAGACAGAAGAGACTTTAGTTTAGTTTGATTATTTATTTTCTTTCTCTTTTTTGAGAATCAGTTGTAATCTTTTCTTTTTAGTTTTCGAGCTGCATTTCTACTGTGATATGTGGAGTGATTTTCTCCACACTCTACATTTTGATTATTATATATATTGATATCATTCTTTCCGCACTCTGATTATATTGTCATCATCTCTTCTTATTTTGATCTCTTGTTTATATTATTACACATTGATTATATCTTGTTCATGATTATGTTATTGTGTATGTGGGAGGATGATTTCCTCGATACTTGTTCTTTGGGGTTGTGGATCACACACTCGGGTATGCCAGGTAGGGTACCGGCTGGGTGGATGTGACACCTAGTGCCCTTTTCGTTCGATACCTTCCCACATATGAATGAAATTTTCAACGGGAGGCATCTGTTGGACCCCATTCCTAACCCATCGGTCATCCACATATAATGTACAAGATGCTCTCCATGTCCTCTCATGGGTTGGTTACCGGTCTTGAGCGCCCATGAGCCCTTATCTATTATATGCAACTCTACCTCTCCATGATGATAGTGGGCTTGCTTGACACTCAGGATCCAACCACTAACATCACGAGTTAACTGATTTCAATACCAGTGCCGGAAAGGTAGTAGTACTCATGAAGTCACCTAGCCAAACACTTCTATACATGCCCTAGGTATGTGAATCAGTAATCAAGGAAAACACCAAGGGGCACAATAGGAATGCATCCCATACCACCTCCTCCGGTGTCCGATGACAGAAATGTCAAAAGGGCATTTCCCATTCCCTAATCACAATCTAGGCAACCACATAAGGTCACTAGGGTAATGGGCGAACCCACAACCCTAGTTAGCAACATAAAATAAAAGGAATAATCTATCAACATCATCCATATATGTTCATATCAATAATTTAAGATTTAAAATGTAAAAGAAAAACCCAATCCATCCAATCTCATACATTCTTATATCACCATTCAAAGAATATTGAAAAATAGAAGTAAACATATTTCTTACCTTTCATTTGTGCTAAGTCCCACACATAATCACAAGATAATAAATGCTAAAGCAAGGCAAGATATCAATAATGAAGATTAATTAACATAATTAAACATGCAAGATAAGGTTAAGTATATTCCTCACATTTCTAGTTAGTATAAGCTCTCCAAAGTTCCATAAAGTCGCACTCACGAGTCGGAGATTATAATCAAAATAAATCTAATCATGTAAGAAGATTAATAGATACAATTTAGAAATCAATTAAGTTTTAATAGAGTTCCCAAAATCACCCAACAAAAGCCTAATCCGTCAACTAGGTTCAAACCTGTCGTTTTTAACCTAGTTTCGACAAAAATCAATATTTCACCATCGATTCGAAGTTGAATCAAAACGAAACCTTGGGAATGTCTAATTGGCAGCAATAAGGTCCTAAGGGCACCTTCAATTTGATGTAATTCATTCTAGATCAAAAAGCCCTAAATTTGGCTCTCTGAATCGCCCGCGGGCGTCTTGAAGAGTCAAAACCCGAAATCGTTAGCAACGATTCGCACAAACCACTTCTAAACTAATGAGAAACATAAATATAATTAAACACAAGCATTCAATAGACCTAGCATGCATTAACTACCCAAATTTATCATTTATTGTGAATAACACCTTACAAAACCAAGCTTAAAGAAGAGGGTTTAAGGATTCTCATCGTTTCTAACGATTTCGCTATGATTTGGGTGCTGGCACGCTTCCGGATGGTTAGAATCCCTTCCTTCCCTTGGTTTCTCCTCCTCCTTTAGCCACAGCCTTGCACAAGCATTGTTAAATGCGAGTATGAGAGAATAGGAACTCACAATAGGGTTTTAAACAGAAAAACTCGATTCTTGCCCTGAAACTGGAAAATGAGTGGGGGGTTGGGGCGGTCGAACGGTCCCACCCAACCGGTGCATGTTGACCCCTCAAATGGACTTCGATTTCTGTGATTTTTGGTTTGATGGAAAGGTCTTTTGACGATCTTCGTTTGGATATCTTAATCTCATCAA
The DNA here is from genome assembly GCF_041222555.1 of Hakea prostrata. Taxonomy (NCBI): domain Eukaryota; kingdom Viridiplantae; phylum Streptophyta; class Magnoliopsida; order Proteales; family Proteaceae; genus Hakea; species Hakea prostrata. The sequence continues at coordinate 1,341,779 of NC_142600.1, forward strand.
TCGAACTCTCCATCACCAGTCTACGGACGTGCTAAAACCACCCTTTAAACACCATCGTGATTAATCTTCTCTCTTCTCTTAAACTCTAGGATAGTTGTTAAGTCATCACTAGGTCCATCCACCAACATTGGGTCCATTTTTGAACCTTCGAGCTCAACATGAATGGCCCATAGTTTTCGCCGACTCGAGGCTCGGGTTATCGATCTTGAAAACACAGGTTAAAGGGGTAGAAATCCGGGTGATTTCACATTCCTCCCCCCTTAAAAGAAATTTCATCCTTGAAATTGACGTACTTGAGGTGCCAAAAAGGATAGGATACTTCGCTCGCATTTCATCTTCTTTCTACCACGAGGCTTCTTCAACTATGTGGTTCTTCCACCTAATCTTTACCAATGGAATGGTTCGATTCCGGAGTTGCTTGTCCTTTCGGTCCAATATCTCAGCAGCCTCTTCTTCATAAGACAAATCCACACTCAATCCTTCAGGTTCTTGTGGTAACAGGTGTTCCAGGTTCTCCATGCATTGAAGAAGCATTGAGACATGGAATACATTGTGTACACCTGCCAAAGATGTTGGAAGTGCCAACTGATATGCAACCGGTCCCACTTTCTCTATAATCTCAAAAGGACCAATATATCTTGGACTGAGCTTCCCCTTGATGTTGAACCTCATCACACCTCTCATTGGTGAGACCTTCAGAAAGCCCACCTCCTACTCGAAATTCAAGGTTTGTCCTCCTTTGGTCTGCCTAAGATTTCTGTCTAGATTGCACTACCTTGGTTCTTTCCCTAATCAAATCCACCATATCTCCAGTGGCTTCTATCAATTCAAGGCCCAAAACTCTTCGTTCTCTAGCTTCATCCCAATAGAGGGGAGTTCTACATGTTCGGCCGTATAAAGCCTTGAACGGTGTCATGCCAATGGTAGACTGGTAGCTGTTGTTGTAAGCGAACTCCACCAATGCTAAGTGCTCATCCCAACTTCTACTCTTGTCAACTACACAAGCACGAAGCATGTCCTCCAAGATTTGGATGGTTCTTTCAGACTGTCCGTCCGTTTGGGGATGATGAGTTCTGCTCAAATTCAATTGGGTACCCAAAGCTTTTTGTAGACTCCTCCATAATCTCATTTCTAAGATCTTCATTCGCCGGTACACATGTTCTTCCCCTGTACATTAGAGCATTATCGAAAAATAAAGAGAAATCAATTACCTCTTGAGGATCCAAAGGAATCTTCTCTAGCTTTTCTTGCAACAAGGGATCCGAGGGTTGCAAGGTAATGATTCTATCTCTAAGGGTAGACTTGCTACCTGTTGTGACTAAAATATCCCAGTCCCGGTTCAAACTGGTTCTCTCTGGTCCAATGACAATGCGATTGGGTTCAATTGTTTAAACAAAGTAATCTATGGGTCTGATTAAGATTACGAAGAAAGGGTAATCATAGCCATCCAGTCATAAGCTACAATCTGACGGTCACGGTTAAAAACATTGCAGGCGGGAAAACCTATACAAAAAGGAAGCAAAGGACTCGTCAAGGGTAAGTCTTTTAGATCAATTCAAACACTGGATTCTTTCCTGATTTTACTCCATTAGAACACATCATAATCTCTTTTGAGCTCTGAAGAACTGTCTTCATAAATCTGACTAGACTGTCGGAGACGCGACGCTGATCAAGACGATCGGCTCCGTTTCTAACCGGTGTTTCATTTTCCAGTGAACAAGAGACTAGCAGAGAAATCAAACGAATTAGATCGATCAAGATTTGAAGAGCTTGGTGCGAAGATTGCAGTTCAAAGCTATTGGCAAATTTAGCACCAACATTTTGGCACCGTCTGTGGGAAATCAGCTTGAACAAGTTTAGAACAAAGGTCATGGCTCAATCACCTGAGCGAGAGGAGATATTACCAGTTGAAAGGCAGAAGCAAGCCAGAGGGAGCCGAGAAGAGTAAATTCGAAAAGAAGAACAAGAGAAACCGTTCCAACACTGCAAGTTCCAACAATTCAGACTCGGCAAAAACAAAGAATGACGGAAGATTTCTCACCTCATCCAGCTGAGATTTTTGAAAGACAAGAGAAACAACTTGCAGATACGCTGGTTGCTTCTCATTTGGAACTGGATCCGAATCAAATCACTGAACGATTTGAAAGTATGCAACATCAAATACTTGAAACACAAAATTTGATGAGGTCATTCATCAAGCAAGTCGGAATTCAACCAGAAGGAAGAGTTCTGATCTCACCAGCTAGAAGATCTCGAACTCTTTCTCGAGCTGAGGCGATTTTTGTACCGAATCCTCAGATCCAGAGATCAAGAGAAAGCCAAAGGAGATAAATTCTCAAGGAGGGATCAGGAGAAAGTGCAGATCCAAATTACATTCCTCTGGAATTAGAAGATCGAGGATCATCCAAGGATGATCGATTAAGCCACATTCAAAGTAAAAAGAGTAAAACTCTTGGAAGTTGGAGAGATAAGAGAGAAGCAAGGAGATCAGAAGGTAGCATCTGAAGTTTATGGATTTGAAATCAGTAAAAGATTTCGCATTCTGGACTATCAAATTCAACGATTGACAAACAAAGACGGTGGAGAAAAAGTGGAAGAAGCAATGAATCAAAATCCATTTTCTAAAGACATCATGTCAGCACCATTGCCGCATAATTTTAAACTTCAGGTGTTCACAATGTATGATGGAAGCTCAGATCCGATGGAACACCTGGCTCAATTCAATTCTGTTATGATGTTGGCAAGTAATTCTGATGTTTTAAAGTGTCGATCCTTCCCATCATCATTGAAAGGTCCTGCAACAACTTGGTTCTTCAGTCTGTTACCGGATTCCATTAGAGATTTCAAAGATTTGACAAAAATATTCTTGTCAAGATTCCAAAGTAGCATGAAAAGTAGCAAAACAATGGATAATCTGGCTGCAATTCGCCAGAAGTCAGGAGAGTCAGTTCGAAGTTATATAAAGAGATTCAATCAAGAACCAATTCAGATAAAGAACTTGAATGAAGCAGTAGCTTATGATGCTATGTTCAAAGGATTGACAGACGATCATTTGTTAGAATTTTTAATCATGAACAAACCGGCGAACATTGCAGAATTGACAACCCGGTGTAATCAATATGCTAACATGAAAGATATCCTTCAGGCAAGGAAGGAGACTGATGGTGATGGAAGCAAAAAGAGGGAAGATGGAGTCATGAGGTCTGATCAAAGAGATTGAAGAAGCAATAGAAATTATCCGAGGAATGGTCCTGATCGTCAAATTAGAAGGGATATTCCGAGACCATTCCTGGAAATTATACTCCTCTTAATACTAGAAGATCAAAAATTATGATGCGAATTCAACATCAAGGATTTGTAAAATGGCCAGCACCGATGATAGCAAAGGCAAATGAGCGGAATCCAAACAGATTTTGCAGGTATCACAAAAATCATGGTCATGATACTGATGATTGCAGAATTCTGAAAAATGAAATTGAGTGAGTAATCAGTCAAGGGAGGCTGGATCATTACGTTCAAAGGAGAAATGTAGGTCTCCGGAGAAATGTTGCTGATCAACCGAGAAGATGGGATAACCAGACACCAGTGAGGGAGGACCAAACGAAGAGAGATTTTCAATCTAGTTCTCCAGATGAAAATGCTAAACATCAGGAAAACCAGCAAGTTCAACAGAAGCCAGTCTCCTGTCATGACCATATTAGGGAGTTTAGATTTGAACTTAATTTCAAAGTCTAAGGCTCATGCCAGGTATGTCAATACTGTCTAATCTCATGCTATTCCTAAAAGAATGAAGAAGATGAAGGAAATAGTCTTCACAGAGGAGGAGATGGACGTAATTCAAGAGCCACATGATGATGCCATCGTTGTAGTCATTGAGGTGGCAAACAGAGATATTCACAGGGTTTTAATTGATACGGGGTCTTCTGTAGACATTATGTCATACGAAGCCTTTCAACGGTTGAAGATGGATACTGTCAAGATAAAACCTTGTGAAACAAGATTATTTGGATTTTCTAGAGAATCAACTTCGGTGGAAGGAATTGTGTTGTTAACAATTACATTGGGAACACATCCACAAACAGTAACAAAAGTTACTGAATTTTTGTTAATAAAGAATCTGTCAGCTTACAATATAATTCTAGGAAGGCCAACTCTGAATTCTATTGGAGCTGTGGTTTCAACGAGGCATTTAAAAGTAAAATTCCCAACTGAATGAGGCATTGGAGAATGCAAATCTGATCAGAGAACCTCGAGGCAAAGCTATACAACTTTCTTAAAAGATTCAAAGTCACAAGGTAAAGCTCTTGCCCTTATTGTTGAGGTTATGGATAATAGGGATGAAGAAAGAATTCAGAGAGGAGAACCAGTGGAGAAGGTAGAAAAAATTTCTTTTGATCTCAATAATCCAGACAGGGGAACCATGATTGGGGCTGATCAGACAAATCAAGACAAGGACCTATTGAAAGAATTTCTTCGACTAAATGCAGATGCCTTTGCCTGGTCAACACAAGACATGTCAGGTTTGGGCAGGGAGGTAGCAGAACATTGTCTCTAGATAGACAATACTGCGAAACCAGTAAAACAAAGACGGAGGAATTTCTCATCAGAAAAACATGATGCGATCAAAATCGAAGTGGAAAAGCTCAGAAAGTCAAAATTTATTGAGCAGATTGAATGTCCCAAATGGCTAGCAAATGTCGTAATGGTGAAGAAACAAATGGCAAGTGGAGAATGTGTGTGGATTATACTGATTTGAACAAGGCTTGTTCTAAAGATTGTTATCCTCTGCCACGAATTGATCAGTTGATTGATGCCACATCAGGTCAACAAATGTTAAGTTTTATGGATGCTTATTCTGGCTATAATCAAATTCTTATGAAGAAGGAGGACCAACCTCACACGGCATTTATGACGAATCGAGAAAGCTATTGTTACAAGGTTATGCCTTTCGGATTAAAAAATGCTGGAGCAACATATCAAAGGGCAATGAATAAACTGTTTGCTGATCAGATCGGAAGGAATATGGAGGTTTATGTTGATGATCTTCTCGTAAAAAGCCAATTCAGATCTGATCATCTCACTGATCTAAAGGAATGCTTTGATGTACTCAGAAGGAATGGAATGACACTTAACCCTGAGAAGTGTGCATTTGGAGTTTCATCTGGTAAATTCCTGGGTTATATGGTTACACAAAGGGGTATTGAGGCAAATCCAGAAAAAATCAAGGCCATTTTGGATATGTCAGCACCTAGCAATATGAAAGAGATCCAGAGTTTAAAAGGAAGAGTTGCAGCATTAAGCAGATTCATATCCAAATCAGGGTATAAGTGGGCACCATTCTTCAAGGCGTTGAAAAATTGAAATGCACTTAACGAATTCAGATGGTCAGAGGACTGTCAAAGTTCGTTTGAAGAATTAAAAAGGAGGCTGACCAGTCCATCAGTCCTATCTCGACCGAAACCAAGGGAAGTCTTGCAGATATATTTATCTTCTTCGAAAGCGGCAGTGAGTGCAATATTAATTCGGGAAGAAGGTACTGTTCAAAATCCTATCTACTTTGTAAGTCATACATGTTAGATGCAGAGTCTAGATATCTAGAATTTGAAAAACAGGCCTTAGCTTTGATAATAGCGGCCAGAAAGCTTAGGCCCTATTTTCAGGCTCATCCAATTATTATTTTTACTAACTGGCCTTTAAAGAAAGTATTGCATAAGTCTGATCTTGCCAGGAGAATGGTATCATGGGCAGTAGAATTGACTGAACATGATATAGACTATAAGCCCAGAACTGCGATAAAGGCACAAGTCTTAGCTGATTTTATTGCTGAAAATATTTCATCACCAGAGGAGCAGAAAGATTCTAGTGAAATATCTACTGGATGGATTCTTCATGTTGACGGATCAAATCATTCTCAGGGATCAAGAGCAGCCATGATTTTACAAAGTCCGTTAGGATTTGTAATTCAAAACGCTCTTCGATTTAACTTCCATGCTTCAAATAATGAAGCAGAGTACGAAGCTCTCATTGTGGGATTATGACTGGCCAAATCCCCATGTGTGCAAAACATTGAAGTGAAAAGCGATTCTGAGCTGATGGTCAGTCAAGTCACGGGAGTATATGAAGCGAAAGATGATCGAATGATCAGTTATCTTAAGAAGGTGTTAGAATGTAAAAGATGGTTTTCACAATTCTCAATTATGAGACTATCCAGAAATCAGAACACAATGGCAGATTCTCTTGCGAAGTTAGCATCTGCAAAATTTACTTCTTTACCGCAGGCTGTATATATCGAGGAGCTAGATGTTCCAGCATATTCAGAGCCAAAGATAATGGAAATTGATACGGATCCTATTATACAGTATCTTAAAGAGGATATTGTCCCTGAAGACAGAGAAAAGGCCAGAACTTTGAAAAGAAGAGCTGCAAAGTTTATTCTAAAGAATGAATTGTTATATAAAAGAACAATTTTTGGGCCACTTTTGAAGTGTTTGGGACCATCTGATGCACAATATGCTCTGGCGGAGGTCCTTAAAGGGATCTGTGGAAGTCATTTAGGTGGGAAAGCTTTGGCCTATAAAATTCTGAGGCAAGGATTCTATTGGCCACGAATGCAAGCTGAAGCAAATGAATATGTAAGAAGATGCCATCAGTGCCAAATTCATGCTCCAATCCAGAACCAACCGGTAGAACAGCTAACATCTATTCTCAATCCATCCATTTGCAATGTGGGGGATGGATTTACTTGGTCCATTTCTTGTTGCGTCTGGAGGAAGACAATTTGTGGTAGTTGCAATTGATTATTTTACAAAATGGGTGGAGGCAGAAGCCTTAGCCTTAGCCACAACCACAACAAATCAAATTGAGATGTTTTTCAGAAATAAGGTCATCCTAAGATATGGTTTGCCAAAAGTCTTATTGACAGATCACGGAACTCAATTTGACAATGAAAGGTTCAAGGAATTCTGTGCAGATTACTGCATCGAATGCAAAAACTCTTCTGTGGCATATCCTCAATGCAATGGTCAGATCAAGATAACTAATAGAACTCTCTTGCAGGGAATTAAAAGAAGACTGGATGAGGCAAACAGCCTGTGGGTTGATGAGTTACCTCATGTGTTATGGGCATATAGAACTACAGCCAGAACACCAATGGGAGAAACACCTTTTAAGTTGGCATAGGGATTCGAGGCATTGGCTCCAGTGGAGGTAATGGTTGGGTCAAATAGATCAGAGAGGTTCGATCCAGTAACTAACGAAGAAGGATTGAGGGTAAATCTAGAGTTTTTGGATGAAGTTAGGGAGAGGGCTCTGTATCGAAATATGGAGTACCAGAGGAGAACAACGGCATACTATAATGCTCGTGTCAGACCTAAGTCTTTTAAAGTTGGAGATTTGGTCTTGAGGAAAAAATCAGCATCATACTCGAGAAACTGTGGAAAGCTCTCTGCAAACTGGGAACGGACCATATGTGATAACAAAGACTGTGAGCAAAAATACATATTGGCTCAAGGATGTTTATGGAAGCTGTTTGAGGCGACCATGGAATGTAATTCACCTCAAGAAGTATTATCAATAGAAAGGGAGCATAATTTTCTGGTATTCTTGAAGAAATTATTTCTATCAACCATTGTCACCAAAAGATTCTTCTTCAAATTGCACAAAAGGTCTTTTGGGTTTTGGGGGGAACGGGCTTTGACGGGGGCGACTTCTTAACACCGATCCAGGATCATTCCTCCCGAGGGTGATCTCGGCTTTCGAGGGGGGGGGCCCGGCTGGAGTGGGGGGATGCTAGCTAATCATGGATCATTCCTTCCGAGGGTGATCCCGACTTTTCATAAGTCAGGCTCAAGTAGCCAGCCTTCCGAGGCCTGGTCATGCTTTCCAAAGCTGATCACGGATCATTCCTTTCGAGGGTGATCCCGACTTTTCATAAGTCAGGCTCAAGTAGCCAACCTTCCGAGGCCTAGTCATGCTTTTCGAAGCTGATCACGAATCATTCCTTCTGAGGGTGGTCCCAACTTTTCGTAAGTCAGGCTCAAGTAGCTAGCCTTTCGGGGCACGGTCATGCTAGCTTAATCATGGATCATTCCTTCCAAGGGTGGTCTCGACTTTCCGAAGTCAGGCTCAAGTAGCCAGCCTTCCGAGGCAACCTTTCGATCAAGGGCAGAGGAGTTGATCAAGAAGATTTCTTACAAGACAGATTATATTGAAGATTCTAATCAAAGTTGCTAAGATTTTCTTCAACTATTGTCCAAGGACAGAGAGTTTTTAATCAGCTATTAAGGCTCTTGTCAACTCGTGTTTTCTCTAAGGGCATCTGATCAGCTATTAAGGCTTTCGTCAGCTGTTTTCTTAAAAAGCTTTATCAGCCACTTTTTCATAAGAATACTTCATCAACAACTGATCAAAGATATAGCGGGCAGGGGACAAGGTGGTCGAAGTATAGTGTGTGATCAGATGTGCAACAGGTCAAGGATTGCTGCCATTTTTCATGTTTATGATCAACGTTGCAAAGATTCTCTTCAAAATTTATTTTATCAAAGCCACATAGAGAAAAAGAAAAGAAAGGGAAGTTCTATTGATATAAAAAGAGATTACCAAAGTCAAAGCCATTGTATCAAAAGGTTAACAAAAAGGTAAGCTAAAAAGACAAAGGAAATTATTTTCTTAAACATCTGGATTTGCAGGTGGACTGCTATCTATAGCAGCATTCTTATCACCTTTTGGAGGTGACTCATCATCATTGGAAGAATAATTGTTGTCAGAACTGGTAGTCTCATCATTAGCATCTTCCGAAGAACTACTTGAATCTGGATGCTTTAAATTTCTGAGATCAAAAAACTTTCTAAACGGGAGAAACTCTGGAGGCAGCAGCTTGAAATCCACATTGGGGCAAATTTTGAGAATTTCAAAAAAGATTTTATCAGAACAGACCTTTACCACGTTCTTGCAGAATCCAAGGAAAGCTGGATTATCTCCTGCCTCCTCCATTGATGAGGTAACTGAACTGAGAACAACTTGATGTTCATCATGAATTCTTTTCTTTTCTAGTTCAAATTGTTTCCTTTCTGACTGCATGTCTTCAAGCATAGAAGTTTTATCCTTCAGAGTCTCATCCAAAAGAACATCTAGATTTTCTTTTTCCTTAGAAATCAAATTTAAAGAAACCTTGAGATTATCTCTTTCTGCAGAAACCTCGCAAAATCTCAATCCCAGATTATCATTCTGATATTCCAAATCAGATTTTTCCTGCAAAACTGAATTAAAGGCTTTATGATGATACTCATGTGCCAACTCCAAGTTTGCATTTAATTTCTCAGTCCTTTCAAGCTTCTCTAAGAGTTCACTTTTCTCTTTCTCAACACCTTTCGACCAAGCAAAAGCCTTGGCTAATTTTTCTTTAAGATCCTCTCTCTCAATTGTAGCAAGTCTAGCCCTTTCAAGAGCATCATTCTTTAAAATTTCGAATTATAGAAGCTCATCTTTGTGGTTTAAAACAGAAATCCTTAAAAGAGAAACTTCTTCCTGCAAGTCCAGTGCATAGGTCGAGCAGAGTTGGAAATCATTTTGTAAATCATCTATATCATTGCACAAATCTATCTCTCTGAATTTAGCGGTTGTCAATTTTCTCTCTGAAGATTTCAAACTGTTTCTGAGTTCCTATATGTCACATCCACCCAGCCGGTACCCCATTTGGAATACCCGGGATGTGATCCACAGTCCAAGGATCAATGATCTGAGGTCCATGCCTCCCACATACACAGTAACACAATCATGAACAGTAATAATCAATGGTAAAAACAGCTAATACCAAGTATCATGAATGAGATAAGATTAACTAAATCAGAGTACGGAATGTAGATAATAATAAAGTGTGATCAAAATCATAAAGGGTGAGAAGGTGTGGTAGTCACCCTCTCAGAGCAGCGGAAAAGAAGTAAATCAAGTTAGTTACATATCCGAATATCACCAGAATAATTCAAAGACAAGTTAATTACAATATCCAAGGTTCCACAAATACACCAGGGGAATGGGGCACTATGCTAGGGTTTCTTCTATACTAATGGTAGTCTCCTCAACAGTACGGATGAAGTAAACCCAGCGCTGCCGCTCCCGCACAACTGTGGGGCTAACCCTGGTGCGGATAATAATCCACCTCGGCTCCAATATACGAATCCTCACCGACGCCACTACCCGGAGGGTAGTATGTGGAATCATAGTCCGCCTCATAGGAGGTGCCATTGTAATCTTCAGTACCTGGAAAGTAATCTAAAACATTTGCACAAAAGGAATGAGTTCGAAGAACTCAGCAAGGAAGTTATTCCATAATTAGAAATTATACACATTCAGAACATATAATAATGCAATGTGATATGGAACTTATGATGCAGGTATGAGCCTGACTCTATGAATGCTGGTCTCTAAGGTAGACATGCTTTAAGTCATAGCACCGTACTTCTCTGGGTCGTCAGTCACTCTCCCATTTCCATATCTTGGGAATGCCCGGGGAAGATCGGTAAAGTCATCAAAAACCATGGTAAGGGGATCGGTCACCGCTCTCTCACATCACCATTTGGTCAAGTACTGGCGCATGTCACAGTAAAGCCTAGCCCAATGCAAGTCATCTACTCAGTCGGTCAAGTCAGATTCAGATACGTCCATTCTTCCCCCCTTAAAAGATTCCTCCCACTTCCAACTAGGAATAGGAAGAAAAAAAAAAGAGGGGGGGGGGAGAACCACCCACACACAAACAAAACACAAAAAAAAAAAAAAAAAAAAAAAAAAAACCCAGGAATAGAAAAAAGAAATCCGTTGGGGGGTTCCCCCACCTCCCCCACGCGCCCACCCCCCCCACACAACAAAAAAAAAAAAAAAAACACCCCCACCCCACCCCAATCCACCAAAAATGTTCCTTCAAGTCCTTGTACATCTTGGTGCTTCCCATGTGTATAGTAAAGACTGACTGGTGTGCTTCCTTCAATATTTCTTTCTTAATTTCATCGTTTGCATGCACACACAGTCTTCCTCTAAACAACAAAGCACCATTCATGGATATACCAAAGTCGGGGTCCGACTCAGGATTCGAAGAAATCTTCTCAATTTTGATCAAAAGCTCTTGATCAGAACTCTGCAGAGCAACAATCTTATCTCTAAGACCAGATCTTGCCGTCATGGCAGAAAGAATAAAATCAGAATTCTCAGGGACGATTTCCAAATCAAAACTCTCAATAGAAGACCACAATGGTAAACTCAAAGCATTCAAATCCAAAGTCTTCTTCTGGTTCTTCCTACTAAGAGCATCAACAACAACGTTTGCTTTCCCAGGGTGATACTGAATATCACAATCATAATCGGAGACTAGTTCCAACCATCTCCTTTGTCTCATGTTCAACTCCTTTTGGGTGAAAAAGTATTTCAAACTCTTATGATCCGTGAAAATGGCAATCTTCTCACCATAGAGGTAATGTCTCCAAATCTTCAAAGCAAAGACAACAGCGGCAAGTTCTAGATCGTGAGTGGGGTAATTCCGCTCGTAATCTTTCAATCGCCGAGAAGCATAGGCTACGACCTTGCCATGTTGCATCAAGACACAACCCAATCCAATCTTTGACGCATCGGTATAAACCGTCATACCACCGGAACTATCGGTATAGTCAAAACCGGGGCACTTGTCAATCTATCTTTCAACTCTTGGAAATTCTTCTCACAGGCGCCGACCAAACAAACTTCTCTTCTTTCCTGGTCAACTTAGTCATAGGAGCAGCCAACCGAGAAAAGTTCTCAATAAACCTTCTGAAGTAACCCGCCAATCCAAGAAAACTTCTTATTTCCGTTACCGACTTCGGTCTTTCCCAATCAGCCACAGCTTGAACCTTTTCAGGATCGACACGAATACCTTCGGCTGAAACCACATGACCAAGGAATACCACTCTCTTAAGCCAGAAATCACACTTGCTAAACTTAGCGAACAACTTCTTTTCTCGCAACCTTTGCAAAGTGAAACTTAGATGACTCGCATGCTCTTCTTCGCTCTTCGAATAGATCAAGATGTCATCAATGAAAACAATCACAAACTTATCAAGCACATCGTGAAATACTCGGTTCATGAGGTCCATGAACACCGCAGGAGCATTGGTCAATCCGAAGGGCATGACTCTAAACTCGTAGTGACCATACCGCGTTCGGAAAGCTGTCTTGAAGATATCACTAGACTTCACTTTCAATTGGTGATATCCGGACCTTAAGTCAATCTTTGAGAACACAACTCGCACCCTTCAACCGATCGAAGAGATCATCAATTCTGGGCAGCGGGTATCTATTCTTGATAGTCAACTTATTCAACTCACGGTAGTTGATGCACAAGCGCATACTACCGTCTTTCTTCTTGACAAACAAGACCGGAGCTCCCCAAGGTGACACACTAGGCTGTACGAAACCTCTATCAATGAGCTCATTCAACTGATTTTGCAACTCTTTCAACTCAGTAGGGAGCCATCCTATACGGAGCTTTAGATACCGGAGCGGCACCAGGGGACGAGATCAATAGAAAACTCGACATCCCCTCGTCCGGAGGCACTCCCGATAGATCATCGGGGAAGACATCAACAAAGTCGCAGCACAACTCGACTTCATCGACTCTTTTCTCCACTTTACCCTTGCCTTCGGATGAAGCATCATCCACTAGGGCATAGACTTGCATCAGTGCAGGACAAGACCTTCTTACAAACCCTTCTCTTTTCACCCTGAAATTCTAAGACCGGACTTCCACAAATATGGAATTGAATCTTCTTTGAGGAACAAAGGAACACAGCTTTGTGGGCTGTTAACCAATCAATTCCCAAAATAATATCAAAGTCCTTCATATCAAGAATTACAAAATTGGCTTCCAAGTTCTTCTCACCAATCAACACAGGACATTTAGATAACCCCTTATCTAGTTTCACAATAGGACCAGTAGGTGTACTAATCAATAAACAACTAGACAACTTCTCAGGGATTAGGTTAGTCTTCTTGATGAATGCAGATGACATGAACGAATGAGATGCACCCGTATCAAATAAGACAAATGCAGAAATAGAAGCAACTAACAATGTACCTGTAATCACTTCATGGCTTGGATCCTGCTCAAAGACTGGAAATACTGAAAACTTTACCAGAGGGAGGAGTAGGAGCACTCTTCACCACCGGAGCAGGCTGCTGGGCAGTGCCGCTCGGACAGCACGAGCGAAATGACCAGCTTGCTTGCAAGAGAAGCAAACAGATTGCTGGATCCAACAGGGGGTGGCTGCAACAGAGGGCTTCCCGAACAAAAGGCCTAGCACTTGCACTTGCACTTGCACTTGCTGGTGGTCGGTTTCCGCCATATCGTCTAAACCGGCCGGGCTGCCGAAACCCGAGTTCCGACCTACACTCTTAGGCTGAAAGGTAGGAGTGGGGTAGGGTGTAGGTCTCACAAAACGCCGGTCATTACGATCCACCAAACCAGAATTCCTTGATTGCCGTGGCTTTTGCACACGAGCACTTTCCTTCTCTCGTTTCTTCCAACTTCTTCGAGTTCTCGCACCACTTGAGCATAGCTCACTAGAGGCTGGACTGTGAGGTAAGCTTTAATAGCAGGGCGCAGTCCTTTGAAGAACTTCTTTGCTTTGGTGAGGTCATCCTTCAAAGAATCTGGAGCAAAGAAATGAAGCTCCTCGAACTTCTGTTGGTACTCCAACACGGACAGAGATCCTTGAGTAAGAACCATGAACTCAGCTTCCTTCGCATCTTTCACCGCCTCTGGGAAAGTAATTCATACAAAAAGCCTCTTTGAACAACTCCCAAGTTACAACTCCCGCATGCAAACCTTCCAAAACAGGCCGAGTGGAGATCCACCATGCATTAGCTTCTTGTTGCAACTTCTGTTCAAAGCAAACAGAATCTTCTGAGCTTCCGAGCATTGCAGATGTCGGAAAGCCTTCTCCAACTCACGAAGCCACTTGTTAGGAAACAAGGGGTCCTTGGTAACTCCAATGAAAGTGGGTACTTGCATCTTCAGAAAACTCTCCATCAGACGAGTATGAGGAGTTCAAGCTAAACCTCCCGCATTCAGGACTGCGGCATGAGGATTCACATTAGCACCAGCTCGAGTCTCATTATGCAGAGTCATGAAACCCACCAACATCTGGTTGAACTGAGCTGCTTGCTGCTGCATCATATTGCCCATAATATTGGCAATATCTCGGAAACTTCCAACATTCGGGGCACCGGGTATCTCATGGGTACCCTGATCAACATTAGGTATCTCACCACCTCCATGAGGTATTTCACCACCTCCTTGACCACTGGATTCACCACGCCCACTTCTCAGAGTAACCATTCTGCAAAACTGAGAACATCAAAATACCGAATTTCGAAGTTTCAACAAAAACCACAAGTCCAAATGATTTGAAAACTTAAATCATGCTCAAATATATCCATATAGTCATCAAACAATAATCCATAAGGCAAAAATCACATTTTCCAAAAATTCAACAGCAAAAGAGGTCTCTGTGACCATTGGTCGAGTGATTGGTCGACTGACCCAGTCGACCAATGAAGACAGAATGCGAAAATTCGCATTATAAGCCTCATTTCCACATTCCAACTTCATTCTAACTTCTTCCAAAGGTGAGAGAGCTCTAGGGAAAGTCTCCAAAGGTTCTCACAAGTGTTCTTGAGGTATTTTGGTGCTCCAACAACAACACAACAACACACAACCATCACAAACAAGGTAAATCTCTCATTCTTTCTTCCATTTTCATCTTCTCATGCTTGCATTTCAAACAAAACCATGCTTTGCTTGTATCCAATGCTAGAAATCATGCTTAGGAATGCTTAGAAACATATTCCCTAGGTTTTAAACACAATGCCATGCATAGACAACAAGTTTTAACATATTGGTGTTCATCTCGCAACGTTTTCATACCGAAATCGTTATCTTTAGAAAAATTTTGTTTTCTCTCAAACCGCTTGAAATTTTCGCACGAGATCAAATGCTACATGCTCAAGATGATACTGTAGATAGGTCCATACAATTTGATTTAACCAACTTCAACTTTTCAAAAATCCAATTTTGACCTAAATTGCAAAATCCCCAAATTTCCTTCTTGCTGAATTTTTCGCTTTAATCCAAGTTTTCAATCGATTTTCATCAAACAAACCTCATAGACATGAAATTCCAAGTATTGCGCACATGCTAGTATGTTCAAATCAAATTTCCCCCAAATTTGAAATTTTCCGAAAAATTACGAAAATACCCTTTTGGCTCAAATCTTAAGGTAGCACTAACTGGAATTGTCTCTTGTCTCTTTCACAGATACACACTATGCAGAGGGGAGGGCGAGGATGAGGTAGAGGTCATGGTCGCATTGTAGGTGCACTTAGGGGCAGAGGTCAGGTTCCCTCAGAGCCTAGACAGGAGGTTAGGAGACCAGACATGTTTGACACACCTCAGGCCGAGTTCCTATACGAGGCCTACTTTAGTTACTGCAATATCGAGATGGGGCGTCTACTTCACTTACGCCAGCTCAGAGTCTTTAGGATTCGGCAGAGATTCGACACATTGCAGTGGACTCATCTCTTCACCGAGGATCTGCCGGTATACCCGGAACTAGTGAGGTTGTTCTTCAGCAACCTTACCTACACAGAGGAGGCTCGAGGCCAAGGACATCCACTTAGACTTGTCCTCCGGGAGCAGGGTCTTCCGGACTCGATTCGCTTCTCCACTCGAGCACCGGCTGAGATCTTGCAGTGTTCCTTACTATCCACAGCAGTGTGTGTGGATACCTGCAGGAGCAGATCCGGGACAGCCATCCGATGCCGTACAAGCTTCGCGAGATATGCTCTACGCTATGGGATAGCCGTCGATGCTTCACTCCGTGGACCAGCGGACTGATGACGGATTCTGCACGGATTATTGATCGCATAGTCGGCCGAAACATTATGCCGAAAGCCGGTCATCACCATCGGGTCACAGTGATGGAGGCCTTAGTCATCTACCGCATCTACATGGGCTTGGAGATCGATCTCTCCTACATCATTCAGCAGGTCATGCTGGACTTAGTTCTGCGGCCTAGCATGCGGAACCTTTGCTATGGAAGGCTACTGACCTTGATCTTCGGGCATTTCGGGGTGAGCTTCGAGGATACACCGGTGGACACCGGTTCACAGTGGATACTCTATTGGGACTCGGACCATTCGTCGGATGAGACCGCAGCAGCTCGAGAGATCTCCCGGTCCGGAGGGTGAGGATGATGAGGAGTCAGAGGATGAGGATCAGGGGTCAGAGGATGGAGGAGAGGATACCGGTCCTGATAATGATGATCAGGCCGGAGATGATGCAGATATGCACAAGGATGAGCCAGTGCATCACGAGTTTCCTTCATCACACTTCAAGGCAGGTGGCCCTTCATATGCAGTTCCAGAGACTTCAGATCTTGGGGCACAGATGAGATCGATGACTTCCATGCTAGAAAGGATGGAGGTCAGACAGGAGCAGATGTATGAGAGGATGGAGTCACGACAGGATAGGATAGAGCATCAGGTGACTCAGCTAGCGGAGGAGTTCAGAGCATTCAGAGATCAGAGAAGATCACCTAGATAGACTGTACCCTAGGATTTTCATTTATGCATTTTAGATGTAATCGTTGTAAAAACTTTTGAAATTAATGAAGTTCATTTTGTTTCACTTAATTATTGTATATTATGCACCTTTCTTTTCTTTGCATTAGTGACATTTGTTTAAGTATAATTATGGTATGTTATTCAGAAATGTTCTGTTATGCTTCATAGGTTAAGTTTCTAATCCAAGTGTTCTATTATTCACTTCTAAGAGTAGAAGAGTCATTTCAAATCAATGACTCAGGAATGTTCAGTTATTGTCTTTTGTGGTTAGGATTTCCTAGAACCTTGGGCTCTGATACCAATCTGTCACATCCTCCCAGCCGGTACCCTATCTGGCATACCCGAGAGTGTGATCCACAGCCCGAAGATCAGGTATCGAGTAATCAACCTCCCACATAAACAATAACATAATCATGAACAATAACAATAAAAGTGCGGAAGATAAACCATAGATCTAATAAGGAAAGAATGAATCATAAATAAATCAGAGTACTAGATATAATCAGAGTGTCAAAAACAGATATGTAAAGTGTGGCAAAATCCCACTCTACAACCAGCGGAAAAGTAGCTCTAAAAGAGAATAAACTAGACAAAATCTAATCCCAGTAGCAAGTACAATGGGTAACTAAATTGTTCTCCACTTTATAGACAACATCCTTATAAGTATAAATCTCATAAATGGCACAAGGACGCTTCCACTCAATGGTCGGACTAAGCATCGTACGGAGCATAACCACTCGCGGAATCTTCAGTGTAATTGTTGTAACCGCAATCACCTTCCTGGAGATATGCCTCTTCGCCTTGCGCTTCTTCATAGGGACCGTCATAATATTCAGTACCTGCAGAATAGTCTAACAAACATTGTACAATAAAGGAATGAGTTTCAAAGAAACTCAGTAAGGCAGTTAAATCCATAATAACATAAATGGCAGGATTTCAGAACAAACATAAATGCAATATGATATGAGACAAGCAATGAATGAATGAATCTAACTCTATGTATGCTGGTCTCTATTGGCAGACATGCTTTAAGTCATAGCACCGTACTTCTTTAGGAAGGTCTCAATCACTCAGCATCAGTTGGTAATTGGTCCGGCATCCCTCGGGACATTCCATGGCTGGGGGTTAAGTCACCACTCTCTCACATCACCATTGGTCTAAGTACCGGCGCATGTCAGGGTTAAAACCTAGCCAAATGCAAGTCTTCTACTTAGTTACATCAAGTCAGATCCAGATACGTCCATTCCTCGTCCCTGACGATCCTTTCCGGTATCCTTCACACTAGAGTCCTCATAGTCCCTGACTACGGACTCATCAACCCTATTGATCATCCACATATGGTAAACGGGAAGCTCTCACGTCCTCTCACGGGTTGGTTACCGGTCTTAAGCGCCCGTGAGCCCAAGTCTAACCATATGCAACCCTACCAATAAATGGCCCCCACAATGTGATTCCTGTCCTCTCACGGGTTGGTTACCGGTCTTGAGCGCCCATGAATCCCCATTGCTACCACGGGTCGTTCGGTCTCAATACCCCTCCGATTAGGGTCTGACATAACAGGACATCCTAGCCAAACACTACTAGACAATCCTAGATATTTCATCCAACAGTTTAGGAAGGTGTCCAAAGGGCATCTCCGGAAACATCCCATAATATTCCCGTAGTAGTCCAAGGACAGAAGTGTCAAAAGGACACCTCTCCTTTCCAAACCATACTTAAGCATACACATGCATCAATTCATATCATCACATATATGGTAACTTCATATATGGAAAGAAATCAATAATTACAATCACTTTGTATAAAATTGGTAAGTAAATCATACATGAGTCAATTCAATATGATTAAGTAATGCTACTGATATCAAGACAGTACCACAGTAGTATAACATCATAAGAATCTAATTAAAGAAATAACTTAACAAGATTCTAATATAGAAACTAAGATATGCAATTTATGTTGTTAAAGAAGTAACCATCCTTACCTTTTATAACTCGCAAAGGAATCCTAAGAAGTCAAGTAAGATCTTGGCAAACTTGAGAAGAAGGTCCTAAACAAGTGCATACAACATATTAGGAAAGATCCCTAACAGGAAAGATACCAAAACATCCAAAACAGACCAATTCTAGAGTTGCTGTACTCATTGGTCGAGTGGATTGGTCGACTGGTCCAGTCAACCAATGCAGACAGTAGCCAAAAAAACAGAGTTTTAAGATATGAAATCCGAATTTGGTGGTTCAAAAGGGTACTAATCAAGGGGTAAACTACATCAGTAGTATTCTAACATATAGGGGACCTCAAAACACTAATCCAATCAAGCCATCAAGATCCAAATTAGGAAACAAAAAGTTACCATAATTAGATCAACCATGGATCTTGAAGAATTCTAGATAGAAATCAAAGACAAGAACAATAGGAGGATGGATCATTGCTTCAGGTAAAGATATCATGAAAAGCATACTTAGATCTTCAAGGAAATAGGCTTAAAAGCATAAATCTAAATAAGGAAACAAAACCTACCATATATGTAACTATCATGATTCATGAAGCACACATAGTATGGTAGAAGAGAACAACTAGAGATTGATAGATCATGGATCATGAAAAGAAAACACAGCATTTGACTACTAACATGATCAATATAGAAGATCCAAGGAGATCAGAATTCAAATAAGAAGTTAAACAAAGATTAGATCATGGTTTGATCATGATTCCTTCAAAAGCTTGCAATGATCATGGTTAAGATCATTGTTCTAGCCATTAATCCTTAGGATGATCATGAGAGACAAGTCCAGAGATGTTTGCAACAGAGAATGCAGCATCTCCTCTACTGTCTCAACTCAAAAAGGAAAGAAAATCAGAGATGGAGGAGAAGAAGAGAGTATAGACATACCTTTTGATGCAAAAGGAAGAGTTTCGACGAAGATCCGTCAAGAAAATCACCAAGGATGCAAGGGAGATGACTTGCAGAGGTCTTTGGTTCGTTCCAAAGAGTTTGGAGGCAGCAAATACGAAGTAGACTCGAGATTGGACTTAAATAGAGCAAGAAAAACCTAATTGCCAAAGACAGCACTCATTGGTCGAGTGGATTGGTCGACTGGTCTAGTCGACCAATCAGTCGACCAATGCTGACAGCAATTCCAAAACAGGGAATTGAAGACCTAGATCAAATCCAATCCTAAAGGGGTTTTGCACACATGTCAAGTGACTTACCTAATAGGTAGAAATGCCTTCAAACCAGCTAGAGAGCACTCCAAGTCCATCAACTAATCCGATCTTCATCAAGATTCAGTTTCCATAAATAGAACTTCATCATCAACTCTCATGGATTCAAAGCCAGACACCAAGTCCTCCACTGGGATGGCCCAAAGCTGACTTCTTACTTTACTTCGGGTCACAGGACCTACAAATAACAAGGTTTCCGGGTCAAGGTTAGGGCTGGGTTTCACACCAATGTTAAACTAAATCAATGAAAGGAAGAGTTTTAGATCCTTTACCTTAGTGATTTTCTGCAATGGATCTAGACACTGGAGGTGCCTTTGCGTTCCCTTTCCCTTCTTCCAACTTGTGAAGTCTATAGGTTATTTCCAAGCTTCCAAATCGGCGAACCACAATGATAGAGGTTCAGGATTAGCTTGGAGAATTCGTAGAGCATGGGAGAGTAATCTAAATCATGTGTTTCTATTTGGTTTTCCATCCCTCTATTTATAATGTTTTCCCTCAACCCTAATTCCTTACTTAGGGTTTTCCTTAGACTCATCTTAGGGAGGGAATATTAGAGTCCTCATTAGACTCAATTAAATAAAGGAGTAGTCATCTCAGACTACATAACCATCTTGCCGCCACCTATGGCACAAATTGTAGTGGGACCACCCACTATTATTAACAGTTTGAATCCCTTCCTTCCCTTGGTTTCTCCTCCTCCTTTAGCCTCATCCTTGAACAAACATTATAAAGTGTGAGTATGAGAGAATAGGAACTCAAAATAGGGGTTTAAACAGTAAAAACCCAATTCTGCCCCGAAGCTGGAAAATGGGTGGGGGTTGGGGCGGTTGATTGGTCCTAATCGGTGCATGTTGAAGGATTTTGATATCATTTTGGGTATTGATTGGTTGACTACCCATAATGCTGTAATTCTTTGTTCTTCAAAGAGAATTCAGTTTCAGATTAGTGGAAGTTCAATTTTTGAATTCCAAGGCGAGAAAGGAAGAATTAGTAAGAA
Organism: Hakea prostrata; assembly: GCF_041222555.1. NCBI lineage: Eukaryota > Viridiplantae > Streptophyta > Magnoliopsida > Proteales > Proteaceae > Hakea > Hakea prostrata. The sequence continues at coordinate 1,362,645 of NC_142600.1, forward strand.
CACCTTGTCCGCACTGATGCAAGTCTATGCATTAGTAGAAGGGATGCCATCTGAAGGAAAGGTTAAGGAAGGAGAGAAAGTAGAAGAAGTCAGGATTGTATGTGACTTCGTTGATGTCTTTCCGTAGGATCTGTCAGGTGTGCCACCTGATAGAGAAGTGGAATTTTCAATTGATCTAATCCCTGGAGCTGCCCAGTATCTAAGGCTCCATATAGAATGGCTCCTACCGAGTTGGAAGAGTTGCAAAAGCAGTTGAAAGAACTCTTAGATAGAAATTTCATTCAACCTAGTGTATCTATCACACCCCACCCGTCGGTCTCGGTTACCCGCCCGACAACCCGTGTGTGCGATCCGTCACAAGATCCAAGGTTTTAGTCTATCAACAATATTTAAGACAATATAGATAATCAAGAGCAAAGAATATTCAATAACTGAATTAAATGAATTACAGAAGCCCAAAATACTCCAATATCAAAGGAAAGAAATAAAGAATAAAGGATAAAACAAAAATGAGGGCAGCGGAATAATTCAAAAGTATTTATATCAGTTTCTTTCCAGTTTGCTTTTCTAAGTCAATGAACTTAGACTCCAGTTTAATAAGGTGAGGGGTCCTCCAATTCTTCTCCAGTCTTTGTGCGAACTGCCTGACCACCTTTCGCCTCTGACCATCAACAGGTGCGATAAGCGCACTCCATGCACCCGCAGGAACTCCCGCACATGCTATTTCCATCTCCCACTGGCGGTGCCACATCTTCTTCCAACGGGATGGTTCCTTCATAGGAAACCAGCCCATCTTTAGATATAAATCCTTCTTCTGTATAGGCTAAAAACATACAAAGAATAAAGGAATGAGTTCTAAAGAACTCAGTAAGAAACAATCATATATCTCATCCATCATCCAAAAATGCCATGATACAACAGTAATATGAATGAATGCAAAATATGAATGATGCTATGATTTCTAACTATGCAAGTCTCTAATAGCTGACATGCTTTAAGATAAACACCAGCCCTACTCTGGGTAAGTCTCATCACTCTGATCCGGCTAGGATTGGTTACCTCTGTAGGGATCCAGGGAAAAAGGGAAAGTCCACACCTGGCTCACAAACCATGGTTAGGGGTTAAGTCCACACTCTCTCACCACGACCATTGGTAATGAGTACTGGCGCATGTCGGGGTTTCTAATCCAATGCAAGGTCATAATGGTTACATGTCTACATGAAGTCCAGATACATCCCCTATGGCACCAACCAACTCGGTTCAAGATCCTTCGCAACCTAGGAGTAAGAATCCTCACGGACCGGCTACCCTGTTGGACTCTACTCCTTAACCCTATGGTCATCCACATATTATTGGGGCGGATGCTCTCATGATTCCTCACGACACCCGGTCCGGTCCTTGGACATCCATGAGCCCAACCCTAACATATGCAACCCTACCATTTCATGACCAACAGTGGACCACCAAGTCACATCACTGTCATCACGGGTCACTCGGTTTCAATCCCCCTACCGAAAGGGTAGTAGCATGTGGGGTACCTAACCATGCAATCTAGACTCATCCTAACAATGTCATCAATTAATCATGATAGTGCAGAAGGTATTAGCAGGCATGTGTCCCATTCCACAGCCTTCTGATATCATCAGCCAAGATATCCCAAAAGGAACACCCCAACTATCATAACCATATACCAATTACCATAATCATATAACACTCACAATTCACCGGGTAATTATGAAATCAAAGCAAACAGCAGTAGTATATTAGAAATAAATACAACTACAGCAGCATATAACAATAGAAATTAAGACTAACAACTATCAGATTAACATGTTCAAGTATATGTAGATAGAGAAGATAGACTGTCCTTACTTGCATATAACTGAAACGTCCGTAAAATGGAATCCAGTAACTATTAGTAGACTTTTCTTTTAAACAGTAATCACCTAAACACAGGGTTATTAGAATATATAAGTTACATGAATCAATTTGAATCAGAACCGAAATCCAATTGGTCACTGTTTACCAGCCGGTCGCTTGTGTCGGTCGCTTAGGTTAAGCGACCGCCACTAGTGACCGCCCCAAAAACAGTGAGTTTCAATCCGAAACTCAGGCTTCTGATTACTCGATTTCAATCCGGATTTCGAGTAATCTTGACCTAAGTCTCGAATTAAACACTCCCTAAGCCAAAAGGGTGAGAGAAAATTAACCATTACCATCAATAGATTACCCATAACCCTCTCCTTGATTGGATTAACCATCTCACGGAAGCAGGGTTCTGTTTACGGTTATTCCATCTCAAGTAAATTTAAAAGAGAGTTAAAATATCCAAGGGGTAATCACAAAGACGAGGGAAAAAGGGTAAAACCAATCTAACAGAGAAAAGAGAGTAAAGAACGAAGGGTTAGTTCAATACCTCACACCAGAAAGCCAGAGAAGAAAAGAACTGATCTTCCAAGTCACTGTCAGTACTCCAGAGACTCTTTCGGATCTTCCCCGCAGCCGTCTAACCTCCCAAATAAGCAACCACGAATAAAGTATTCGTTAATTAGACGGAGGTTACCTTATATAGAAGTCAGGGGGCAAAATAGGGCAAAATCCCCGAAAACAGACCGGGCGGTCGCTTGAGCCGGTCGCTTAGGTTGAGCGACCGCCACTAGTAACCGCCCCCATGTAATTGGCCATACAAGGGTGCTTTTACAAGGGGCTTGATACCCAAGGCCAACCTAGCCCTAATTAAGAGATGGGGGAGATCTTACCTTCATTCCGGACATCTCTGAACAACACATGACTTCCGGAATTCCCAGCTTCAACCAAGGCAGGCTCTTCAGATAAAGGATCCAGATCCATGGGTCCTGGGTATGGATCATGGGCTTCAATCCGGATACTCCACAAGTTCACCCGACTAGACCTTCGAGTTCTCGGACCTGGAATACGGATCTCGGGTTAGAAATACGGGGGGTACTACAGTATCACCTTGGGGAGTCCCGGTCTTGTTTGTCAAGAAGAAAGATGGTAGTATGCGTCTGTGCATTGATTACCATGAGTTGAACAAGCTAACCATCAAGAATAGATACCCGCTACCCAGAATTGATGATATCTTTGATCAGTTGAAGGGTGCAGCAGTGTTCTCGAAGATTGATTTGAGGTATGGATATCACCAATTGAAAGTAAAGTCAAGTGATATTTTCAAGACGGCATTTAGAACAAGGTATGGGCATTATAAATTTCAAGTCATGCCTTTCGGTTTGACTAATGCTCCTGCTGTGTTCATGGACCTCATGAACCAGGTATTTCATGATGTGCTTGATAAATTTGTGATAGTTTTCATTGATGACATCTTGATTTACTCGAAGAATGAAGAAGAGCATGCAAGGCATCTAGATTTCACTTTGCAAAGACTGCGAGAAAAGAAGCTTTATGCTAAGTTTAGCAAGTGTGATTTATGGCTCAAGAGAGTAGTATTCCTCAGCCATGTGGTTTCAGCTGAAGGTATTCGTGTTGACCCCAAAAAGGTACAAGCAGTTGCCGGTTGGGAAAGACCGAAGACCGTGACAGAAATAAGAAGTTTCCTTGATTTGGTAGGATGCTACAGAAGGTTTATTGAGAACTTTTCTAGGTTGGCTGCTCCCATGACTAAGCTAACTAGAAAGGAAGAGAAGTTTGTTTGGTCTAACGCATGTGAGAAGAATTTCCAAAAATTGAAAGATAGATTGACAAGTGCCCCGGTTTTGACTATACCTGATAGTTCCGGCAGTTTGACAGTCTACACCGACACGTCGAAGATTGGTTTGGGTTGCATGCTAGTGCAACATGGTAAGGTCGTAGCCTGTGCTTCTCAACAACTGAAAGATTATGAGCAAAATTACCCCACTCACGATTTAGAGCTTGCCGCTGTTGTCTTTTCTCTGAAGATTTGGAGACATTACCTCTATGATGCGAAAATTTCTATTTTCACGAATCATAAAAGTTTGAAATACTTCTTTACCCAAAAGGAGTTAAATATGAGACAAAGAAGATGGTTGGAATTGGTCTCTGATTATGACTGTGACATTCAGTATCATCCTAGTAAGGCGAATGTGGTTGCTGATGCTCTTAGCAGGAAAAGTTAGAAGAAAGTACTGGACTTTAATGCTCGAGTCAACCTCTTGTTGTCTTCGATTGTAAGTTTTGATTTGGAAGTGGTTCCTTAAGGTTTAGATTTTGTTCTTTCTGCCATGACAGCTAGATCCACCCTTAGAGACAGAATTGTTGCTCTGCAAGGTTCTGATCAGGAATTTAAGGAAAAAGATTGAGAAGATTTCTTCGAATCCTTATTTAGACCCTGACTTTGGTACATCTATGGATGGTGCCCTATTGTTTAGAGGTAGACTTTGTGTGCCAGCTAATGAGGAAATCAAGAAAGAGATATTGAAGGAAGCACACCAGACAATCTTTACAATACACCCTGGAAGCACCAAGATGTATAAAGACTTAAGAGAACATTTCTAGTGGATTGGTTTGGAGGCCGATGTTGATTTTGTTGCCAAGTGCGAGACTTGCCAGCTTGTGAAAGCCGTTCATCAACCCCCATCTAGATTACTTCAGCCTCTTCCTGTTCCTGGTTGGAAGTGGGAAGATATCTCTATGGACTTCATGACTAGCCTACCCCGGACAAGCAAAGGTAATGACACTATATGGGTAATTGTCGATAGGTTGACCAAATCAGTCCATTTCATTCCTATGAAGATTACTCATACTTTGGATAAGCTAGCTCGGCTATATGAGGATAATGTAGTTCGTCTGCACGGAGTGCCAGTGAGTATTGTTTCTGATCGAGATCCAAGGTTCACCTCAAGGTTTTGGAACAGTTTGCAAAAGGCCTTGGGAACCCAATTAAACTTGAGTACAACTCATCATCCACAGTCTGATGGACAATCTGAGCAAACAATTCAAACCTTGGAAGATATGCTTAGATCTTGTGTAGTGGATATGGGTGGAAATTGGGATGAACACTTAGCTTTGGTTGAGTTTGCCTATAACAATAATTATCAAGCAACAATAGGCATAGCTCCATTCAAGGCTTTGTTGGTAATACTTGTAGGACACCCTTGTATTGGACTGAGACTGGTGAAAGAAAAGTCTTAGGTCCGGAAATGATTGAAGCTACAAGCGCAATGGTCGACATGATTAGAGAAAGGATTAAGTCTGCTCAGTTAAGACAGAAATCCTATGTTGATAAGAGAAGGACCGATTTGGAATTCCAAATTGGGGAGAAAGTTTTCTTGAAGGTTTCACCTATGAAGGGTGTGATGAGATTCAATGTCAAAGGAAAGCTTAGCCCTCGTTACATTGGACCCTTCGAGATTCTGGAAAAGGTTGGACCTGTTGTGTATCTTTGGCTTTGTCTCCATCTCTTGCTACAGTGCATAATGTGTTTCATGTTTCAATGCTTTGGAAATACATAGAGAATCCGGAACACATACTACAGCAAGCGCCCGAAGGACTTAGTGCTGATCTTACCTATGATGAAGAGCTAGCTGAAGTCTTAGATTAGAAGGAGAAGCAACTATGGAATCGCACCATCCCTTTGGTGAAGATTCGGTGGAAGAACCATACCCCCAAAGAAGCTTCTTGGGAGAAGGAAGATGATATAAAGGAGAAGTTTCCTCACCTTTTTGGAAGTTCAGGTACGCTTTCAATTTCGAGGAAAAAAAAAATTTAAGGGGGGGAGAATGTGAAACCGAGCCCTAACCTTGACCTGGAAACTCTGTTGTTTGTAGGTCCGATGACCCGGAGTAAAGTAAGAAGTCAACTGTAGGCCATCTCAGTGGAAGATATGAAGTTTAACCCTGAACCAATGGATGTTGATGTTGGTGTTCCAATCATGGAAACTTGCTATGAACTAGAAAGGAAACTGCACCTTCCACAGAGAGAGAGTGGGAGAGCATGACACCAGGCTAGTGATAGAGAGCCGGGTGAAGACTACAGACATTCGCTTCACCACTGAGGAGCTGGCTCACATCCTAGAGGTGCCATACATCCATAGCGACAGTAGATGGTTCGAGCCCGGGGCAGAGTCAGATGATGTCATCCACTGGGAGGAGAGAGCTCTCATCTACTCAGGCATTTGCATGCGGGAGTGCAGCGGGGTAGAGTCAGTGGTCGAGCTGCTTCCCTCATGCAGGCTTATCTCGCAGATCATAGCACGGAACCTATTGCCTAAGGCAGGTCATCAAAGTGAGATCTCACTTATGCAGGCTATGATGACCTTCTTTGTGTACACCCGCTACTAGATAGACTTGGCATACATCATTCAGAATGCCATGATCTATCGAGTGACATATCCGAGGGGAGCGAACCTTGGATACGGGCGATTTCTGACACGGATCTTCGAGCACTTCAGGGTCGACTTTGAGGGAGAGAAGGCTATTCCGGTCGGTCATGGTGGCATGATAGGTCACAGATTGGTCGCTCAGATGCACTTACTGGGCGGACCAAACTCACCAGAGATGCCAGCCAAGCTGGAGGACATGGATGTAGAGGCTGATGATGCTGATCATGCAGACTCACCACCACCTTCTCAGTTCGAGACAGGGGGCACATTCGAGACTCAGGACACTTCGGAGGTCACACCACCTTGGGCTAGATGTCTGTTCACTCGGATGGACCAGTTCGAGCAGGGGCAAGTAGAGATGAGGGGCCAGATAGCAAAGTGCCTTAAAATACTCTGGCAGATGAGACTAGCACCACCACTACAGCAGTAGCAGACTTAGGGCTTTTATCCTTTTTGATTCAGTACAGACTAACTTTAGGGTTTAGATATGTTTATTGTAGTTTTTATTCAGCACATGTTCATTTCCTATCATTTTGTTAAGCGTAGAGTATGCTCCAAATTATGTAAAGCTTTTTCTTATTAATGAAGTACAATTATGCTTGTTGCATTTCCATTATTGTCTCTTATGCACTTTCTTGATAATTATAATGTGAGAATGTGTTTCACTTGACTTATAGTAAGTTATGCAAAAGAAAGATTCACTTACTTTCTTAATTTGTTTCTAACAAAAGATTTTCTATTACTCACTCTAGTTCTTTTGAGTCACTTCTGGATCTATGACTCAGATCGCTCATCTAACACTTGTATTAGTATAATTGACTTCGTAAAACCATGGCTCTGATACCACTCTGTCACACCCCACCCGCCGGTCTCGGTTATCCGCCCGACAACCAGTGGGAGTGATCCATCACGAGATCCACGGTTTTAGTCTATCAACAATAATATATACAAATAAAGACAATCAAGAGCAATAATAGTTCAATTAATGAATAAAGGATTACACAAGTCCAAATACTCCAATAAAATAATCAATGAAAGAATAACAAATCAATAGAATACGAGTTCAGCGGAAGCAATTCAAAAAGAGTTAAATTATTTTCTTTCCAGATTCTTTCTCTAAAGCTAAGTAATGTTTCTCATGAATCTCTAAAAAGGGGGTCCTCCAGTTCTTCTCCATTCATTGAGCGAACTGCCTAGCAACTTGTCTCCTCTACCCATCAATGGGTGCGATAAGCACATTCCATGCACTCGCAAGAGCTCCAGCACAGGCTATCTCCATTTCCCATTGCCGGTGCCACATCTTCTTCATACAGGAAGGTTCCTTCATAGGAAACCAATCCATCTTCCGACACATTCATGTGCGCAGACTAATAAAACATATACAAATAAAGGAACGAGTTCTGGAGAACTCAATAAGAACAATAACAAATCCCATCCATATGTCCAAGCAAAACATAAATGTATATATGATATGTATGAGTGCAAAGTATGGATGCTGCTAGATCTAACTATGCAAGTCTCTAACAGCTGACATGCTTTAAGATATACACCTCCCCTCCTCTGGGTAAGTCTAGTCACTCTGATCCGGCAAGGACTAGTTACCTCTGTAGGGATCCTAGGCAAAATGGAAAGTCCACACCTGGCTCTCAAACCATGGCTGGGGTTAAGTCAACACTCTCTCACCACGACCATTGGCATGAGTATTGGCGCATGTTGGGGTTTCTAATCCAATGCAAGGTCATACAGGTAACATGTCTACATGAAGTCCAGATACATCCCCTATGGCACCAACCTTCAGTATCCTTCGCAACCTAGGAACGAGAATCCTCACGGACTGGCTACCGCTATTGGACTTCATTCTATAACCCTATGGTCATCCACATATTGTTGGGGGCGGAAAGCTCTCATGACTCCTCACAACACCCGGTCCATTCCTTGGACGTCCATGAGCCCTACCCTAACATATGCAACCCTACCACTTATATGACCAACAGTGGACCAACGTCACATCACTGTCATCACGGGTCATCCGGTTTCAATTCCCCTACCGAAAGGGTAGTAGCATGTGGGGTACCTAGCCATGCAACTCTAGACTCTACCTAAGAATGTCATCCAATGGTCATGACAGTGCTGGAGACATCAACAGGCATGTGTCCCATACCACAGCCTTCTAATATCCCAAGCTAAGATATCCAAATAGAATACCTATTCCATCAGAACCACGTACTATCAATCAACATCATGTCACATTCATATTCAACAAAGTGTATATATAAACAAGATAAACAACAGTAATATAACAAGATCAATATGTGAAACATGATTATAGCAGCATATAAAATGAAAGGCCAATACTAACAAACAATGGACTAGCATGTTCAAGTCTATTCATAAAGATAGGATTGTATGCCCTTACCTGCATATAAGTAATTCGTCCGTAAAAAGAAATCCGTAAACAATTATAAAATTGCTCTTCAAACAGAGAACACCTATATACAGGGTTACAATAAGGTATAAGTCAAATGAATCAAATCGGATCAAAACCAAAAGTCATTTGGTCACTGTGTACCAGCCGGTCGCTTGGGCCGATCGCTTAGGTTAAGCGACCGCCACTAGTGACCGCCCCAAAAACAGTAAGTTTCATATCCGAAACTCAGTTTTTGATCATCCGTTTTCAATCCGAATTTCGAGTGATCATAGTCTGAATCTCGAATCTAACACTCCTATAGCCAATGGGTGATAAGAAACCTAACAATCATCACAAATGGATTACCCAAAAACCTTCCCTTGATCAGATCAGCCCTTTTCACGAAAGCAGGGTTTCGGTTTTGGGATCTGATCTAACCAAGATCATCTAAAGGATAGACAATGCAATGGAAGGATCAAGAACAACCAAAAATGAACACTGAACTACCTTAATCATAGCAAGTGGTGAAACATAAGTGAACAGGGAACCACTTACCTCAACTAGATTGACTATGAATAACAGTAGAACCTTCTGGGACTCCAACAGCACTTCAGATCTGCTTTTGGCACTTCTTTGCAGCCGTCTAACCTCCAAAAACGGTAACCACGAATAAAATATTCGTAAATTAGGCGAGGGTTACTATTTATAGAAGTCAGGGGGCAAAATAGGGCAGAACCCCACAACCAGAACCAGGCAGTCGCTTGGTTCAATCGACCGCCACTAGCAACCGCCCCCATGTATTTTGCTATACAATGGTGCTTTTTCTAAGGGGTTGATGTCCAAGTACAACCTAGCCCTAAAGAAGAAGGACCCGGGGAAATCCAAAAAAGCTCCGGAAGCCCCCAAAGGAAGGGGGCGAGGGAGAGGGGGAGGCAGGGGGGGGGGGGGGGGGGAGGGGGACGACCAACAAAACACCCAAAAAAGACAGAGGGGGGGGGGTGCTCAGACAAAGGGAAGGCGGGGGGGGAGAGAGGTGGGCCCAGGCGCCCCCCACAAAAAAAAAAAAAAAAAATGGGGGGTGGGTTAGGGGAGGGGTGAGAGGAGGGGGGGGGGCGGGGGGGGGGGTGGGGGGCGGGGGGGGGGGGGGGGAAAACCGATCGCTCCCGAGCAAACCGGATCCGTAAGATGGCTTGTCGAAGAAGAAAGATTATTCTCGTCGCAAGCGTGCCCTAATCTTACTTATGGATTAGGGTAATCACCCCGATGACAAGCAGACTCAAACTAACGGATGCGGATAATCATCATCAAAGGGATAACTATCGCATAACCTAACGGTTATCTCAGGAGTCCTCTACTAGCCCAAACTAGTAGAAGTCTATCGCTCAACGGATCTTATTGATATGATCCAACGACTACCCGAAGAAGGCTCGAGTGCATCCAACGAAGGAGATTCGAAGGTACACTCTATATAAACCTCACTACCATACAAGGTGAGGGAGGGATCAATCGATCAAGGAGAATACTATCTGAGACTCAGGTTCAGATACATACTGATAGACCTCAACTATCGGCCGTCTCCGCTATCTAGATCACCTTTCCCGTTTCTTCATTCATTAGCTCGTGCTTCTAGCAGAGCCGTTTGTGATTAAGTTCATCAACCGACTTAGCCTTCGGAGGTGGACTCCCGACCCCAGCCGGTCGGGCCACATCCGACGCTTTTGTTTTGCAGACACTACGTGGAGATCCAAGGGCCGAGCAGATTTTGGACGCATCATTTGGCGCCGTCTCGTGGGAAAGACTTGAAAAAGCCATGGTGACTAGATCACAGCAGCCGCCGCACAACGCAATTCCGGTGTTCGGATACCGGGGTGAATAATCAAGATATTCCCGAGAAAGCCAAAATCCTATTGAAGTGGATAAAGGCCAGGGAGGACGTAATCCTCCTGATACAATCCAAGATCAATTGGATCAGGTAAAGATTCAACTCTTGGAGGTGAGCCAAGCACTCCGCTTGCTCACCAGACGAGTGGTTTTACCACAAGAACCTGATCAACACGATTCGGGGAGACGTGCATTGCCACGTGACCAAAGAATGGCTGAAGACCGGAATGTTGATCAGAATTTTCGTGAAGGAGATCGAGGACTTCGGAGGATTGATGATCAACTAAGGCGAGGCGATCGGTTCGATAGACCGCAAGAGAGTACAACCGATTCAAATACAAGGTTGGATTCTGGGGTAAGAACTCACTCACCCATCGTCGAAGAACCGTTCGTGATGATCGAGCAGTTCGTGACGAGAGAAACGTTCGTGAAGGACGGGCTGTTCGTGATGATCGAGTAACACGTGATGATCGTGTTAATCGAGGTCGTGATCGTATTGCTGAAGATCACCCGACCCGCATTGGTCAAGAATTGGCCAACATCAATGAGAAGTTAGGGCAATTGGCTAAGGGAAGAATAATCGAGGATATTTACTCGGTCATTCGGAAGACTCTTTTTGCCGAGCCAATCGCGGGATATCGGTTTCCCCATAACTTCCGTTTGCCTACCTTCTCAACATTCGATGGCTCCGGAGATCCAACAGCTCACATTGGCTATTACCAATGGACCATGGCAGTTTCGTGTAATTCGATGAAATTTTATGGCGGTTTTCGGATCATCTCTAATCGGAGCGGCACAAAAGTGGTTTTCTAACCTTCCCTGGGAAGGATCGTAAACTTTGACGAATTGGCACGCCAATTCATAGGGCGATCTCCAGAGTGGGATACGAGTCAAGAAAACGGAAGAAACCTTGTTTATCGTCAAAACAGGGAAAGAACGAATCGATCAAAGAGTTTCGAAAAGATTCAACAAAGTGACGATGGAGATAGAAAACTTGGATGAACAGTAGCCGTAACCGCTCTATTCACAGGACTCACAAATCGGAAACTCCCGGAGTTATTACTACATGATATACCCACGACTTATGCCGAGTTGGTACAGAGATGCCAGAAGCAGTGCTGAAGTCATGGAGATTCTAGATGCGCGCCAAGGAGATAATAAAGTCTCCAATAAGGAACAAAAGGCTCCCCGAGAAGCAGTAAGCCAAAGAAGAATGTTCGTGATCGGGTTGGAAGATCCCAACCTTGGCGCCAAAGATCCCCCGGCAGAAGTGAGTACACTCCATTGAATGCTCCTCGGGCCGATATTCTGAATATCCTCAAAAGAAAAAATATTTTGAAGTGGCCGCCTAAAATTCTTTTGAAACCCGGAGAGCAGCAGGATCGGGAAAAGTATTGCCGATTCCACAAGGACTATGGTCATTACACTAATGACTGTCGTCATCTAAGGCGGATATTGAGAGATTGATATCTCGAGGGACATCTGTCCAGCTTTTGATAGCAAAAGAAGGGAGGAGCCACGCGGGCCACGTGCGGCTGCCCCTAAAAGGAATCGTTCGGTCAGTTCGTAACGATCAAGGGAGGCCCCGAAGTCCAAAAAAGGCAGGAGGTGATTGAAGCCGCTACTCGGTCACCGATCCTTACCATCTTCGGGGGTCCAGAGCCTGAATCATTCCGGAGTTTAAAAACCAAATCCAAATTTGTTGGAGCCGGAGAGGCGCAGAAGCGGAAGAAGCTGAATGGTGAAGATTCTATCACCTTTAGCGAAGAAGACGAGAGAGATGTTTGTTTACCTCATGATGATGCTATAGTCATCAAGGTAGAGATTGCACGGCGGGAAGTGCATAGAGTATTGATTGATACAGTGGTCTCAGCACTGACCTAATTTCTTACGAAGTGTATCAAAAATTGAAGGTGGATCAAGATTTGATGAAACCTTCATCAACACACCTATATGGCTTTGCAGGGACATCTGCAGTGGCGGAAGGATCGGTTCAGTTGGATCTTTCCATTGGAAGTTTTCCCAAAGAAACAACTGTCCGAATCAACTTTCTGGTGGTTCGAGAACTACCAGCCTATAATATGATTCTTGGGCGACCATCTTTATCCAAGATAGGTGCTATTGTTTCGACAAAGCACCTGAAGATAAAATTCCCGACTGATATGGGAATCGGTCAAGTCTCCTCTGACCAGAAGATCTCTCGGCAATGTTATGTTGCCTATTTAAAAGACAAGGAGGGTCCGAAGAAGGTTACTGCCCTCCCCATAGAAGTTCGAGATGATCGGGAAGAGACAGAGATGCAAAGGCCCGACCGCTGGAGAAACTAGAGCAAATCCAGCTGTGTACCGAGGATGCAAAAAAGATTACTTATGTCGGGTCTGAACAGCTGGAAGAGTTTAAAGATGAATTGAAGTTATTTCTCAACAGAATAAAGATGTATTCGCGTGGTCTCACTGAGGACATGCTCGGGATCGATCGGGCCATTGCAGAGCACAAACTCGGATAGACCCTAAGGCGAAACCAAGTGATACAAAAAAAGAAGAAATTTCTCTATTGAAAAGTATGAAGCCGTTCGGAATGAAGTTGAAAAACTTAAGAATTCTGGTTTCATAGAACCAATCGAGTGCCCAACTTGGTTGGCCAACGTGGTGATGGTGAAAAAGGCGAATGGGAAGTGGAGGATGTGTACAGACTACACGGATCTAAACAAAGCCTGCCCAAAATATTGTTACCCGTTGCCCTCGGATTGACCTCTTGATAGATGCTATCAGCAGGTATGAAACTTTCCGTTTCATGGATGCCTACTCGGGGTATAATCAGATCCTTATGAATAAGGAAGATGAGAAATATACGGCTTTTATGACCGATCGTGAAAGCTATTATTACAAGGTCATGCCTTTTGGCCTGAAAAATGCAGGAGCAACATATCGAGGGCCGTCAACAAGATTTTCAAAGAGCCGATAGGAAAGAACGTTGAAGCATATGTTGACGACATGCTGGTGAAAAGCTTTACAAAAGCAAATCACATTGCAGATTTGATCGAGGTTTTCTCGCTCGAGGAAACATCGAATGAAGTTGAACCCCGAAAAATGTGCCTTTGGAGTCTCCTCGGGCAAATTCTTGGGTTTCATGGTATCACAGAGGGGAATTGAGGCAAATCCTGCCAAAATACAAGCTCGATTGATATGGAGGCTCCCAAAACCGTTCGGGATGTACAATGTTTGACAGAGGAGAGTTGCTGCCTTAAATCGATTTATCTCCAAGTCCTGGAGAAAAATGTTTGCCTTTCTTCAAGGCACTTAAAGACCTGAAGGGCAGTAAGGGAAGCAAAGTGGACCGAAGAGTGCCGTAAAGCTTTTGAGGAATTAAAAGATGCACTTGGACAACCACCGATCCCGTCCGTGCCGAGAGAAGGGGGAAATATTACAGCTATATCTAGCGACATCCCTTTCCGCGGTCAATGCGGTACTTGTTCGGGAGAAAGATAAGAAACAATGGCCGATTTACTATGTAAGCCACGTGTTGCCGGATGCGGAGACGAGATATTCGCAGATTGAGAAGCATGCTCGGCTCTCATGATGGCCGCCAGAAGCTAAGGCCATATTTTCAGAGCTCATCCAATTGAGGTATTTACAACTTTTCCTCTTAGTAAAGTTCTTAACAAACCCGATTTGTCCGGGAAGGATGGTATCCTGGTCGGTTGAGCTAAGTGAGTTCCAAGTGAGCTTTAAGCCCAGGACTGCAATCAAGGCTCAAGCATTAGCCGACTTTGTAGTAGAAACTACTGCACCAGTGGAACCCACCATTGAAGATCCCATTATACCAACCACTTGGGAGGTATATGTCGATGGTTCGAGTAATAAAGATGGAACAGCGCTGGAATTCTATTAAAAAGTCCGGCAGGATTCATTATTCGATATGCTTTGAGATTCGCATTTGATGCGAGTAATAACGAAGCAGAGTACGAGGCCCTAATAGAAGGACTTCGGTTGTCAAAGGCATTAGCTATTGCAGATGTTACTATTTATAGTGAGAGGCTTATAGTCAACCAAATCCAGGGGGAGTATGGCATTAAAAGAACCACGCTTGCAAAAATATCGGGAGATAGTGCAGGCATTTCAGAACCAATTTCGGAATTTGAAGATATCTCAGATTTCGAGGAATGAAAATCAAAGTGGCAGATGAGCTATCCCGACTAGCCAATGCCAAGGAAAAGAATCTAGACCCTTCGGTCTATATTGAAGAGGTAACTTTTCCAAGTTATCATGAGAAAGAAATTTCTTATATTGAAGCAGAATGTTGCTTGGATGGATCCAATAATTGAATATCTAAGAGATGACAAGTTACCCGAGGATCCAAGAGAAGCAAGGTTGATCAAGATTCGATCAGCTAGATTTGTCATTCAGAATGGGAGACTATATAAAAGATCTTATGCTGGACCCCTTATGAGATGTATAGGCCCCGAAGGAGCAAACTTAGCTTTGGCTGAGGTTCATGAAGGAATTTGTGGCGCTCACATGGGTGGCAGAGCCCTGGCCCACAAAATTCTAAGATTGGGGTTATATTGGCCTAAGATCCAAGAAGTCTGCTATGGACTACGTTCGTCGATGTAGTAACTGTCAAATTCATGCTACAAGATCGAAGCTCCCGGCGGAGATTATGACTTCAATTCTAAATCCCATTCCCTTTGCAATGTGGGGAATTGATATCATGGGCAAATTCACCAAGGCATCGGGAGGACGGGAATATCTCGATAGTAGCAATTGATTACTTCACAAAATGGGTAGAAGCGATTGCACCGGCGACAATTACTGAGAAAAAGTGGAGAAATTTGTGCTTGAATCAATCATATATCGCCTTGGGATTCCAAAGATAATTGTCACCGACCATGGTACTCGGTTCGATTGTCCACAATTTGAGCAATTCTGTGGAACATATATGATCGAGCATCGTATGTCCTCGGTGTGGCATACCCCCAAAGCAATGGCCAGGTAGAGGTTACTAACCGAACGCTATCTGGAAGGAATAAAGAGAAGACTCGAAGCTGACAAAGCTTCTTTGGTCGAAGAACTATATAATGTACTGTGGGCTTATAGAACTACGGTTCGAACACCTACCGGAGAAACTCCATTCAGGTTGGCATATGGATCCGAAGCATTGGCACCAGTGGAGATAATGGCAGGGACGTTAAGGGATCGTGAGTTCGAGGAAAAGGCAAATGAACAAGGACTGCTTGATAGTCTTGATTTGTTGGATGAAGTTCGGGCAAAGGCAATAGCACGAACTCAACATTATCAAAGAAGGATAGCGTCTCATTATAATACTCGAGTGAAGAATCGTCGGTACTTAGCCGGAGATTTGGTGTTGAGAAACACCCTAGCTTCCGACCCGCGTCACCAAAGAAAGTTGGACCCTTCCCCGGGAAGGACCTTATATGGTTGTGAAACCGGTCGGTTCGAGGAGCTTACAAGCTAAAGAACATTGATTCCCAGAAAGAATTGGATCGTTCGTGGAATGCTAGGCATCTCAAAAAGTTTTATCCTTGAAGATGATTTCAATTTTGTTCACGATGTAATCATTTTCAACTCAATCAATGCAATTTTTGGTTTTCAACAAACTATCTTTTGATTGGGGGGCATCATACACCACATTCAAGAACACATTCAAGAACAAGATCCAACTATAAGGCATCGGATGTAAATTCGTGTGGGTCCTTCAACACTTCAACACTTATGGAAAATCTTTCGAACTTTCTTAAGTCGGGGCATCGGATGAAAATCCGAGTGAGTTCCTTTTGCAAGGCGTCGGTTTAATACCCGAGTAAGTTCCTTCGAGACTTATTGAATTTTTGAATTATCCTTAAGAATAAGGCATCGGTTTAAAAACCGAGTGAGTTCCTTCTCAGACTTATTGTATTTCTCCGGAAATCCTTAAGTATAAGGCATCGGTTTAAAACCTGAGTGAGTTCCTTCTCAGACTTATTGTATTTCTCCGGAAATCCTTAAGTATAAGGCATTGGTTTAAAACCCGAGTGAGTTCCTTCTCAGACTTATTGTATTTCTCCGAAAATCCTTAAGTGTAGGCATTGTTTCAGACAACTAAGACCTAATACAACGACGATTCAAGTGGCTAGCAAAGTTCAAGATAAAGTAATTTCTTATTTCTTGGGAAGATCCAAAGAGGCCAGTATCAAAACAATTACAAGAGCTGGATACAATCTCTGATCAAAGAAGAAGGTCATTACAGGTGACTGTTAACAAGTTATACAAGATCGATGCGACTTTGCTAGAACAAACATATGAGTCAACCATTGAGAGGAGTCAAGGAAAAAAAGAGAAGAAATGAGGATTACAAAAATATTCCAATATTAAGAAAATCCTCTGCAATTTCATACTCTTTGCCCAGCTTGTCCAGGAGAAGAATGGTCCTCGACCAAACTCGCATTCGGCACAAGCTCGTCATAATTGACTTTTTCCAGCGGAGAATAAACAGGAGAATCTTCCGGATATTGCATAATATCTGGATCGGAAGGTGGAGGATCAATCTTATCCTTGGTCCGGTCGGGAGGAGGAATACCCGGGTTGGTAAATACTTCGGGATGGCAAACAGACCGTAGGGAGTCGTATCAAAATGAGGATCTTTCCTTAGTATTGATTCCCATACTTCGTTCTCACCATCCCGCACGCCTGCAAGTTGTAAGCATTCAACATATCAACAAAAGGCTTCTTGTGTAAATACTTGAAGACACGAGCTCTGCGAACATCGGTTGGAAGGGATTCGGGCAAAGGAACGACGGCTTGCCTTTCGGGTAATGTTTCGGATCCTTTAGCTCTTGACTTTCCAACTGTCCGTTCCGTCGCCGGATCTTCTCCCGGCATCATCCAAATCTGACCGAAGACGACCAATCATCGAATTCTTTTCTCCTGCCACCTCCCAAGCTAGATTCCGAAGGCGAGCAATCTCAACATCTTTAGCTTCGAGAGATTCCCTGAAGCCTAGAAACTTCATTGCTCAACCTCTCGAGTCTAACTGCTTCCACTTGGTTGTGGAAGTTACCAGTAAGACTCCCGCAAACAACTTTCGAGTTAGCGAGGAGCGAGAAAAGTAAATTTTCAAAATCGGAGGAAAATGAAGAAAGACTTACATCACCGGTGACTTCGTAAAGACTTCATCCGGAAGTTTGGAAAGAACTGCGCTCTCGGAGGTCATTCGAGCAGCAGTACACCATTCCAACGCTTTGTCAAACTCGTTTGACACTAATTCAGGCGAAGGATGAGAAGGATGAGCTACATTAAGAGAAGGACGAACTACACCAAGAGAAGGATGAGCTTCATCACTTGTCGTCCGACGACGCTTCCTGGTAGCAAAATCCTCCAACTCAGAAGGAGAGGAGGAGGATGCCAAACAAGCATTGGAGTTAGAAATAGGAGCAGCACCTGCCGGGGCTACGCCTTCATCAGACGCCAACATAATTGCCTCAGATGCCCGAAGAGTCTCCTTCGGGGGTGCACCGACAGGCTCACCAACAGGCTCACCAGCAGGATTGCCGCCGGGACCATCGGCAACGGAGTGATCAAGATCTTCCTGGGAAAGACGAGCGGTCACTTCGGGCAAAGGAGGCACAGGGACGACATCAACGAAGCTGCGAGAATCGACTTGAAGATTCACCGCCAGCGATCGCCTTACGCTTGGAGGATTCACTAGCTGAAACCACCGCACTGGCCCCAATCACCACCGACGGAACGCTATTCTTGCCGAATTTTGCTCTGATAAAGTCTGGGTTGATCTTGGGAGCCACTATACAAAAAAAAAAAAAAAAAACAGCCGAATCAGTACAGAAATAAACGACAACAACCATGGGGAAACCCTAGTTTTCTAAAGCATCTGACAGACCGAAAAACTAAACCCCAAGTATAACTACTGTGCAGTTTACTATTGGGGGGAAAAGGGGAAGGAGATGAGAAATCTAAAACTCACTTGTTCAGAAATGGATAGAGCTGTCGTCGAAGTACGAGGAATACGGAGGCAGGCCGAAGGACGAAAGGTTGCTTTGGCACTTTAGCAAATCTATCTTGCAGAAGTCAGGATAGATGGAGGGTACCCACGAAGGCTTTAAATAGCCTCAGGTATAAGATGACGGTTGAAGGCTAAGGACAACCGACGACCCAAATCGAAACGACGCTTCAAAATCCGTAAAAAGCAAGATCAACGGTCGAAGGGATGCCACATGGGAACATGTGGAAGCGAGCACCTGGTGCAGAGAAACCTCCAATCGTCGCACTGCCATTAAAATAATGGAGGTATTTCCGATTCATAGGAAACAGTGAATGGTACACAAAAGCAGGAAAACGTTTGAACTTCGCAGAAGGGAAACGTGCGGACTTTGCAATAAATGAAGTAGTGGGGAAGATTAACACATCTTCACAATATTTCTACAAGATCATTATTCGGCGAGGAATGAAGAGTTAAGTGATAAGTTTTATCATTAATACTTTGATATTCAAGGCAATACTTCGGCAAGAGATGGGGAAATTTTGAGGCCAACATGAGTAAAGAAATGTCTATTCATTAAAATGAGGGTACATCTTTACAAAGGAACAACACCCTAAGCCTTTTCTTCATTGTTGCCCTAGGGACCCTGGTCGGGATGACTTTTCTCAGGATCCTGAGAAGAGCCTTCCTCAAGAATGTCATCGGCTGAATCCTCTCTGACAACAACTTGAGACTCGGCTTGTGATTTCTCCTCTGGAAGTGCCGGCTCGTCATCTAGATATGCCTCATATTGAGGGTCAGCTGGAAAAGGATCATCTACTCCCTGGGCCCAGTCTGGGAGATCCATACCAACTTTCCCGAAGACCTCTGGGTGGCATACCTCACGAAAAGGAGCAGTGTCAAAGTCAGGGATCGTTCCAAGGATCTGCTCCCAAACGTCGTTCTGCCCCATGCGATAAGCCTGAATATTGTAGAAACCTAGCAATTCGGAGAAAGGTACGCTGTCCAGGTATTTCCGGATACACTCCTTCCGAAGGTTTGGCTTTATATGCTCAGGCTTGCTAGGGATTGCCAACTTCAGATGTTCTTCGAGATCCCTACTCTTAATTTCAAGGCTGTCACCAAACAACGTGGCAGCTGCCTTTTGCTTCCTGGCCTCGCGCTCGGCAGCAGAGACACGAATTCTTGAAGCTTCAAGGGCTTCCTTGAGGGAGGTCACTTCTTCCTCATGCTTTTTCTGCAGCTCTACGATGGCTGCGATCAGGTGGTCTATTTCGAATTGGCCTTGGCCAATTTCTCTTCACAAGTTTGCAGCAAGGAGCTGGTGCGACCAACACGGCTCAAAGCTTCCATGTGTTGATAAAAGCTCAACACAGCATTCCTGGGAAGACAGAAGATATCAGAAGAAGTCATAAGAAATTATGAAAACATAAATAAGCAAGAAGACCATTACCTTGTAGATTGACTCACAAGGGAGGTGTCATCCAGGGCTTCAAACTCCTGGCGATCGAAGGAGCAAGGCGAGAGAGCTCCACTCTGCAGCTTTCTCAGGATCCCGAGTGACCCTGTCGGTCATCTTCAGGGTCCACTGGGGAAGGAAGACTTCCTCACCATCCGTCGAAGCTTTGGATTTTTTGTTGGAGGGAGCATCAATTATGTCATGCCTCCTCTTGGTTCGGACGGAGGAGGAAACGGTGGCCCTCTCCACCATTGGTCTCTTCCCTTTACCCGAAACATCAGCTACATGCCTGATATTCCTGATACCCCTGTAAGAGGGATCGGGAGAGGGAAGAGAAGCCTCTTGATCTGCAGTCAAGACCCTGGGCGATCGTTGTTCGGCTGTCACAACGGCTCTAGCGGCCTTCACCCGCAGGCTTTCCGGGTTCGTTCGGGAGGCACTTGCAAAGAAGAAGGACAAGGATCAGAATTCAAGATATATCACTTCGATCAAATCAAAGGATGATGGTTAGAAGCTCACAATGAGCCAAGCCCCAGTACTGAAGGATGGAGTTATACTCCATTTCATATCCATGTATCTCTTGATACCACGGAATGGATTTGATCTTCAAGATGGCCGCCTCGTCTTCTTTGGATAAGGGAAGGCCCCGGTTACTTTCGGACGAAGAAGTAAACCTCCTCCAGGTGGTCGGGAAGTTAAGATCTGATGGAGGCGCTCGACGAGAAAAATATCGTTCGCGCCATCTTTTGTGGTTAGAAGGGCAAGTTCCTTTGGCGAGGATGCTGCCCCTCCAATCAAGTTCAGCCCTATTGCGTTTGGAAAGAAAGACCCATCCGGGAGGATGGGAGATAGAAAGAACATGAAAATGTACAAAAAGAGAAAGAGATGGCGTGATGCCAAGCTCAAAACACAAACCCAAGAAGCCGACGATGAGACGCCAGCTATTGGGGAGGAGCATTCCGGGACAAATGTTCCAGTGATTCAAAACTGTGGAAAATAAAGGATTAAAAAAGGGAAAGCGAACCCCGCTTTCCAGTGTATCTATGTACAGAGAAAATTCACCCGAAAGGGATGAATCAACCCTCTCATCAGGGTGGGGAGCCCTAACCTGATATGAGGAAGGAAGGTCAAAATCTTGAACAGCGGAAATAAGAGTTTCTCCATTATAAATGGAGGGAACAGAGCTAGGCCCACCATTGGACCCGGAGGTTTGAGGTTGCCTAGAGGAATCGACGATCTTGGAAGATCTAGACTCGACAAGAACAGGAGAAGTTTCGGTTTTTCTTTCAAAACCTTTTTGAGAAACTTCAGCGAACTCCTGCCAGAGGACGGTTAGGGTTTTGTTATCACTATCCGACTGTTCGGGAGCAGGAGAAGCAAAAGCATCACTGCTATCACCAACTTGGGGTACTAAAGAAGCCCTGTCGTCCGCCATTACTCGTTTCAGTAAACTACAAAAAGAAAAGATCAGTAAACTTACTGATTCAGTGAGACGGAAGCTTGAGAGCAGGAAGGCACGAAGCAGACAACAAAGGTTCAAATTCCGGGACGGGAAGAATGAAACCTATGAAGACAACGAACCGCTTTTAAAACTCCCGCACGAGTGTTCGGGAATCTGAACGATCGAGATTAATTCAAAATCAACAATCAAGATTGAAAGACGTTTTGAAAGTTTGAACTCACGAATCCGAAATAGGCGTTCGGAAACCGTCGCTTGGATGACGTGAGCCACGACAGATCAACTGCGACGGAGACATGTGGCCTTACACTCACAACGCTCGAGGAAAAGTGACCACCGCATTAAATGTGATATGACATTTAATGAAGCACGCAGAGATCATCACTTGACGACGAACCCAATTAAAAACCAAGCCCTCGGGATCGACCGAACGCTTGGTGCGGGGGCTCGTGATATGGAGAGTTTATGATCAGACCGGGTTCATACCTGGTCCGACCCTCGACCCCGGTCGAGAAGGAGAAAACCGAATCGCTCCCGAGCGAACCGGATCCAGAAGATGGCTTGCTGAAGAAGAAAGATTATTCTGCTGCAAGCGTGCCCTAATCTTACTTATGGATTAGGGTAATCACCACTGATGACGACGAGACTCAAAGCGACGGCTGCGGATAATCATCATCAAAGGGATAACTATCGCATAACCTAACGGTTATCTCGAGAGTCCTCTACTAGCCCAAACTAGTAGAAGTCTATCGCTCAACGGATCTTATTGATAAGATCCAACGACTACCCGAAGAAGGCTCGAGTGCATCCAACGAAGGAGATTCGAAGGTACACTCTATATAAACCTCACTACCATACAAGGTGAGGGACGGATCAATCGATCAAGGAGAATACTATCTGAGACTCAGGTTCAGATACATACTGATAGACCTCAACTATCAGCGTCCTGCTATCTAGATCACCTTTCCCGTTTCTTCATTCATTAGCTCGTGCTTCTAGCGAGCCGTTTGTGATTAAGTTCATCAACCGACTTAGCCTTCGGAGGTGGACTCCCGACCCCAGCGGTCGGGCCACATCTGACGCTTTTGTTTTGCAGGACACTACGTGGAGATCCAAGGGCTGAGCAGATTTTGGACGCATCAGGTTATACCACCAAGCCAGTGATAGGGAGGAGTCTAGAGGAGAAGATCTAACATCAAGTTGATCATAGAATCAACTTCCACCTCAAGTTCATTCTTAGTGGGAGGCAAAATAAGATATTCTGCTGCGCTTCATCTCCAATTAATCCTAGAAAGGTATGTTCATCATTATCTTGTGTCATTATCATACTAAAGTGTTTTTAGTCGATCTATGCGATCTTGGATAGAAATATTCTTATATGTGGCATCAAAGCCTGTATAGAATCGATTAAAGACCCATAGGATTGTTGAATGATGAATTTAGGGTTCTAGAATAAACCTATAAAACTTGTGAATTTTTCTCCCGATTTTTTCATCGAAACCATAGAGTTTTTTATCAATAAATTTTTTTCTAGAAAGGATCCTGAAAATCCGAAATCACCACTGCTTAGATCTCAAAAAAACGAAGAGATCGATATATTATGGGTCACCATCGGACTTCGAACGCGCCGGCAATCGCTGCCGAAATCCGGCAACAATTTTTTATTTTTAAATTAATGCGATGCTGACGTGGCAGTTTGACCAGGTCAACCCGGTTGACCAGTCAACGGTCCGACCGAATGGGTTAACTTGGGTGAACCGATTATTATTTGGACTTTGACCAAACTCGGTTCTGACTCAGTGAGTCAACTCGCTGATTTCGGTTTAATTTCTTATTTCAATTCTTCGGTTCAATTTTGATTCGATTCGATTTTTTATTTCAATTCTTCGGTTCAATTTTGATTCGATTCAATTGCTGATTTTCGATTCGGTTCAATTTAGATTCGATTCAATTGCTAATTTCGGTTCGATTCAATTTCTGATTTCGGTTCGGTTCGATCTAATAAGATTCTGATTTTATTGGACCGTTTTTTATTTGCTGGTTGAATCGGTTTAATAATAATAATAAAAATAAATCAGAATATTATATGTTTAGTATTTTTATTATTATTATTTCTGACCAAACCGTATGGAATTTTGAAGTGTTCTTTTGGGGTTTTATGTTTTTTACCCTTCTGAACGCAATGGAACCATGTTGAAGACCCAATTCTACCCCTACATATGTGAAATATGATATATATATATATATATATATATATATATATATATATATATATATATATATATATATATATATATATATATATATATATATATATATAATGTTTTGGTTGAGCCGATAATTTGAAATGCTATTTATTTAGTATTTTTTATTTCTGGCTAAACTGTAAGGAATTTTAAAGCGTTCTCTTGAGAACCTATGTTTTGGACCCTTTTGGACACAATGAAATCATTTTCAGGACCAAATTCCACTTCTATATGTATGAAACATGATATGACATGTTTGTGGTGTGTATGTAACTTCACCGTTGGGTGAATTTTTTAATATGATTTTATCATATGGGTTTGTATTGTGAGCATGTTTTATATGATATTATACAATTGCAAGATTTATATCATGCATGCCTTATAAAAATTTTGATTACCTTTTAGTAATCCTGGAATCTTTTTCATACAATATATTAGCATGTGTTGTAATTTTATCGGCACTCTAACTTTTTTTCATTAGATTTAAAATTACAACTAATATCATGTTGTGGGTAATATAAAGTATATCATAGTATGAGAGAGTTACATGGGCTTGATTGTGGATAACTACCAAAGTGGCACTCATGATTAGGTCTATGGAATATCAATCATATAAAGTAATGAGATGTCTTTTTATGTCAATGTGTCTTTATACACCCTAAGGTAGTAATTGCGTATTGACATTAAGAGGGGTGACACATACATTTGGTTGAGAGTTGACTAATCTAAGAATTTTATACACCCAAAGTGGCACTCATGATTAGGTCTATGGAATATCAATCATATAAAGTAATTAGATGTCTCTTTATGTTAATGTGTCTTTGTACACCCTAAGGTAGTAATTGCGCATTGACATTAAGAAGGGTGACACATACAGCATTTGGTTGAAAGTTGACTAATCTAAGAATTTTATACACTCAAAGGTGGTAAATTTTCGAAGGTTTGAACGCTCTCATGGCCGCTGATGTGTAAAGAAGTATCACAACTGTATGTCATGAATTCTGACCAACGGTGTTTTCATGATGATATATGTGTACTCTTTAAAGTGATGCACTTATAAGTTATATGTTACTCACATTGTGATAATAAAGTGATGTACTTATAAGTTACATATTAAAGTGCTAATAAAGTGATGGAATATCACAAATGTATGTCATGAATTCTGCCCAACGGTGTTTTCATGATGATATATGTGTACTCTTTAAAGTGATGCACTTATAAGTTATATGTTACCCACATTATGATAATAAAGTGATGTACTTATAAGTTACATATTAAAGTGCCAATAAAGTGATGGAGTATCACAGCTATATGTCATGAATTCTGCCCAAAGGTATTTTCATGATGATATATGTGTGATCTTTCTAGTTAGACTATAAGACAATAAAAGCAAAAATGGAGGAGAACAATACCCCCCCCCCCTCCTGTACTTATAAGTTACATATTAAAGTGCTAAAAAAGTGATGGGGTATCCCGGCTAAATGGCATAAATTTCCCCCGGGGCGCCCCCAATTTGGGCCCGGGGGTGGGATCTCCACGTAGTGTCCTGCAAAACAAAAGCGTCAGATGTGGCCCGACCGCTGGGGTTGGGAGTCCACCTCCGAAGGCTAAGTCAGTTGATGAACTTAATCACAAACGGCTCTGCTAGAAGCACAGAGCTAATGAATGAAGAAACGGGAAAGGTGATCTAGATAGCAAGACGCTGATAGTTGAGGTCTATCAGTATGTATCTGAACCTGAGTCTCAGATAGTATTCTCCTTGATTGATTGATCCGTCCCTCACCTTGTATGGTAGTGAGGTTTATATAGAGTGTACCTTCGAATCTCCTTCGTTGGATGCACTCGAGCCTTCTTCGGGTAGTCGTTGGATCTTATCAATAAGATCCGTTGAGCGATAGACTTCTACTAGTTTGGGCTAGTAGAGGACTCCTGAGATAACCGTTAGGTTATGCGATAGTTATCCCTTTGATGATGATTATCCGCAGCCGTCGGTTTGAGTCTGCTTTGTCATCGGGGTGATTACCCTAATCCATAAGTAAGATTAGGGCACGCTTCTGCACGAGAATAATCTTTCTTCTTCAGCAAGCCATCTTACGGATCCGGTTGGCTCGCTCGGAGCGATTCGGTTTTCTCCTTCTCGACCGGGGTCGAGGGTCGGACCAGGTATGAACCCGGTCTGATCATAAACTCTCCATATCACGAGCCCCCCAGACCAAGCGTTCGGTCGATCCCGAGGGCTTGGTTTTTAATTGGGTTCGTCGTCAAATGATGATCTCTGCGTGCTTCATTAAATGTCATATCACATTTAATGCGGTGGTCACTTTTCCTCGAGCGTTGTGAGTGTAAGGCCACATGTCTCCGTCGCAGTTGATCTGTCGTGGCTCACGTCATCCAAGCGCCGGTTTCCGAACGCCTATTTCGGATTCGTGAGTTCAAACTTTCAAAACGTCTTTCAATCTTGATCGTTGATTTTGAATTAATCTCGATCGTTCAGATTCCCGAACACTCGTGCGGGAGTTTTAAAAGCGGTTCGTTGTCTTCGTAGGTTTCATTCTTCATGTCTGCAATTTGAACCTTTGTTGTCTCCTTCGCGCCTTCCTGCTCTCAAGCTTCCGTCTCCTTGAATCGGTAAGTTCTTGATCTTTTCTTTTTGTAGTTTCTTGAAACGAGTAATGGCGGACGACAGGGCTTCTTTAGTACCCCAAGTTGGTGATAGCAGTGATGCTTTTGCTTCTCCTGCTCCCGAACAGTCGGATAGTGATAACAAAACCCTAACCGTCCTCTGGCAGGAGTTCGCTGAAGTTTCTCAAAAAGGTTTTGAAAGAAAAACCAAAACTTCTCCTGTTCTTGTCGAGTCTAGATCTTCCAAGATCGTCGATTCCTCTAGGCAACCTCAAACCTCCGGGTCCAATGGTGGGCCTAGCTCATTCCCTCCATTTATAATGGAGAAACTCTTCTTTCCGTTGTTCAAGATTTTGACCTTCCTTCCTCATATCGAGTTAGGGCTCCCCACCACGATGAGAGGGTTGATTCATCCCTTTCGGGTGAATTTTCTCTGTACATAGATACCTTTGGAAAGCGGGGTTCGCTTTCCCTTTTTAATCCTTTATTTTCCATGAGTTTTGAATCATTGGAACATTTGTCCCGGAATGCTCCTCCCCAATAGCTGGGGTCTCATCGTCGGCTTCTTGGGTTTGTGTTTTGAGCTTGGCATCACGCCATCTCTTTCTCTTTTTGTACATTTTCATGTTCTTTCTATCTCCCATCCTCCCGGATGGGTCTTTCTTTCCAAACGCAATAGGGCTGAACTTGATTGGAGGGGCAGCATCCTCGCCAAAGGAACTTGCCCTTCTAACCACAAAAGATGGCGCGAACGATATTTTTTCATCGAGCGCCTCCATCAGATCTTAACTTCCCGACCCACTGGAGGAGGTTTACTTCTTCGTCCGAAAGTAACCGGGGCCTTCCCTTATCCAAAGAAGACGAGGCGGCCATCTTGAAGATCAAATCCATTCCGTGGTATCAAGAGATACATGGATATGAAATGGAGTATAACTCCATCCTTCAGTACTGGGGCTTGGCTCATTGTGAGCTTCTAACCATCATCCTTTGATTTGACTGAAGTGATATATCTTGAATTCTGATCCTTGTCCTTCTTCTTTGCGGTGCCTCCCGAGCGAACCACTGAAAGCCTGCGGGTGAAGGCCGCTAGAGCCGTTGTGACAGCCGAACAACGATCGCCCAGGGTCTTGACTGCAGATCAAGAGGCTTCTCTTCCCTCTCCCGATCCCTCTTACAGGGGTATCAGGAATATCAGGCATGTAGCTGATGTTTCGGGTAAAGGGAAGAGACCAATGGTGGAGAGGGCCACCGTTTCCTCCTCCGTCCGAACCAAGAGGAGGCATGACATAATTGATGCTCCCTCCAACAAAAAATCCAAAGCTTCGACGGATGGTGAGGAAGTCTTCCTTCCCCAGTGGACCCTGAAGATGACCGACGGGGGTCACTCGGGATCTGAGAAAGGCTGCGAGTGGAGCTCTCTCGGTCTTGCTCCTTCGATCGCCGGGAGTTTGAAGCCCTGGATGACACCTCCCTTGTGAGTCAATCTACAAGGTAACGGTCTTCTTGCTTATTTATGTTTTCATAATTTCTTATGACTTCTTCGATATCTTCCGTCTTCCCGGGGAATGCTTGTGTTGAGCTTTTATCAACACATGGAAGCTTTGAGCCGTGTTGGTCGCACCAGCTCCTTGCTGCAAACTTGTGAAGAGAAATTGGCCAAGGCCAATTACGAAATAGACCAGTGACTGCAGCTCTTTGTAGAGCTGCGAGAAAAAGCATGAGGAAGAAGTGACCTCCCTCAAGGAAGCCCTTGAAGCTTCAAGAATTCGTGTCTCTGCTGCCGAGCGCGAGGCCAGGAAGCAAAAGGCAGCTGCCACGTTGTTTGGTGACAGCCTTGAAATTAAGAGTAGGGATCTCGAAGAACATCTGAAGTTGGCAATCCCTAGCAAGCCTGAGCATATAAAGCCAAACCTTCGGAAGGAGTGCATCCGGAAATACCTGGACAGCGTACCTTTCTCCGAATTGCTAGGTTTCTACAATATTCGGGCTTATCGCATGGGGCGAACGACGTTTGGGAGCAGATCCTTGGAACGATCCACGACTTCGACACTTGCTCCTTTTCGTGAGGTATGCCACCCGAGAGGTCTTCGGGAAAGTTGGTATGGATCTCCCAGGTGGGCCCCGGGGAGTAGATGATCCTTTTCCAGGTGACCCTCAATATGAGGCATATCTAGATGACGAGCCGGCACTTCCGGAGGAGAAATCACAAGCCGAGTCTCAAGTTGTTCTTTGTAGAGGATTCAGCCGATGACATTCTTGAGGAAGGCTCTTCTCGGGATCTGAGAAAAGTCATCCCGACCCGGGGTCCCTCGGGCAACAATGAAGAAAAGGCTTAGGGTGTTGTTCCTTTGTAAAGATGTACCCTCATTTTAATGAATAGACATTTCTTTACTCATGTTGGCCTCAAAATTTCCCCATCTCTTGCCGAAGTATTGCCTTGAATATCAAAGTATTAATGATAAAACTTATCACTTAACTCTTCATTCCTCGCCGAATAATGATCTTGTAGAAATATTGTGAAGATGCGCGGGAAGATCGTTAATCTTCCCCACTACTTCATTTATTGCAAAGTCCGCACGTTTCCCTTCTGCGAAGTTCAAACGTTTTCCTGCTTTTGTGTACCATTCATTGTTTCCTATGAATCGGAAATACCTCCATTATTTTAATGGCAGTGCGACGATTGGAGGTTTCTCTGCACCCGGTGCTCGCTTCCACATGTTCCCATGTGGCATCCCTTCGACCGTTGATCTTGCTTTTTACGGATTTCGAAGCGTCGTTTCGATTTGGGTCGTCGGTTGTCCTTAGCCTTCAACCGTCGTCTTATACCTGAGGCTATTTAAAGCCTTCGTGGGTACCCTCCATCTATCCTGACTTCTGCAAGATAGATTTGCTAAAGTGCCAAAGCAACCTTTCGTCCTTCGGCCTGCCTCCGTATTCCTCGTACTTCGACGACAGCTCTATCCATTTCTGAACAAGTGAGTTTTAGATTTCTCATCTCCTTCCCCTTTTCCCCCCAATAGTAAACTGCACAGTAGTTATACTTGGGGTTTAGTTTTGGTGCATCGGATGCTTTAGAAAACTAGGGTTTCCCCATTGTTCGTTGTCGTTTATTTACGTACGATACGGCGGCTGTTTTTTTTTTTTTTTTTTTTTTTGTATAGTGGCTCCCAAGATCAACCCGGACTTTATCGAGCAAAATCTCGCAAGAATAGCGTTCCGTCGGTGGTGATTGGGGCCGGTGCGGTGGTTTCAGCTAGTGAATCCTCCAAGCGTAAGGCGGCTGGCTGGCGGTGAATCTTCAAGTCGATTCCTGCAGCCTACGTTGATGCCGTCCCTGCGCCTCCTTTGCCCGAAGTGACCGCTCGTCTTTCCCGGGAAGATCTTGATCACTCCGTTGCCGATGGTCCCGGCGGCAATCCTGCTGGTGAGCCTGTTGGTGAGCCTGTCGGTGCACCCCCGAAGGAGACTCTTCGGGCATCTGAGGCAATTATGTTGGCGTCTGATGAAGGCGTAGCCCCGGCAGGTGCTGCTCCTATTTCTAACTCCAGTGCTTGTTTGGCATCCTCCTCCTCTCCTTCGAGTTGGAGGATTTTGCTACCGGGAAGCGTCGTCGGACGACAAGTGATGAAGCTCATCCTTCTCTTGGTGTAGTTCGTCCTTCTCTTAATGTAGCTCATCCTTCTCATCCTTCGCTTGAATTAGTGTCAAACGAGTTTGACAAAGCGTTGGAATGGTGTCTTGCTGCTCGAATGACCCTCCGAGAGCGCGAGTTCTTTCCAAACTTCCGGATGAAGTCTTTACGAAGTCACTTGGTGATGTAAGTCTTTCTTCATTTTCCTCGATTTTGAAAAATTACTTTTACGCTCCTCGCTAACTCGAAAGTTGTTTGCGGGAGTCTTCTTGGTAACTTCCACAACCAAGTGGAAGCGGTTACTAGACTCGGTAGGTTGAGCAATGAAGTTTCTAGGCTTCGGGGAATCTACGAAGCTAAAGATGTTGAGATTGCTCGCCTTCGGAATCTAGCTTGGGAGGTGGCGGGAGAAAAGAATTCGATGATTGGTCGTCTTCGGTCAGATTTGGATGATGCCGGGGAGAAGATCCGGCGACTAGAACGGACGGTTGGAAAGTCAAGAGCTAAAGGATCTGAAACATTACCCGAAAGGCAAGCCGTCGTTCCTTTGCCCGAATCCCTTCCAAGCTGATGTTCGCAGAGCTGTGTCTTCAAGTATTTACACGGTAAGCCTTTTGTTGATATGTTGAATGCTTACAACTTGCAGGGCGTACCGGGATGGTGAGAGCGAAGTATGGGAATCAATACTAAGGAAAGATCCTCATTTTGATACGACTCCCTACGGTCTTGTTTGCCATCCTGAAGTATTTACCAACCCGGGTATTCCTCCTCCCGATTGGACCAAGGATAAGATTGATCCTCCACCTTCCGATCCAGATATTATGCAATATCCCGGAAGATTCTCTGTTTATTCTCCGCTGGAAAAAGTCAATTATGACGAGCTTGTGCCGAATGCGAGTTTGGTCGAGGACCATTCTTCTCCTGGACAAAGTTGGGCAAAGAGTATGAAATTGCGAGAGGATTTTCTTAATATTGGAATATTTTTGTAATCCTCATTTCTTCTCTTTTTTTCCTTGACTCCTCTCAATGGTTGACTCATATGTTTGTTCTAGCAAAGTCGCATCGATCTTGTATAACTTGTTAACAGTCACTGTAATGACCTTCTTCTTTGATCGAGAGATTGTATCCAGCTCTTGTAATTGTTTTGATACTTGGCCTCTTTGGATCTTCTGAAGAAATAAGAAATTACTTTATCTTGAACTTTGCTAGCCACTTGAATCGTCGTTGTATTAGGTCTTAGTTGTTGCGAAACAATGCCTACACTTAAGGATTTCCAGAGAAATACAATAAGTCTGAGAAGGAACTCACTTGGGTTTTAAACCGATGCCTTATACTTAAGGATTTCCGGAGAAATACAATAAGTCTGAGAAGGAACTCACTCGGGTTTTAAACCGATGCCTTATACTTAAGGATAATTCAAAAATTCAATAAGTCTCGAAGGAACTTACTCGGGTATTAAACCGACGCCTTGCAAAAGGAACTCACTCGGATTTTCATCCGATGCCCCCAAGAAACAAACCGCCCTCATCCGAGCCCCCTAAGTTCGAAAGATTTTCCGTAAGTGTTGAAGTGTTGAAGGACCCACCCGAATTTTCATCCGATGCCTTATAGTTGGATCTTGTTCTTGAATGTGTTCTTGAATGTGGTGTATGATGCCCCCCAATCAAAAGATAGTTTGTTAAAAACCAAAAATTGCATTGATTGAGTTGAAAATGATTACATCGCGAACAAAATTGAAATCATCTTCAAGGATAAAACTTTTTGAGATGCCTAGAATTCCACGAACGATCCAATTCTTTTTGGGAATCAATGTTCTTCAGCTTGTAAGCTCTGAACCGACCGGTTTCACAACCATATAAGGTCCTTCCCGGGGAAGGGTCCAACTTTCTTTGGTGACGCGGGTCGGAAGCTAGGGTGTTTCTCAACACCAAATCTCCGGCTAAGTACCGACGATTCTTCACTCGAGTATTATAATGAGACGCTATCCTTCTTTGATAATGTTGAGTTCGTGCTATTGCCTTTGCCCGAACTTCATCCAACAAATCAAGACTATCAAGCAGTCCTTGTTCATTTGCTTTTTCCTCGAACTCACGATCCCTTAACGTCCCTGCCATTATCTCCACTTTGGTGCCAATGCTTCGGATCCATATGCCAACCTGAATGGAGTTTCTCCCTGTAGGTGTTCGAACCGTAGTTCTATAAGCCCACAGTACATTATATAGTTCTTCGACCCAAGAAGCTTTGTCGGCTCCGAGTCTTCTCTTTATTCCTTCCGGTAGCGTTCGGTTAGTAACCTCTACCTGGCCATTGCTTTGGGGGTATGCCACCGAGGACATACGATGCTCGATCATATATGTTCCACATAATTGCTCAAATTGTGGACGGTCGGAGCGAGTACCATGGTCGGTGACAATTATCTTTGGAATCCCAAAGCGATATATGATTGATTCAAGCACAAATTTCTCCACTTTTTTCTCGATAATTGTCGCCGGTGCAGCTTCTACCCATTTTGTGAAGTAATCAATTGCTACTATCGGATATTCCCGTCCGCCCGATGCCTTGGTGATTTTGCCCATGATATCAATTCCCCACATTGCAAAGGGAATGGGATTTAGAATTGAAGTCATAATCTCCGCCGGGCGCTCACATCTTGTAGCATGAATTTGTGAGTTACTACATCGACGAACGTAGTCCATAGCGACTTCTTGGATCTTAGGCCAATATAACCCCAATCTTAGAATTTTGTGGGCCAGGGCTCTGCCACCCATGTGAGCGCCACAAATTCCTTCATGAACCTCAGCCAAAGCTGAGTTTGCTCCTTCGGGGCCTATACATCTCATAAGGGGTCCAGCATAAGATCTTTTATATAGTCTCCCATTCCGAATGACAAATCTAGCTGATCGAATCTTGATCAACCTTGCTTCTCTTGGATCCTCGGGTAACTTGTCATCTCTTAGATATTCAATTATTGGATCCATCCAGCAACGTTCTGCTTCAATATAAGAAATTTCTTTCTCATGATAACTTGGAAAAGTTACCTCTTCAATATAGACCGAAGGGTCTAGATTCTTTTCCTTGGCATTGGCTAGTCGGGATAGCTCATCTGCCATTGAATTTTCATTCCTCGAAATCGAGATATCTTCAAATTCCGAAATTGGTTCTCCGAAATGCACTATCTCCCGATATTTTTGCAAGCGTGGTTCTTTAATGCCATACTCCCCCTGGACTTGGTTGAC
The DNA here is from genome assembly GCF_041222555.1 of Hakea prostrata. Classification (NCBI taxonomy): domain Eukaryota; kingdom Viridiplantae; phylum Streptophyta; class Magnoliopsida; order Proteales; family Proteaceae; genus Hakea; species Hakea prostrata. The sequence goes on from NC_142600.1 coordinate 1,395,894, forward strand.
TATAAGTCGAGAGTCACTATAAATAGTAACATCTGCAATAGCTAATGCCTTTGACAACCGAAGTCCTGCTATTAGGGCCTCGTACTCCGCTTCGTTATTACTCGCATCAAATGCGAATCTCAAAGCATATCGAATAATGAATCTGCCGGACTTTTTAATAGAATTCCAGCGCTCTGCTCCATCTTTATTACTCGAACCATCGACATATACCTCCCAAGTGGTTGGTATAATGGGATCTTCAATGGTGGGTTCCACTTTGGTGCGGTAGTTTCTACTACAAAGTCGGCTAATGCTTGAGCCTTGATTGCAGTCCTGGGCTTAAAGCTCACTTGGAACTCACTTAGCTCAACCGACCGGGATACCATCCTTCCGGACAAATCAGGTTTGTTAAGAACTTTACTAAGAGGAAAAGTTGTAAATACCTCAATTGGATGAGCACTGAAATATGGCCTTAGCTTCTGGCGGCCATCATGAGAGCCGAGCACTGCTTCTCAATCTGCGAATATCTCGTCTCCGCATCCAACAACACGTGGCTTACATAGTAAATCGGCCCCTGTTTCTTATCTTTCTCCCGAACAAGTCTTGCCCGACCGCGGAAAGGGATGTCGCTAGATATAGCTGTAATATTTCCCCCTTCTCTGGCCCTGGACAGGATCGGTGGTTGTCCAAGTGCATCTTTTAATTCCTCAAAAGCTTTACGGCACTCTTGATCCACTTTGCTTCCCTACTGCCCTTCCGGTCTTTAAGTGCCTTGAAGAAAGGCAAACATTTTTCTCCGGACTTGGAGATAAATCGATTTAAGGCAGCAACTCTCCTGTCAAACATTGTACATCCCGAACGGTTTTGGGAGCCTCCATATCAATCGAGCTTGTATTTTGGCAGGATTTGCCTCAATTCCCCTCTGTGATACCATGAAACCCAAGAATTTGCCCGAGGAGACTCCAAAGGCACATTTTTCGGGGTTCAACTTCATTTGATGTTTCCTCAGATCTTGAGAAAACCTCGATCAAATCTGCAATGTGATTTGCTTTTGTAAAGCTTTTCACCAGCATGTCGTCAACATATGCTTCAACGTTCTTTCCTATCGGCTCTTTGAAAATCTTGTTGACGGCCCTCGATATGTTGCTCCTGCATTTTTCGGGCCAAAAGGCATGACCTTGTAATAATAGCTTTCACGATCAGTCATAAAAGCCGTATATTTCTCATCTTCCTTATTCATAAGGATCTGATTATACCCCGAGTAGGCATCCATGAAACTTAAAGTTTCATACCCTGCTGATAGCATCTATCAAGAGGTCAATCCGAGGCAGCGGGTAACAATCTTTTGGGCAAGCTTTGTTTAGATCCGTGTAGTCTGTACACATCCTCCACTTCCCATTCGCCTTTTTCACCATCACCACGTTGGCCAACCAAGTTGGGCACTCGATTGGTTCTATGAAACCAGAATTCTTAAGTTTTTCAACTTCATTCCGAACGGCTTCATACTTTTCAATAGAGAAATTTCTTCTTTCTGTATCCTTTGGTTTCGCCTTAGGGTCTATCCGAGTTTGTGCTCTGCAATGGCCCGATCGATCCCGAGCATGTCCTCAATGAGACCACGCGAATACATCTTTATTCTGTTGAAGAAATAACTTCAATTCATCTTTAAACTCTTCCATTTTTGGACCCGACATAAGTAATCTTTTTCGCATCCTCGGTACACGGCTGGATTTGCTCTAGTTTCTCCACTGGTTCGGGCCTTTGCATCTCTGTCTCTTCCCGATCATCTCGAACTTCTATGGGGAGGGCAGTAACCTTCTTCGGACCCTCCTTGTCTTTTAAATAGGCAACATAACACTGCCGAGAGATCTTTTGGTCAGAGGAGACTTGACCGATTCCCATATCGATCGGGAATTTTATCTTCGGGTGCTTTGTCGAAACAATAGCACCTATCTTGGATAAAGATGGTCGCCCAAGAATCATATTATAGGCTGGTAGTTCTCGAACCACCAGAAAGTTGATTCGGACAGTTGTTTCTTTGGGAAAACTTCCAATGGAAAGATCCAACTGAACCGATCCTTCCGCCACTGCAGATGACCCTGCAAAGCCATATAGGTGTGTTGATGAAGGTTTCATCAAATCTTGATCCACCTTCAATTTTTGATACACTTCGTAAGAAATTAGGTCAGCTGCAGACCACTGTATCAATCAATACTCTATGCACTTCCCGCCGTGCAATCTCTACCTTGATGACTATAGCATCATCATGAGGTAAACAAACATCTCTCTCGTCTTCTTCGCTAAAGGTGATAGAATCTTCACCATTCAGCTTCTTCCGCTTCTGCGCCTCTCCGGCTCCAACAAATTTGGATTTGGTTTTTAAACTCCGGAATGATTCAGGCTCTGGACCCCCGAAGATGGTAAGGATCGGTGACCGAGTAGCAGCTTCAATCACCTCCTTGCCTTTTTTGGACTTCGGGGCCTCCCTTGATCGTTACGAACCGACCGAACGATTCCTTTTAGGGGCAGCCGCACGTGGCCCGCATGGCTCCTCCCTTCTTCTGCTAACAAAAGCTGGACGGATGTCCCCTGAGATTTCAATCTCTCAATATCGCCTTGAGATGACGACAGTCATTAGTGTAATGACCATAGTCCTTGTGGAATCGGCAATACTTTTCCCAATCCTGCTTGCTCTCCGGGTTTCAAAAGAATTTTAGGCGGCCACTTCAAAATATTTTTTCTTTTGAGGATATTCGGAATATCGGCCCGAGGAGCATTCAATGGAGTGTACTCACTTCTGCCGGGGGATCTTTGGCGCCAAGGTTGGGATCTTCCAACCCGATCACGAACATTCTTCTTTGGCTTAGCCTTCGCTCGGGAGCCTTTTGTTCCTTATTGGAGACTTTATTATCTCCTTGGCGCGCATCTAGAATCTCCATGACTTCAGCCTTCTTCGGCATCTCTGTACCAACTCGGCATAAGTCGTGGGTATATCATGTAGTAATAACTCCGGGGAGTTTCCGATTTGTGAGTCCTGTGAATAGAGCGGTTACGGCTACTGTTCATCCAAGTTTTCTATCTCCATCGTCACTTTGTTGAATCTTTTCCGAAACTCTCCGATCGATTCGTTCTTTCCCTGTTTGATAGTAAACAAGGTTTCTTCCGTTTTCTTGACTGTATCCCCACTGCGGAATCGCCCTATGAATTGGCGTGCCAATTCGTCAAAGTTTACGATCCTTCCCGAGGGAAGGTTAGAAAACCACTTTTGTGTCGCTCCGAGTTAGAGATGATCCGAAAACCACTGCATAAAATTTCATCGAATTACACAGAAGCGCCATGGTCTGTTGGTAATAGCCAATGTGAGCTGTTGGATCTCCGGAGCCATCGAATGTTGAGAAGGTAGGCAAACGGAAGTTATGGGGAAACCGATATCCCGCGATTGGCTCAGCAAAAGGAGTCTTCCGAATGACCGAGTAAATATCCTCGATTATTCTTCCCTTAGCCAATTGCCCTAACTTCTCATTGATGTTGGCCAATTCTTGACCAATCTGGGTCGGGTGATCTTCAGCAATACGATCACGACCTCGATTAACACGATCATCACGTGTTACTCGATCATCACGAACAGCCAGTCCTTCACGAACGTTTCTCTCGTCACGAACTGCTCGATCATCACGAACGGTTCTTCGACGGTGGGTGAGTGAGTTCTTACCCCAGAATCCAACCTTGTATTTGAATCGGTTGTACTCTCTTGCGGTCTATCGAACCGATCGCCTCGCCTTAGTTGATCATCAATCCTCCGAAGTCCTCGATCTCCTTCACGAAAATTCTAATCAACATTCCGGTCTTCAGCCATTCTTTGGTCACGTGGCAATGCACGTCTCCCCGAATCGTGTTGATCAGGTTCTTGTGGTAAAACCACTCGTCTGGTGAGCAAGCGGAGTGCTTGGCTCACCTCCAAGAGTTGAATCTTTACCTGATCCAATTGATCTTGGATTGTATCGGGGAGGATTACGTCCTCCCCGGCCTTTATCCACTTCGATAGGATTTTGGCTTTCTGGGGAATATATGGATTATTCACCCCCGGTATCCGAACACCGGAATTGCGTTGTGCGGCGGCTGCTGCGGCTGCTGATCTAGTCACCATGGCTTTTTCAAGTCTTTCCCACAGACGGCGCCAAATGATGCGTCCAAAATCTGCTCGGCCCTTGGATCTCCACGTAGTGTCTGCAAAACAAAAGCGTCGGATGTGGCCCGACCGGCTGGGGTCGGGAGTCCACCTCCGAAGGCTAAGTCGATTGATGAACTTAATCACAAACGGCTCTACTAGAAGCACAGAGCTAATGAATGAAGAAACGGGAAAGGTGATCTAGATAGCAGGACGCTGATAGTTGAGGTCTATCAGTATGTATCTGAACCTGAGTCTCAGATAGTATTCTCCTTGATCGATTGATCCCTCCCTCACCTTGTATGGTAGTGAGGTTTATATAGAGTGTACCTTCGAATCTCCTTCGTTGGATGCACTCGAGCCTTCTTCGGGTAGTCGTTGGATCTTATCAATAAGATCCGTTGAGCGATAGACTTCTACTAGTTTGGGCTAGTAGAGGACTCTGAGATAACCGTTAGGTTATGCGATAGTTATCCCTTTGATGATGATTATCCGCAGCCGTCGGTTTGAGTCTCTTTGTCATCAGGGTGATTACCCTAATCCATAAGTAAGATTAGGGCACGCTTGCAGCAGAATAATCTTTCTTCTTCAGACAAGCCATCTTCTGGATCCGGTTCGCTCGGGAGCGATTCGGTTTTCTCCTTCTCGGGCGGGGGGGGGGGCGGGGCATGGGTGTGCCCCCGGGCTCAACATACCCTCCCCAAACCCAAACAGAGGGTGTTTTTTTATTATATATAATATTTTTGTTCTTTCTTTTTTAATTTTTTTATATTTAATTTATAAATTAAAGTGTAAATAAAGTGTTTGTGTCTCGCTTTTCTCCTTCTTTTTTGTTTTCCTTTTTTTTTTTTTTTTTTTTTTGTTTTTTTTTTCTTTTTTTTTTTTATTTATATAATAAAAAAATAAAAAAAAAAAAAAAAATAACAACCCGCCCTATGTTATGAATTCTGCCCAAAGGTTTTTCATGATGATATATGTGTGCTCTTCTGTTAGTCACATTTTCTGTCTACAACAATATGATTGTTATTGAGATTCTTATAAAGTCAAACTTCAAGAAATTGTAGATGATGTGTTGTTTACTATGAAAATAGTAGATAATTACACATTCTTTGTTACTGAGAAACTGATGGATATGACTCATAAGAGTATAGAAGACAAAAGTTGATTTTTTTGCAGAGGTGAAAAGTAATTATGTTTACATTTACTGCCCATTAAAAAGTCCATCAAGGAACACTTGAAGAGTTGTTTACCCACTGAATGCATTGTTTTGAAAATTGTTAGATGCAGTAGCACAAAGATACTGAGTCTCATTTAGTGTTGAAATAAATATATTTCTGTAAGAGTTTTTTATCATAAGGTGTGATGGTTTTGGAGGAGTTAGGGATTATTTCATTAGGTTGATAATTTTTCAAGATAAAACTCATAATTCCTAATGTTTTTTTTTATTACCTTTGCTATTATTTATCTATTATCCATTAATGCCCTTTGTATCCTCTATTGAGTTTGGAATTATAAAGATCAATACTTTTTCCAAGAAGAAACTTTGTTCTTATGAGTATTAATACTCATAAATATGTTCAGGGTAAAGATAAAGAGTCCGGTCAGACCAACAATTTAGGACCTATGAAAACTTCCTTATAAATAGAGATGATTGTTGCTTCTTCTTTTTTATATAAGTAGAAGTTGCATTGAGTATAAGGTTTGGTTAGCTAAATGCGAAAATAAAAGTTATGATTCTTTGGTTCTTGTTTGAAGATTTGATTTTCTCTTGTCCCATTCGGTCCTGGTGTCTTGATAGTGGTCATTATTCCGCCACCTTGCGTATAAATTATCATTTCATCATATTTATTGATGACCATTCTTAATTTGGTTTTTGTACTCAATTAAGGAATAGTCTAAATCTCTGAGATCTTCAAGAATTTTTTAGACTGAAGTTGAGAAATTGTTAGATCTGACGGGGGAGGAGAGTATTATGGCTGATATGAGGATGCTGGACACTTTAAGGGTCCATTCGCCAAATACTCGGCAGATTTGGATATAGTTGGTCCCTTCACTATGTTTGATAGTCCCGAGCAAAATTATATAACCGAAAGGCTTTATCACATTCTTGTGGACATAGTGAGGAGTATGATAGAATAACTATTTTGTCTGAAATTTTTTATAAGATGAAGCCCTGATAACAGCTTTTTATATCCTTGATTATGTTCCTTTCCAAATATGTTCCTTTGACTCCCTTTTCCATTGCAGATTATTCATAAATCTAACTTGAACCATTTTAGCGTTTGAGTTGTTCTGCAAATCTAAGGTTGTATAATCCAATATTGCAGGAGTTGGAACATAAAAGTTTTTCATTGCTAATTTGTTCTTACTCAGATCTTGTTTTTACCATCTTTGTTAAGACAACAGAATTGTGAATTCTTAAATAGTTTTCTGGAGTTTAATATAGCCAATAAAGGTAGCTTGTTCCCAGACTATTTGATATAATTTTAATGAACATGACTATACCATTGGCATTATGGTTGACCCAATTACTAGAAATTTGTCTTTAATCTTTAATTAGATTTGTGATTGGGAGCAACGAGATATATGATATTATTGGTGAGACATAATGATGTTTGGGAAGCTTGTTAAGTTGCCCAAAGGCTTTAAACCCATTTATTTTAAGTGGGTGTATAAGACTAATAAATATTCATGAGGAAAGATTGTAAGGTTTAAAACCAGACTGACAGCTAAAGAATCTACTCGAAAAGAGGAAGTTGACTAGTGAAATTTTATCACCTATCTCTTCTAAGGACTCTTTCAGAGTTATACCAGATGGATGTGAAGACTACATTTCTAATGGGAAACCTTAATAAGGAAGTCTATCTCTTTTAGCCTGAGGGTTTTGCGGTTGATGATCTTAATCATCTTGGTGTAGACTCAAGAAGTATAATTTGTGGTTGTAAGTAAGCTTCCAACTATGGTACTTAAAGATTGATAATGTTGTGACTTCATTCAATTTTGTTGAGAAACTTGTAGATCCTATATATATATATATATATATATATATATATATATATATATATATATATATATGACAAGGTCAGTGGGAAAATTTTTATCTTTCTCATTATTTATGTTGATAATATTTTGCTCACTAGTAGTGACGTTGGCCTACTGCATAAAGATCGAGCAATTGTTATTTGAGAATTATGATATAAAAAACCTTGGTAAGGCATCTTTGTCTTGGGCATTGAGATCCATAGGGATCGTTCATGCTATTTATTGGATCTTTCTCAGAGGGCATATATAATTTATATTTAAAGAAGTTCAGTAAACTAGATTGCAGACTTGAGAATGTTTTAATTCTCAAGGGATACACTGAGCTTATTACAGTTGCCCTATAAAGGATACTGAAATAGAACAATTGAAGAAAGTATCTTATCTTGAGATACTTGAAGAGGATAATTGATGATATGATAATCTACAAGCATGTTCCAGACCTATACCATTAGAGTATATAGATTTTGACCTTGTCAATTGTCCAGATAATAAGAAGTCCATTTTTAAAGTTGTTTTCCTTGATGGCAAGAGGGATAATATTGTGAAAAGTGTGAAATAAGGTAAAATTACTATTTCATCATATAGGTTGAGTTTGCTACATGTTATGGGGCAGTTACTCAAATTGAAGATCTTTATTTTAACATCGTGGATAGATCCATCCAGTTGTACTATGATTACAATTTTGTTGTGTTGTTTATTAACAACAAGAAACATGTGATCACAGGGTCTAAATACATGATGGTCAAGTATTTGACCACTAAAGAAAAAGCTGTTTGGTTAAGGAACCTCATTAGACAGTTGACAATTTTTTATTTTGTGGATAGACCTATCCAGTTCTGCTGTGTTGTTTATTAACAACAATAAGGGTATCATAGGGTCTAAACACATGGAAATTAAGTATTTGACTATAAAAGAAAATGTTAAAGGAGGTGACATCACAGTAGAGCATATTGGTACAAATGATATGGTTATAGATCCCCTAACTAAGGGTCCCTGCCCAGACGTCTTTGATAGACATAAGGTAACTATGGGTTTAGGAGGATCCTTAGATGCGGTTGTTTAGTGGGAGTTCATGAATTTTGCTCTATTGTGTAATAAGGTATTCTATATGTACATGTCTCTTGTATACACTGATAATTTATTTGAATTCAATAAAGTTCTTTGGTGACATATTAATTTTCACATTAATATCATTGTGTATTTTATAAAAGTCTTAAGGTATGTGTTAACCTTGAGCAAAAGTTAAGGCATTTATGTATTAGCCTTGAGGTGTGTCATGCAATACATAAAGTTAAAACTTGAGTTATAAAGATGACACAGGTTCATGGGAACCATAATATACATATAATCTCTCTTTTGTGGCATTGAGTCACAGGTTTGAACCATAATGTACATACTTTCGTGGCATTGAGTCACAGTTTCGTGGGAGCCGTAAAGTATATTCTCTCGTGGCATTGAGTCAGGTTCGTGGGAACCATAAAGTGAGAGATTTGGACTGACAACGGAATGACACATGAGGATTTCTATAAAGTGTCATTAGTTGCCACACTACCATATTGCATCCATTTTCAGTAGAGTTAAGAGTATTTGTGACCATGGATGGTCTTGTGTTGCTTAAAAGATGCAGTCACTGCCATGATTCGGTACTTAAAGCTCTATGTGAAGGGATTGAGTTTTAGCATTATCTTCAAACCAATATAAAGTTGTGCACATAAAGGTCAAAATGTTTTCAACACGTTTTTTCAAATGTTTTTTTTTAAAACAAAAGAGATGTTTTGTTTTGCTCGACTATGTCACAATCAATTTAGCCCAAGTGGGAGAATGTTAGAATATTAATTAAATATTCAACATAAGATGGGCTTTATCGATTGTGTTACACTTTGATTTGGTTTCTTATTGGTCTGATATGGGTACGGTTACTAAAACTCTTATATTGACTGGGTGGGCTAATAGGGACCATTAGATCTTGATGGACGATCTAACGGATTTGCCTATATAAAGGATGCTAGGTCCCTCCTTTAACCCTAATTGTGAAACCCAGCCCTAACCTGACCCTGACCTTGACCCGGTAACCCGGTTGTTTTTAGGTCCGAAGACCTCCGGGTAAAGGAAGAAGCCAACTATGGGCCATCTCAGCAGAAGACATGGTGTTTGACTCTAAACCCATGGATATTGATGATGGAGTTCCATACTTGGATGTCTGTGCAGATTTTGAAAGGAAGCTGCACCTGTCTAAAGATGAGATTAGTTGAAGGACTTGGAGTATTATCTGACTTGGTTTGAAGGTATTTCTATACACTAGACATGTCACTTGATGTGTGTGCAAAAGCCCATAAGGTTTAGAGCCCATTTGATCCTCCAATTTCCTATTTTGGCCTTACTATCTGCCTTGGTCTACTCCTTGGTCGAGTGGACCACTCGACCAAGCACTCGACCAAAGGAGTGTGAAATCCGAGAATTTGTAATTTTAGGGTTTTTCACTTTTATTTAAACCCTACTTTGTGTTTCTTTGCTACGGCTGCCTCCTAAACACTTTATGAATGTGAGAACACCTCTCCAAAACTCTCTCTGGTGATTTCGAAGACTCCTCTGCAGATCTAAAGCCTCTCATAGCTGTTCTGACAATTCCAGGTTAGTAATCGCTTCAACTTGGCGAATTTCTTTTCTTCGATCTTGTTCTTGATTGAGATCAGGAAGAAGATGCTGCATTCTTGCAACCATCTATTCCATGATCTCATTCTATTCTTTGAGATCTATGACCATCGTCATGATCTCAACCCTAGCCGAATATTTTCTTGAAACCCTAACCCTGGCTTGATTTCTGGAAAACTTTGGTGACCTCCCATGCGAGGGAAACCTCATGGGTAATGTTTCTATTAACCTAAACTAGATTTTCTATGATTTTCTTGTTATAATTGGCCAATCATTAATTCCCTTTCATCCTGTGATCATAACCTTTCCTGGGGAGCCATAAAGGTTGAAACCCTAATTTCTTGGGTTAAATCAAGAACCCATATTTTTACCATGACTTGATGATTTTATCTTCCCATATGATTCTTATACATCCTAGGAGGTTCCCCTTCGAATTTCGGATCAATCCGACTTCAAACGAGGAAGTTATGGCCAAAGCAGTCTATACAATTCCGTACTGACTTGCTTGGTCGACTGCTTGGTTGACTGGGCCAGTCTACCAAGCACTCGACCAAAGGAGTCAGTAGCTTCGTTTTTCGCCCGATTTGATTCGTTTTCTCTCTGATCTTTTAGGCATCTTTCCTAATGTTGTATCTATGATTGTTAGGAGTTTATTTGCCAAGTTTGGAGTTGCTCTCTTTAATCTTTGGATTATCTTCGGCGATAATCAAGGTAAGGACAGTTATTTCATAATGCTATAGATCGCATACTCTCTGTTTTCTACTTTTTGAAACTATGAGTTTGCTTACTGTTCTTGTACTTTATACTTCTGATGTACTATTGTAAGTACAGTAGCACTTGTTTATGTATTCTTTTCATTATTCAATTATATGAGATGTTATTACTGCTTGATCGGATTATGCTTTTACATTCTCTTTTATATGATGAATTGTTGGTTATGTATGTCATGACTGATCTGAGAATGTGTTTGATTAAGTATGGTTTGGGACTGGGAAGTGTCCTTTTGATGCTTCTGTCCTTGGACATCGAAGGGAATAGTATGGGATGTTCTCCGAAGATGCCCATCGACGCTTTCCCGAATCATTGGTTGTCATACCTAGGGCTGTCTAGCAGTGTTTGGCTAGGATGTCCCCGTTATATAAGACCCAAATCGGAAGGGTATTGAGACCGAACGACCCGTGGTAGCAATGTGATTCACGGGCGCTCAAGACCGGTAACCAACCCGTGAGAGGACGGGAATCATATTGTGGGGGCCATTTATTGGAGGGTTGTATATGGCTAGACTTGGGCTCATGGGCACTCAAGACTGGTGAAATGATCCGTGAGGGGACGTGAGAGCTTCCCGTTTACCATATGTGGATAACCAATAGGATTGATGAGTCTGTAGTCTGGGACTATTAGGACTCTAGTGGAAAGGATACCGGAAAGGATTGCCCGGGGCGAAGAATGGAGGTATCTGGACTTGAGTCTGTAGTCTTGGTGCACTATTTGACTCTCTCACAATGGTTGGATTTTAGGGGTGTCTCTTTGAATTCAGAGGAAGTGATATGTCTTGCTAAATGATCTTTTTTAGAGTTCTTGTTAGTTCATTTTCTAGAGAGCAATCATCTCCCCTTTGAGGGCTCTCATTGTTGGTCCCCCCCCCCCATGGGTGGATTAAATTGAATACGGATGCTTCCTTTTTGATGGACCAAATTAAAGGTTGTAAGGGGCTTGTGGGTTGTAACCACAAGAGTGAAGTCATCCTATTGTCTTTGATTATGTGGATATGCCCTTGTCTAGTTGGAGAATTGGAAGCCATTAGAGAGAACATCCGATGTGCCCTATGTGAGGGCTTCTTCCAAATCTTGGTAGAATCAAATTGTCTGGAAGCTATCAATGCTATGTTGGGAGGCTCTATTTGGGATATCAATGCTTGACTTGTAGGCAACATTCTCTATATTTCATCTCCCCTGGTTTTAGTTGTTTTTTCCCATGTTCCTAGGGATGTTAATAGCTTTGCCAACTTCCTTGCTTGTCACAGCTCCTCAGTTGGTCCTTGAGTGTTTTAGCCTTTGTCGTCCCTTAAATCCATCAGTTAGCTATTGGAGATTCATCGGTACTTGGGGTGTCAATTTATAGCCCAAACCATTAAAACTGAATCGCACCGGCCCGTTATAGCCCGAACCGGCCCGAACGAACCTTAATGAGCCATAATTGGGCTGAGGGTTGTGGAGCCTGCACCAACCCGAAACCGTACCCTAACCCGTTATAACCCATTTTGTAATTTTACATTAAATAGTATTTGAATCATTATATTACCATTAGGTAGTTGGTATAGACAATTAAAAAAATTAAGCATTAATTCAAATATCAAATAGTCATTTGACTACTTAATATCTAGGTTCTTGATTTCTATAGAATGGGTGGTTTTTTTTAAATGGAATTGACCAATAGCAACTTTGCTTTCCATATAATTTTCGCTTTTGTTGTAGGATGCTCAATTGTTTCTTCTTGTTCTTTTTCTTACACACCATAAACCGTTAGTCAACCCGAATCTAAACTGTTAGTTCAAACCGTTAGTTAGCCTGAACCCAAACCGCACCAAACCGAAACCGCCCGAAACCGTTATTTTGCTAATGGGCCGTGTTTGGGCTAGGTGATTTTCAGTCCGAAACCATTAGGCCCAGCCCCAAACCGCCCCAAACCGCACTGCTGGTACCCCTAATCGGTACGTAACCTTTCTCCTATGAATAAGACTGCCTTTTATGGAGAAAAAAAGGGCCACTCCAACCATTAGGAGTGTTAATGGATTTGGATAATATCCCATCAGCTTCCGAATGGATTCAATTGAATTCGTTGATAGTTTATTTTTTTTTATATAGGTTCTTTAAAATGGATCTTAATATGCATTGAGTAAGGGTGTCAATAGTATGGTTTCGGCAATTCAGTATGGTTTCGGTACAATACCAACTTTGAATACAAAAAATCAGAACTGTACCATTCCGAATTTATACTGAATTGCACGGTTTTGATATTTGTAAAAGCGGTTTGGTACGGTTTCAGTATTAAATTGGTGCGGGAAAATGGTTCAAACACGATATCTAGTGTAGTACAATTTTTGTGTGAACGAATCCATGCCACTTTTGTTATTAATTCATTAAGATCCTAATAAAATTGCAACCAAACAATCGATAGAATCTGATATTAATAGACACAAAGCAAGTAAATCTAAGAAGAGGAGTTAAGGACGAAATGAAAAACTAAAATAGGGAATTAAGGATAGGGTAAAGGTAAAGTGTTTTAATTAAAAAGTTACATTTATATCTCTTACTTACGATACAATTCGGTATGGTTTCGGTACATATCAACGGTATGAGTACCTAAAACCTGAACCGTATCGAATAAATTCAATTTTGGTACGTACTGTTTGAATTTTGAACCGTGCGGTTTTAGACGGCGTGATTCAGTAGAGTTATTTCGGTACGCAATTGACACCCTTAGCATTGAGTACAAGTTTTCAACTATTTGTTGACATCTTTGCCATTCTATTTATGAGAACTAGGCTTGAGATTTAATAATTTAGCAACTTCACTTTTTCTACTCTTTTCAGTCTTTGATTCTCTTACAATATTTTGACTATTGATTTTCTTTTGTATTTATTTTAATAGAAAATCTATAAAAGTATTCACATATCTTAAGGTGAAAATTTATAGAAATAAGACACAAATCCAACAAAGAACTTAATCGGATAATTTATTCGTTGGATGGTAATCGGGTGAAGAGGGTATTGCTATAGAAATCAGACAAATACAAATACCCCAAAATGGATATGAATGCAAATTCAAAAATGGATTCCATTTATCTATTTATAGCCCTACCAACCATAACAGTAACCAAGTGTGAAGGTATCAACACTGCACAAACAAGAGAACCATTTGGAGTGAGTAATGCATGGTCTAGTCTGTTGAGACCAAAACATGGACTTACTTTTTTTTTCTTCTTTTTCTCTTTCTCTCTAGGTACAATAGCACTATTTATAGGGGATGAGGATATTACATGTGGCATCAGCAAGGGTCGAATCCATGATATTTTAACTAAGAGGTGTTGGTCTTACTGGTTGAACAATGTCGATTTGACCTTTGTTGATGGCACATGTAAATATGTAACATCCCCATCCCCTAATAAACAAGTGCCTTTGTACTCCCCTAGGAAAAAAAAAAAAAGAAAAAGAAAAACTGGGGTTGGCATTATATTCCCCAAGGTACGCTATATCGCCAAATTTCGGCGGTTTCAATTCATGGTGAACCGAAACTGCAACCGAAACGAGATCTGCGAGATATCGCTGAAATCTCGCTATTTCTTGCAATATATTGGAAAATATCGATATTTTGCCTCTTTTTTTTTTGCAATTTGTAGGCAATTTCTTGCAATTTGTAGGCAATTTCTCCTAGCGATTCTACAATAGAATCTTTAAGAGCAATGGATAATTTTACCAATTATGTTCCAATGATTCAAGACTCAAAAGGTAATGTGCTAAATGTAATTAGGAGGATAATCTACATAGAATAATTTCTAGAAATAATTCAAATCATGAACACATTTTATAGCAAAATCTTCAAGATTAATAAGTTATCTTACCAATTATATTCTAGTGATTTAGGCCTCAAAATTCAACATGCCAAATGTGGTTAGGGAAGAGTATATACATAAAATAATTTATGAAAATAATTTAAATTATGAAGGGATTTTGTAATAGAATCTCAGGGTGAACGGGAAATCATTCCAATTATGTCAAACAATTAGGACTCAGAAGGTAACATGTTAAATGTGGCTAGGTAGGAGAATTTATAGGAAATAATTCAAATTTACCACATATTAGCATTAATTTAGGGTATACATCAAATTTGGGCTCATAATGACAAAAAAAACCCCGAATGGAGGTCAAAATCTAGTAATTTTTGGGCGAAATTTCGCCAAAATTTTGGTGAGATTTCACCACCTAGCGAACCGGCGAATTGTAGTGATATTTCGCACCTTGATATTCCCTGCAAACTTAAACTCGCTAAAACTGAAACGGGATAGGGAGAGAAGGTCGGTTCCTCCCTTGAACCGTCGACTGCCGAACCATAAAGGAGACTTGAGTTGCCGAGTTTTCAACCGAAACTACACTTAAGGGCATTGTTGTCTAAAGAGGGGAAAAATTTTAAAACCTAATGAGAATTGAGAAAAAATGAGTCTCTCGATTTCCATTACCGTCTCCACTACTAAGTGGAATTTTATTTGTGGCACCTGCTGACGGCTCTGATTGAACGACGTCATCGAAATGGGAATCACCAATTAAGATTTAAACAATGAGGTGTTATTGTAAATATTGATTTCTTTTCACACACTTTAATCTCTTAAAATTTTCATAATTTACAACAACAGGTCTCCCATTCACCCGATACCCAAACCCTCTCTCTCTCATTCACTCGTAACCCTCGAATGCTTGTGAACTCCACTTTGTTGGAGCTGCTGTTCCCTTCCTGAAAGGAACAGTTCCGTGTAAAGATAATCGGAGGCGAACCCAACCCTTTTGCCTCTTTTTTATACCATCGAGAAAACCTTTCTCCGCTTTAACATGCGGGTTGCTCTTGATAAAGGGAGAAGGAACGTGGAAAGACAAACAGAGGAGTCATGAGGAATTTGAAGTTCAATGAAGCTCCCAAATCTGATTCCACAACCAAGCAGAAGGAGCGTCACATCGTTACCTGGACCCAAGAGGTTTGTTCTTCCTTCATTTTATCGGGTGAATGAGGGACCTGTTATTGTAAATTAAGAAAACTTTAAGGATTAAAGTGTGAGAAAAAAATCAATATTTACAATAATTGTTTAAATCTCAATCGTTGATTCCCATTTCGATGATGTGGCTCAATCAGAGCTGTCGGCGGCTGCTACCGCAAAAAAAAAATTCCCTACTAAGCAAGCCCTGAACCACACAGGTTCTTTCGTGATTTCGTCATAGCTCTCAGGTAACTCCACTAGTGTTGGCAGCTTTTTACTCTGGTTTCGATTGAAGGAGAGATCATGGTGGAGGAGGAAGAAAATATTCATGTAAGCTCCAAAGCAGAACTGAAAAGAAGGGAGAAGCAGAAGAAGAAAGCAAAGTCTGGGGGATTCGAGTCTCTCGGTCTAAGCCCTAATGTCTTCGGAGGTATCAAACGCAAGGGTTATAGAGTTCCCACACCCATACAGCGGAAGACCATGCCACTCATACTGGCTGGTGTAGATGTTGTTGCCATGGCCCGAACTGGCTCTGGTAAGACTGCTGCTTTCCTTGTGCCAATGCTTGAGCGGTTGAAGCAACATGTTCCTCAAGGTGGGGTTAGGGCTCTCATTCTTTCTCCCACTAGAGACTTGGCACTTCAGACTTTAAAGTTCACCAAGGAACTTGGTCGATTTACAGGTTTGTTATCGAGACTGTTCAGTTGTTCTTTGCAAAACACTCTGTTTAGTGATTTTTTCTAAGCTACTTTTCTATTGAATTTGCTTGCATAAACTCCTGTAAAACCTCATATGCTGTATAAACAGACCTTGCTTGTAAGAACTCCTGGAAAACCTAATATGTTGTATGAACAGAACTTGTTTGTCAAGACTCTTGGAATACCTGATAATGCTGTATAAACAGAACTTGCTTGTGAAACCTCTTAGAAAACCTAATATACTGTATAAAGTTTCATATGGATGCGGTTTTCATATGGTTTAAGAATAATATAAGCCATGTATCAACTCAAGGGGAAAGAAACTAGTGGAGAATGTAATGTTCTGCACTTAACTTCCATTCAACTCTGTGATAGTTGAAATCTCACGAGTCTAACAATACGTTCAAAAACATAATTTCTAGATGCACATATTCATTAATCCTGTGTGCCACTGTGGGATCATTCACTCAGCTAATTTGGACAGAAGTTGCCTGACAACACTTGCAATTTCCTGCTTTTTGGTTGACAAAATTTGTTTTTTCTTTGGGGATTCTATAACACTTTTGTAGCAAGAAGTCCCATTTTGCAGATGATTTAGTTTAGGAAGTAGTGTAATTGCTGGATATCAGCAATCATTCATTTTTGTGTCTCGGGTAGCATATTCTTTATAATCTGGGTTGTCCTAGAAAAGCACTATTACTTTTCTTAAATGTGTGCTGAAACTGAAAAGCTTGCCAAATGTTCTCCTTATGTCACTCTGTATTATTAATACTTGTGAAAAACATAATTTTATTATATTGTTTTTTCTCCTCTTCATGTCTTGCTTGAAGCTTCTGTTTAATTTACTTCATATGTTTTGATTTCATTTTTTATAAAGGTACAATGACTATTTCCCTATAGGTAGTCTCAGTGGAAAATCATTCTAAAATTTGATTGTCTTCTTCACCCAGATCTGCGTAGTAGTTTATTGGTTGGCGGTGATAGCATGGAAAGCCAGTTTGAAGAATTAGCACAGAATCCTGATATCATTATCGCAACTCCTGGTAGGCTGATGCATCATTTGTCTGAGGTTGATGACATGTCCTTGCGTACTGTGGAATACGTGGTCTTTGATGAAGCTGACTCACTCTTTGGCATGGGCTTTGCGGAGCAGTTACATAAAATTCTTGAGCAGCTGAGTGAAACCCGTCAGACGTTGCTTTTCAGTGCAACATTACCCAGTGCTCTTGCTGAGTTTGCGAAAGCAGGATTGCGTGATCCTCAACTTGTAAGGCTTGATTTGGAGACAAGAATTAGCCCTGACCTGAAGCTTATGTTTTTTTCTCTACGGCAGGAAGAAAAAGCAGCTGCACTCTTGTATTTGATTAGGGAACATATCAGTTCTGATCAGCAGAGTTTGATTTTTGTCTCCACAAAGCATCATGTGGAGTTCCTGAATGTCCTTTTCAGAGAAGAGGGTATAGAGCCTTCTGTATGTTATGGTGATATGGATCAAGATGCTCGAAAAATGCATATATCAAAGTTTAGGGCTAGAAAGACAATGTTTCTAATTGTGACAGATGTTGCGGCCAGAGGTATTGATATCCCATTGCTTGATAATGTTATCAACTGGCACTTTTCTTCAAAGCCTAAACTTTTTGTCCATAGAGTGGGGAGAGCTGCTCGGGCAGGTCGGCCTGGAACAGCATTCTCTTTTATCACATCAGAAGATTTGCCTTACCTTTTAGACCTTCATCTCTTCCTCTCAAAGCCAGTTAGACCTGCTCCTACTGAGGAGGAGGTTCTTCAAGATATGGATAGGGTATTGTCTAAAATTGACCAAGCAGTGGCAAATGGTGAAACAGTTTATGGGCGTTTTCCCCAGACAGTAATAGATATTGTTTCCGATAGAGTTCGAGAAGTCATTGATTCATGCACAGAACTGGTTACTTTGCAAAAAGCTTGTAATAATGCGTTTCGCTTATATTCGAAGACAAAGCCCTTGCCCTCAAAGGAGTCTATTAGAAGAGCAAAGGTTCTGCCTCGTGAAGGACTGCATCCAATTTTTAAAAATGTTTTAGGAGGAAGTGAGTTGACAGCAATGGCCTTCTCAGAGCGCTTGAAAACTTTCAGGTCAGTGCTTTGTCAGCCAAAATATCTGGATGGTCTTTTTCATGACTATGCATTTTCTTTTCTAATATATAATGTATCTTTGGTAATATTACGATTGCTTTCCTTTTTTTCTTTTTTTTTTGGGGGGGGGGGGGGGTTGTTTGGTTTACAGCATTTGTGCAGTTATATTTTAACATAATAGCTAATGCATGATTATTTTATTGATGGTGTGTATTAGACCAAAGCAAACCATTTTGGAAGCAGAAGGTGAAGCTGCTAAATCCAAACACCTACAAGTAATTTTCTTTATTCTGTTTCTTGTACTGCAGAGATGCTATGGATGGTTTCTAATATATTGATGCCCATTTATAGTTGCTTATTTACTATTGGGTTATGTAGCTCTTTCTGGTACATACTTCAACTCTTTTGCTGTTTGGTTCATAGTACTGTTGCTGACAAAACCGTTGATGCATTTTCATGACTTCAAGTCTTATGATCTTTAATTATATCTGAAGTTAACTTATTTGGGGAGATATTCATCCACTTTCTAAAAGAAAAAGAAGAACAATAAGAGGAAAAGAGTTTTTTTGGATATGGTGGATAATTTTTTTAGTTCATCACCATTCGTTATGCTGAAGTACTCTTGTATCAAGGCATTCCCCTTCTCTTGGGAACAAATTAACCCTTTAAGTTTCCAAATAAAGGCTTTGTAGTATCCCTTTGTTTCTTGGGGTTGGAAAATAATATAAAATTTTATTATATGAAAGTAACTAGATTCCTAAACCTTGTATATCTTATCCACTGACTTTGAAATAGGTCGTCTATGAAACAAAATTTTCTTTGTCGATACTAATTTGAAGTTATCAGTTATTGGTGAATTTGTAGGAGTAATGATAACCAACATATTCAGACTTCTAAAACACTTCCAGATACAAAATTGTGTATCAAATGCACTCCTTAACATAGATATTAATACTGAAATGCCTATATAGGGTTTGGTGTCTCTTTATTTTAGTTATGCTCTATATTCTAGATGAGTTAGTTCAATTTGTTTTGGACTGGACCATAGAAACTGTGCATACACCAAACCCTTTGAAATAATCAAGAAGTGATACTTCTGTGGTTCCTTCCATGTGCCCAGTGAGAGTAAAAGGTATTGAGTTATTGAGAAGTAAGAAATATTCAAGAAGTGTTTCCCATACAGAGGATTATCTATAATGAGTCTCCTAGTGTCCTATACCAAGCTGCCTCACACAAAAGTATTAATTTTAGATTGGAGCATGGGTTAGCAAATGTTATGAAGGGATGAGCTAAAACATAATTACTTTTTCATGGAAATTTTGAAGACAAGAATCTAGCCCCGTGGTTGATGCTCAAAATGTTAGCATGCCTTCACCGGTGCAACTCTTTTGATACCACATTTGACTGCTTTGAAATAGGCTTCTAGAATCTGAAAGCAGTAGTATGTCTTTGTATATACTTTGTTCCCACATTAGGAGGAAATGAGAATACTGTACTTACAAATGGGTGAAAAGCTCATGTTCTCAGCTCATCACATTTATAGACTTTAATCTGTGTGAATAATTGGGTCCCAAATAATATGGGAGCCCCTTCTTTTGCTGATTTCCATTTTGAGGGCATTCTTTTCCCCATTCATTAATTTTATATTACAATTATACTCCAAATTGTGCGTTATGTGTGATCTTTACATTAATTTTATTTGTCCTGCCTCTTATACTATCATTCTCATATGCATTTGCAGGGTCCTGCCAGCCAATGGGTTGATGTTATGAAGAAGAAAAGATCTGTTCATGAAGGAATCATCAATTTGGTTCATCACCAACGATCTATCAATCAAGCCCCAAAGGTAGATTTTTCCATGCATCCTGCAGTAGTCCATACCTTAAACTTTTCAGTGCTCGGGTTTGGTAGTTGGTTAACCCTTTCTAGCTGAAGCTAAGCTTCTGTGTCTACTTGTCCACAATTTTAGCCCATCAGGCCTGCCATGTGGCTCCATTTTTCTAGGTTGTGTCAATTTGAGATTGGATCCTATATATGCTGAGTTCCCTTCCCCTTCCGCCCCTTCTGCCCCTTCTCATTGCTTATCTTCTTTATAGTTTTGTCTTAATTTTTTCCACAATTTTATGTTCTGGGTAAGCTGCTTTTCACTGACACTAAATCTCGTGGTTAGCTATACTTGAATATCATCAGGAAAGAGGGTTTTCCAGAGAGCTTGCCTAGGGTGTTAAGTTCAATTTCAGTGTTTGTTTTGCCTCATTTTTTGTTCACTCTATTTGTAAGCCTAACTTCAAATGCAACAGGAGAACTTTGGACTATGCTAGTTATCTAACTTACGTTCCTATCTGCAGTTCCATACAAATGGCTTACTGGTTCTTTTGCTTGTCGGTAGCCTCCATAGGATTTAGGGCTAGTAACCAAGGTCTGTCAAAGAACCAATGATGGGGACATGACACCAATCACACCCATCACTCATTATTACAAGAGGTGGAGGTGGCGGAACCTTTCTTTGTGGTTCGGCTACTAGAAAGGGTCATCTGGACCCTTGGGACCGTAGTCCACACCACATTTTTTTAGTATTAAATTATTTATTAGTATTGGTATTATAGAGTCATTTTTGTAGGGGTAGTTCAGGGTCTTCTTGGTTTTCTTCTAATAGTTTGGAGTTATAAGATTTTATTTGTTTCCTTTATGTTATTGGGGTGTTTTTGGAATTTTTTTTTCTTTTAGATATGTAACCACCTGCAAGGGCACGATGATGATGAATTAGAGAAAAAGAAAAAGAAAAACCAGAGGCAGCTTGAAGACTTCTGCCAGCCTCTCTCCTCTCCTCATGTGGAGCCTTCCTCCTCCTCTCTAGGTAAGCTTTCTTCCCTCCTTTCACCCTTATTTCGCACTACAAAAATTCCCTTCCCCTTCCTCTCCAAAGGTCTACTGTTTTTTCCCTTAAAGAAGCCTTCTTCTCTTACCTGGGAATTTTTTTTTCTGTTCTCTCTAGGATCTCACAATGGATAAAATTTCTTCTCTTCTCGCTACTTCTTTTGCTTCTGAAAATTCTATTCTCACCTTTTCTTCTAGAGTCAACAGTTCTTGTTGCCTAAATTTCCCTTTCTTTAGCCCATTCTGTTTCTTTTCTTCCTTATTTCACGGCAGTCCTTCTGCCTATAGTTCTATACTCTCTTACTATAGGTATCGACAGTCCCCCATCCCTATTGTCTCTTCTTGTTTTCTACATCTCCTTCTCCTCTGCTAGTTATGCCGTGTTCTTAGCCCCTGTTTGGTGATTGGTTTCGTGTTAGTTGCGTTGAGATTAGGTTTCATGCTTTGAATGTAATACTCATTCCCTCATTAAATTGAATTTTCTGGTTTTGCACTGAACACTTACTGTCAGGATCGAGTGACTCAATAGTTGGGTTAGCTTGAAACATGTGCCGAATATGAAGTATGGTGTATAGGGATGATGTCTCCAGTCTTGGATGAATTTTATGGTGGGATTGCCCAATAGCTAAAATTGAAGCTATGGTTTCTTGAAAAGTCTATTTCTAGAAAGAAGTTGGAATTATGGTATTAGATGGTGGCATAGACTCCAAAGGTGGATGGGTTGTGCCACCTATGGAAGGGACCATCGGATAATCTTGGAGAATTGAATGGCTGGATTGATCAATTAATGGAGTTGCAGTTTCTCTCTTGAAAGTTGATTAGGGACTCTTGGGAATTCAAGAACAATAAAATTAATTGGGGATGGGGGTGGGATGGGATGTTGGATCTCCTTACCAGGTTTCAGTCTTCCAATGGCAGCAATCTTGTAGGGCAATCTTCAATCAGAGGCTGATTCCACAGCCAAAACTGGAATTATTTTTGTGAGCACCTAATGACGCAATCCTTCTTGACGTGACACTAGGGAAACGAGACTTGGACCTTAAATTCTGAGCAGAATCAGCAATCTGGACTTGAAATACCAGAAGCGCAGTAATCTAGGCTTTAAACGCTAGAAAGCAGTCTCTCACAGAGAAGGAAGACAGCAGCCAAGCTTGCTGCAGAATTTGATAATCTCAAGTCTAATTTTACTCAATCCAATCTTGGGAGCATTAGCAAGGGCTGTGTTAGCCTCTAGGACAAAGTCCTGATTGCAACAGAACTTTGAAAAAAGAAATACCCGAAACAGGTCACGACTCTAGTTATTTGCAAGGGAGTGTGGAAATAAGATCTAAATGCCCTAACTTAGATTACCCAACATATAAACCTTATTACCAATTGGAACATGGTTCTTTAGAAAAAAAAAATGAAACAGAAAAGAATGAGAATAAACAAAGTAGGTTGTTTCTATTCTAAATACTTCCAGTCATTTTTTTCTTCTGGTGGGATCTAGTGTTAGTCAACATGTTTTGCTTAACAATATCTATAGAACTGGCTGCTATTGATGTTATGTTCAGCTTCTCATGTACCACTTTTAGTTTTGTTGTTCATAATGAAGATTTATCCATTATCTGTACTGTTCACAGTTTCTAACCTCTCTTTTTTCTCCATCTTTATACTCAAGTACTGAGTTATTATTGTGTTAATATAATAAATACTACCACATTATCACAGTTAAGTAATAATTAGTGTATCATTAAGATGCAGGGTAAAATATGTTCTGCGTTGGTATAGGATTTAACTTGGTTTTCTAAATCCCTGCCCCCCTCTTATGTGGATCTTAACAAACTCTTTGCTGTCACACACTACTCAATGCAGGAAGGTCAACCTGAAAGCCCTTTTTCAGTGGAGGAGAAAACAGCTTCAAAAGACAAGGAGAAAAAAGGTTTTGCCATCCCCCAGACAACATTTTTTTTGCGATGGTTTCCATTACATTGGTCATATTGTCATCTTAATGTGCTTGCTGGTGGATTTCCATTCATTCTAATGTTGTTGACTCTTACTTCTTGATGACTTAAGCATGCTCTGTGAAATGATACTGTGTTGTCGCTCTCTTCCCCATCGATCTCTCTTTTGAAGCTCAAAGATGCCTATGTGATCAAACCTTGTCTTGTTTCCTGATTCTCTCCTTACAATGTTTTTGTATCCTTAGATGATCGGGGCTCTAAAAGAAAGGCAAATAATAGCTTTAAAGATGAGGAGTACTACATTAGTTCAATACCTACAAATCAAGTAGGTTCATCATCCTTCATTTTTTCTACATAATGAACCTTTTTAATTATGCCTGTATTACATGATGGATTTCTTGTCTTGTCTATGGCCATTAACCACAATTACGTGTTTTGTTGACTACATTTTTAGGTGCAATTTTGTATATCTCAGCTTCTTCTTAACCTGTCCTTTAAGTAGACCTTCTGTTTTGCCATTCTGAAGAATTTGGTGAGGTTAATATAAGTAGTTATGTTCTGTTTTTGCTTTCAGCATCTGGAGGCAGGACTGTCAGTAAGAGCTAACCAGGGTTTTGTATCAAGCAGGTAAAAGATAAATTCTAGACCTTGTTCCCACTTTACTGGTTGTCTACATGAATTCTGTTTCATTCTCACTCTTTCTATTCTACCACTTCGTGTTTTGGATTTAATCACCTCGTTTCTTTTACTCAGAAGCTAATAAGAGTCTGAAGGAATAAAATGAAAATTAATCCAACAATTTAAGATGGTTAGTGTTGTAATTGCTTGGTTATTTCTAGAAGTGAGGGCAGGTGTCCATAAAGGTAAAGTTGGGCCTCTTTTTCGTACTTTAAAATTTTGGTTTGATAGGTTTAGTTGGCTCTTATGGGGGATAGTTTGATGGTAACATAGTTCTGATTTCTTAGGTTTGGTGGGTTGTGTTTTTAGTGTTTTGTGCTTTGTCATCAAAAACTTATTCAAGCTAATAACATGATCTTGTGGGTGTATGGTTAGAAGTAGAAATAC
The DNA here is from genome assembly GCF_041222555.1 of Hakea prostrata. Classification (NCBI taxonomy): domain Eukaryota; kingdom Viridiplantae; phylum Streptophyta; class Magnoliopsida; order Proteales; family Proteaceae; genus Hakea; species Hakea prostrata. Next base: position 1,420,175 of record NC_142600.1, read on the forward strand.
AAAAAAGTTCTATATACTCTTCCGATATAGGATTGTTGTAGGGATGTGTTCCCAGGGTAATAGTTTGTAGACACTCTTGTTTAGTCTATGCCACATTTAGTGTATCCACTTGAAGTTCAATTTACTAATTATTACTTGGTGGTGGATTACATGGTGCCTGTTTGCCTGCTGTTTATCTTGAACTCAATCACATAGGTGCTGTTTCCACCTTACATTAGAGAGTCAGAATCTGAAGGTGATTTGTTCAAGTTTCGGTGAATGTTCATTTCGTGTAGGTTTTTGACAAGCTTAATTCATATGTGGCAGTGCTTCAGTTTTACTTACACTTGCAGTTGTAAAAAATATGGGTACGGAAACTTGATGAATGCTATTTCAAGATCAGTCAGTTATGTAGTATATGTAATTGTCTAGTTGACAATTTGGGAGGCCAGGATTCTTTAACGTAACATTACTGCTTTTAATACAGCATTTAGGACATGGAGTTTGTGATTGAGGGGCATACTTTATTATTAATCTGCTCACCTTCTGTGTCTGATATTCCTCTGATTGAAAAAACTAAGTTTTGTTTCCGAAAATTGGCATCTACTGATTCCATCTATATCCATAGGCTGGAATCTGCTGTCCTTGATTTAGTTGCAGATGATGATGGTGGAATGCAGAAACAAAGATCTGTGTATCATTGGGATAAGGTATTTTCGAGAATCAATTAATCACGTTTATTTCCAAAATGCTTTTTTATTTGGATTTTGTCTTAAATCATTATTTTGTGTTGATTACAGAGGGGTAAGAAGTACATTAAGTTAAACAACGGTGAACATGTGACAGCTAGTGGAAAGGTATGATGTCGAAATCCTATTTCGTTCATTTATTCTAGATTTATTTGTCGAGTGCAGAAGAATGAGAAGGTGCAATGTAATTTGAAATGGAACAACATAGCCTCATGAGGAACTATTCTTCTGATGCAGTTGCATTAGACTAGTTGATCTTTATGGTTGTGAGAACTTGCTGAGATCTCGGTAATATCTCAAATTTTTAGGGGATTCTGAGATGAGATGTCCTGTGGGTTAATGTATCAGTAGGTTTCTTGGATATCCCGCCGAGATCTCCCCGCATCTTGGAATTTTATTGTAAATGTATTCTTCCCAACCAAGTCTGGCTTTGATTTGAACACAAAAATGTACAACTCTGTAGTGTCATTGACGTAACCAGCCCCCCAGCCGAAATCTGTCCAGGGGTATTTTGGTCATTTTGACAGACTAAAGGTGTCTTGGGTCTGGGTTCTATTGAGTGCAGTGTGTTGTCTGGACCCTAGATCTATTTTTATTTTATTTTTCTGATTATTATATTGCAAAATATTTGAGAGTCCTTGTGTAGGTGAGATTCCTAGTTTGGTCGGGATCCTACAATTTGAGTCCACTTTAATCTCCTTGGCTATGTAATTTTGAAGTCGAATTGAATTCACATGAGTTTGGAGGAAATCTAGGTTGTGGTCTTTTTGGGAAGGTCACCATGGGCGGAGATTCCCAAGTGTTGGCCCCCCCCCCCCCCAAAAAAAAAAAAAAAAAAAAAAAACCAGGCGCAGCTTTTTTAAATTCTCTTAATCCCTTTATTTTTCCTTTGTTTTTCTCTTTCCATGTGTGAAATATCATTATTTGGTTCCCCAATATTGGGAATTAGTTCTTAAGGGTAAAGATAATGGGTAAAAAAATCATTCTCAATAATTATCCAAGGTTTACAATTAAAACCCTTTTTTTAAGGAAGAAATAGTTAAACCCGATTAGAAACTAACTCATGAATGCCTAAACTTTCTCCCTAAAATTTTGATCTATCCTAATAAAAATTCCAATCTAAGTGTTAAACTACCTAAGGGCCTGTTTGGTTACATGAATCTAGAGATTTCAAATCTCTGGATTCACAAATGGGAGATTTATACCTGTTTGGTTGTGTGAATCCCTGGATTCATGAAATCTAGAGATTCACATTTTTGTACTAAAAACGTGAATCTATGGATTTATGGGTATAAGTTGAAATCCAGAGATTTCACCCCTACTATAAAAGCATTAAATATTTGAACCATGATTCCATAAATGTTTTTTTATGATGAATTTATAGATTTCATTCAAAAAATTCAGGCTAACCAAACAATTAATTTTATGAACCATGACTCCATAAATTTGGAATCTCCAGACTCAAGTAACCAAACAGGCCCTAAAGTATTCTTTTTAAGTTTTTTTTCTCAATAATTTACTCCTAAAATTTAGCAACCACTATTCATTATTTTTTAAAGTTTTTGAACTTTAACAAATCTACTTGTACAATTTTAGTCCTAATGCTTTATTTCGATGTATTTTTAATGTTTTACCTATAATTGTGTTACCAATATTTTAGTCCTAATAATTTACCTGGATTTTTAATTTGTGGGCCCCAAACACTGTGTCTGAATATGATAAAATAATTCAGAGGTGGGACCTCCGGTGTGGGAATTTGAGAGCTAACTTCTGCAAGTGTTCTTCAAATTACAGCAGCCATTCAACACAAACTGTAGCTTTCTTCCTCTACAAGACAGACATTCCCCAATCCTACCCATCCTTCCCTACCCGTAGCCACCCTCCCAAACCCTAAAATCATAATCCTAATGCTTCTGTCACCCTTTTTCTATTTTTCTAGATTTTTTCTGCAATTTTTAGACTTCTTATTCCTGAATTTCAAGGTCAAATCTATGGAAATCTAACTGTTAGATCTGTCCCCAACTTTACAAACATCATTGCCTTAACCCTAATGGCCTTCTTTCCTCCCAATTTCATCCCACTCATACCAAATCAAACCCTAGTCTAACCCTAATCCCAGTTTCACCAAACCTCTCATAACTTCAACCCTCACAAATCTCGTAAGTCCTTTTAGAATTATCTTCCCCTACACCTTCTCTGCCCTGCAAAATCCTAACCCTAACCAAGTGATGTGAACCCGATTTTAGGGTTAGGGTTTGTTGGATGGATTCCCTAAAATTAAGGGTTCGTCCAGTATTACCTTCTTTTGAACCAGCAAATAATAATACCGGTGGGAAAGGATGGGGATCTAGGGTCTTGATGATGATTAATGATAAATATTACTGTAATTTTAGGCTCCAATGGGGGTAATTGAGACACCCAAATATTTAAGGGTAAAGTTATTGATTAGTGGGTAGCTGGAACGGAGTCCTAGATGGTAAAGAAAAGGACTGGGACGTTTGTGGAATCTCTAAAGAATTTATGGGAGGGTCCTAGGAGGGGTTAGGGTTTTATTAAAATTATTTGGGAAGGGAAGGTAACCTTGCGATTGGGTATTTTAAAGGTTTTGGACACCCAAAAGGGGGAATGGGAGTGGAATACTTTTAGTTAAATAATTTGGAGATGGATGGAAAAGATGTGGGCTGTCATAGGGTGACCTAAAATTATCTGGGGAAGTGTAGAAAGTCTGCGGTAAGGTAGAAAAGGGAAGGGAAGCTTGCGATTCGGGGATTTTGGGGAGGGGGTGTTTTTCTTGTGGTCTTCTTTCTTTTCCTTTCTTTCTTCCTTTTTATTATTATTATTTTTTTTTTCTTCTTGTAATTCTGCAGCAAGAAACAGAAAAAAAATAAAATAAATAAAGAAACAGAAAAAGGAAAAAGAAAGGTATCTCAAGGGAGAGAAGGGGAAGGGGGGGTCTTTCTTGCTCCTGCAAGATTCAGAAGGGGCTGGGGGAGGCTTGCGCAAGGAGGGGAGGTTGAAAGGGGTTCTTGATAGAATCACAGGATAGGGGAGGGGTTCTTGGTTGCTGTACTGAACTTGTTTAGGGCTGGATTGCTGCTGAAGTTGTGAAAGAATGCTGGAGTTCGGAAGAGGAGGGCTAGAATCTTGAAGATGAATTCTCAACTGTGCCCTCCTCAAGAAGGCCATGATCCCATGGGCTCAACTCAATTCCTTTATTCAATATTCTGACTTAAGTTTACACTGAAAAAACTAGGCTTATTTTTAGTCTTCCAAAGAATCCAATCTTATTGGGAATCCTTTACAGTTTAGGATCTCCCTTACAATTAATCTCAGCCATAAAATTAAGACTTCAATTTAGACTGAACAACTAATGGAATCTTCTTGAAGAGATGTTCCTCCTAAAACTCTAGGATTCCAACAGAAGGAAATGAACTCTTCTTGCAAATAAAAGACTGCATGAGTCCTTTATCGAAAGACTCCTAAGGACTCAATAACTCATCTTTAAATCAAACGAGAATTCTGAACTAATAAAGACTCTTAAAAAGAAAGAAACTAAGATTACTGAAAATTAATTCCAGCATTTATTTAGGGCTGCGATGGACCAAAATATCTCTCTTTGAGGGTTCACCCAGTCTTAGGTGCTCCAGTTTGGAGTGGCCTTGGGGCCCACGATAGGGTTTCGGGCGGCCCGGGGGGGAACCCTTTTTCACTTCACCGAGAGTCCTAAGCCAAGTAGGAAACTTAGTTTAAACTCCAATTGCTCCCCTATGTGGACATGAGTGGGAGATATCAATTCTTGCTGCAGCTTCTCTCGAACGAATGACATTTGAATTCAATGTGCTCAGTGCGCTCATGAAGCATGTGGTTTGATGCTGTAATAATAACCGCCTAGTTATCACACAATAGTTACATGGTGGACCCATCATAATAACCTAGCTCTTTAAGTAGTCGTCTAGCCACATTAGTTCACAAGTCATCTGTGCCAATGTGAGAAACTCTAATACATGGGAAGCTCATTATCAAAGCCTAGCTCTTTAGGTAGTTGTGTAACCTACATTCGTTCACACATCACCTGTGCCATTGTGTGAAACTCTGATTATGCACTTGAAATAGCAAGTAGCAACCACGGTTTGCTTCTTGCTCTTCCATGACACTAATTTCCTCCAAAAAAAAAAAGAAGTGCAATAAGTTCTGGTAGATTACCTATCAACTGGAAAACCTGCCTAATCAGCATATGAGAATCCTTCCACCCGCCTATGACCATGATCTGAATATAATACCTCCATGTCCAAGAGCACTCTTGAGATACCTTAGAATCCTCATAACTGCATCCCAAATGAATTATTGATGTAACCCCCAAATCAAGGGCTTGTCTTCAGGATCAATCTAAGTGAACCAGCAGTAAAGTTAGGGCTTCACAATCCTTCTGTTTAGGTATAGGGCTGATTTGATTGATTCTAGGTCTTGGGAATAAGGTCTATAGGGTTTGGGTATGGCATACGGTCTAGGATTTATTGATTTCCAGAACTGTACCTTGCTGTAAATTGAAATTCAGAACCTCCAAGGCTATGGTTTATGAAAATTAGGGTTTTCTTATTTTAGGGTTTCTGGGGGGTGGCTAGGGTTAGGGTTAAGGTTGAAGGTAAAGGAGGGGTTTGGGGTGAATTCTAAAAGGGAATAGTTTGTATGATCTAAGTGAAAGAAGGTTAGGGTTTCTAGGGTTTTGGTGAAGAAGGTAAAGTGCAGAATTTTCTAGGGTTTTGGGTAAGGGGAATACGCTAAGGTTGGGGTTGAAGGTTAGGGAAGGGGTGGGAGTGAATATGCTAGAAGGGATTGGGATTAGGTTAAGGGAAGAGGCCTAGGGTCTTAAACTAGGGCAAGGGAAAGCGTGATACTGCCGCAATGGAAAAGAGAGGGGAAAGGGGGACAAATGAGGGCTGTAATGGGGAATAGGCTTGGGGAATGAGAGGGGATTGGGAAAATAGGGTTAGGGGACGAGGGTATGGCTGTCACAGGCTAGGGGAGGGGAGAATAGAGTCTGCAATGAGATGGGAAATTTGGGTTTAGGAGAATTAGGGTTTGGGGATGGGGGAAGGGTTGCCGTAAACTTTGGGAGGGGGAAGAAGAGGGCTGCAAAGTGGAGAAGGAATAGAAGAATGGGGGGGGGGTGGGGATATGTACTTGTTAGGGAGAGAGGGTGTTGGTAACTTGCTGAAAATAAGAGCACCAAGAGCAGCCACAGGCTTTCTTCCTCAGAAGACCCCCGACTCCCCTATTTCACCTTCAATCTCAAGTTTTTCGATAATCAAATTGGTCCTCTTTACAAGCAAAGGGCTATATTTATATCCTTATATGAAGGATTCATACTAGGATTCAACATTAGAAAACAAGTCAAACTAGGACTTCTACTTGAACTAAAATTGGAAAGCAAAACAAACACGGACTCAACTAAATGAAAGTGCAAACATTTTGGGACTTTTAAGTGACTCACAAGGATTATTTTGCATCACCTGAGGGAGAGTGATGTAACCACGGACCTAGGGTTAGGGTTTAAGTTGCAATCTCCCTAGAAAGTGGCTGCCCAGGAGTTCCAGCAAAGGTAGGAAGGGGGTTTTTGGTCTTCTGAGGGGGTTTAGAACCTTTTGAAACCAACCTTCAGATCTGAATCCTCTTATACTTGGAATCACAGATTTGAAAATTTGAATTCTAAAGCTTCTAGGGTTCAGTTAGTGTTTGGGGGAGGGCAAGGGTTGGCTGTAATGCTTGGGCTGACCTTGGAATACTTTTTAGGTTTAGGATTTTTCTGGAATTTTCAAAATTCTTCAAATCTAGTTGAAGAAAATGAATTGCAGAAAATTTCTAAGTCCAGGAATTAGGGCTGCTTAAGGGAATCTAATGTTAGGAATGGTGCCTAGGTAACTCTATGACTGATGAGGGTATAATGATGGGTTTTGGGGCTGGGAATCAATGAGTCCTAAAGGGGTTGGGATTGGGTGCCGTAGGGAAGAAGGAAGAAAAGGGGAGGGGCTCCAGGGTTTAATGGAGGGGCTGGGAATGCTGGAGATCGATGGGGAAGGACCAGGAGAGATGCGATGGGTTTAGGGTGATTCCTAGGTCAGACAAGAGAGGGGAGGGCTGTGATGGGTGCATGAGGTAGGGTTTCTGGGTATGAGGAAAGTGGGGAAGGGCTCTGACTTAGTTGGGGAAGGCTTGGACTCGAGGATGGCTGCTGGAATTGATGTTTGATGCTTCAAAACTTAATAGGATGCTTGCTTGAATGTTGGAATTATCTCAGAAACAGTCTCAAGACAACTGCATGGTTCCCCTCAAAAGGAACCCTGCCACACTCAAGCAATTAGACGCTCAAAGTTTTTAATTCATCAAATCTCAAAATAACTTATAATGAGAAGGGTATTTGTAGCCTAAATCAAAGGACTCCGACTCAAGTGTGAGATCCCTTTTAATCTCAACCCTTGGATTGGGATCTCACACTTTTATCTTTAATTAATAATTTAATAGCACATGCTAATTAGATAACCTAGGACTTAAATTACCAACTTAACACCAAATTGGACTTCTTCAAAACACAACTTCAACTCACAATCAGACTTCAAACAAATCCAAATTGGATTTAGACTGGCTTACTTAAATTCTGAAATAAATCCTAATTTAATTTCATGAGTAAGTTGAGGGATAAAATGCCCAAACTACCCCTCCTGTAGGGTTCGGCTACTTCATGTTGGCTTCTTAGATCCCTGCTATGGGACCTACTTAGGTTTTCGGCCAGGGGGTTCTCGTGCTTACATCAGAGTGGAATGAAATGTTTAGCTTTTCTGCCCATGATTTAATTCATATTATTGAGCCCTATCTTTTACACCCCTTCTCAGTGACTCCATGCCCCTTCCTCTGCCTTCCATCTCTCCCCTCTCCCCTCTCCCCTTTCCTCTGTTTATGTCTCCAGAATTTATTGCACGCAAGGAACAGTCTGCCACCTCTAGTATGTTGGCTGATGGATTTATTGAGGCTGAGATGATTAGGGTGAAATCTGGCTGAAGTTGCAAGTGTGAAATGGATGTCACTGAGCTTCGTTCTCCGATCTGCTGTCTGGGAATCGTCTATGACACTGAGTGGATGTCTGAATACAGGATGGGTTGTTGAAGAGGTGACCGGTGAGAACTAGCATGTTGGATGGACTGCAACCTTACATTTCCATCGTCTGTTGATTCTTATCTGCGACACCAAAAACCTGGTCACCAATGGTTCTTCTCTCTCGCAATATGGTTATAAGAGGTCAGGTGAAGAAGATGAAACTGATGGAGAGTTGGGATCCTTCATGCATGGATATCAAGGTGGAGTGTAGCTCCTTGTCACCTCTGTCACATTGGGCACCTGATGTAGATTATAATCCATATATACCCATAGAGACAAGCCCCAAAACCAGTTCAACAAGATTGTGGGATGCAACTGCTGTGAGAGGCAGCCTGGTCTGATGATTTGGCGAGTTTTTGTTGGTCCAATGGAGCACCACATAGGGCAGTACTACCTCCAAATAGAAGTATGTTTGAAGTGCAAAAACATTGTTTACGTCACTGGTCGCGTAAACAGTGTCAGAGCCCCATGTTTGGTTTAGCGGAAATATTCCTAGAAAATTAATGGGGCCCAAGATGAGATTACTTGAAGATTCTGTTTTGGAAGATTTAGGAGCTTCATTTGATTTCTATATTAGTAGTTTATGCATTATTTGAATTATAAAGCCTAATATTTTCTAATTCTAGTTAGTTTTTATTTTCAGAAGATTCTATCGTCACTAGATATTAGGTCAATATTTTCTATTTTCAGTTCAGGATGATTCTGTCTCTTTTAAAGCTTTAGCCAAGCTACAACTAGGCCTTTTTCTTTGTAATGCAAGTTGATACTTAAGGAAATACTAAACTTACAGGCCATTGCCATTGCTTATGGAGTAAGCCATGTTCAGCAGCTCAGATAGCCATGCGTGAGAGACTTAGGGCTGAGATAGTGCATACCCTACCCCCACAATCCTCTAATCCTCTCCTTTCTCTGCTGCTGCTATTGTTCATCCCCAACAATTCATTAAGATCGAAATGAAGATTCAAGTCATCATCAGTTGATCACAAAGATTGCAGTTGCTGTTAATTATGACTGAAGGCTGTTGCTGCTCCTGCAATTGTATTGATCCTGGTTGCAATCAACCTCCCACTGGCTGTTACAGTTCGAGGTTGACTCTACAGTAGTGCGTTGCTGTTTTGCCCCTCCAATGCCATGCTTGCTGATGAACACATTTATGTGTGAAATCTTAGGGCATAAAGCATGCATTTTATACACTTAGAATGGAGTTACCTTGGGTTTTATGTTGTTTTTGCAGATTTTAGGACTTTTCAAGATTTAAGCAAATATTTGGAGTTTTGGGCTTGAATCATGCTATTTTACACGTCAAGAAGTCCATTCACATTCTCAAATGCGAAAATGGGCCTGATCTGGAACATGATGGGCTAGAGATGTGTGATTACGGGCCAACTCCGAAATATTGAAGAGATAAAGAAGGCAAATTTGATCTACGGCTGAGATTTTAAATCAAATCTACAGAGATATTATTGAGAGAGTCCAGATGGAAAAGAGTCCTTGCATACCTCAATATCTTATTTTCTATTTGGGATTTGATTAAAGAAAGAAAAAGAGGAAAAATAATTATATTCAGATAAGGATGAAGCAAAAATCCCGTTTTTGAATGCCTCTGTCCAGTTTCGATCAAACCCTTCATCGAATGGTCATCTGATGTCCGATCGTGCTGATTTTTGGAGGAGAGCTTCACGACTACTTAAACCTCAAATCCAACGGTGGGATTATGCATCTGATCTTTCTAAATCGGCGCGATTAGTACGTCAAAACCCTAATTGGATGAGTCAGATAGAAACCCTGAGTTTTATTCAAATTCAGCCGTGCTTCATATCTAATGTAAACTCTATAAAAGGAGAGCCTACTCCATCAAAGGAGAACGTGTCTTAGAGCTTAGTAGAAGCATTCTTTCTTCTCTCTTCAGTTTATTTATGTTTTCTCTAGTTTTCTTTGCTTGCAGTTGTGAGATTTTAAATTTCTAGATTCAATGTTTAGATTTAATTTTTATGTAATGCAATTCAAGTTCAAGTTCCAAGTTCAAGTTTCAAGTTTTTAGATTCGTTTCTCTCTGGGTCTAGCAATTGCAGATTTAGATCATTCTAGATCTAGATCTGGTTGTTAGGGTTGGTTGAGATTCGAATCATTTGTTCAATTCGCAAGTAAGTAATTTTTCTTTATTAATCTTCTCTCCTCCCATTCCCGCTTCTATCTACCCCTCTATATTCTTAATTTAGGATTTACTTTCAGCATTATCATTATTTATTGTTCTGCCTATTCATTCATAATCTCGGACCACATAACCGGAGCAAGCCTACGCTCGTGCCCCAGTGACGGGTGGTGTTGCATCTGCATTTTAGTTATTTCCTTTTCCTTTTATTGCTTTGTTTATTGCTTTGTTATTTACTTTCTGTTATTTACTTTCTGTTATTTACTTTCCGCCTATTCATTCATAATCTCGGACCACATAACCGGAGCAAGCCTACAGTCGTGCCTCTGCTTCCGGTGACGGGTGGTGTTGCATCTGCATTTTCCTGTCTTTTATTTATGCATTGATTGTGTTTAATTTATTGTTCGTTTCAATTCGATTGCATTAGATATATAGATTAGGATCGTTTAGTTTAGTTAATTAGTTAACAAAAAAATTGAATCATTCCACTCTCGCATTACTATTAAGAAGTTCAAATTCTAAGTGGCATATCTCCCTGAGATCGACCCGTTAGCTACACGATACCGTGCGCTTGCGGTTACTTTTAAAATTCACAAACACTTGCCTTGCCACCTTGATAACTAGGACTTGATATGCTAGAACCTCTCCCACTAGTGGAAGCACTTCTGAATTGTGAATAGATTCAGGAACCTACCTAATCAAATTCCAGTCTTGTAGGATTGGCCTTAAAGGATTCAATGAGAAGTAAAGAGCAGAGAGGGTGATGCACAAAGAGCTGGGGGAGAGGGGAGGTTAGAGGGGAAGCCAGGGTGGGAGAGGAAGAGCCAGGGAAGATGCTTCCCTCTAAGATTCTATTAGAGTTTAATTTACAAAATTTACCTTCCCATGTCAACCCCTTGAGCTAATATAGAAGGCTGAACAAAAATAGCTAACTTAACTAATACTCTTCTCATCATTTATAGTGATGAGTAAGAACCCTATAAAAATCATAATAAAAAAAATGTGGAAGATGCTTTCCCATTAAACTGCACCTTGAAAAAGCCACTGCATATTGCAAATCTATCACATTGTTGTTCTTCAAATTTTTTCTGGTGTATGGTAAGGCTTTGCTTTGCAGTTGACCTTATAGACCAATTTTTATCGTATTGATTGGTTACTTCCACAAGGCTACACTTGGTAACCAAGAAAAGAAAGGAAAATATAACTCTAAAGAATTTGAAATTTGAGGAGACATTTGTTATGTAGCCTAAATTTATCACAGAATTTTAGATGATTTTGAATTCTGCTAGTTCGAAGATTCTCATAATCTTGGTTGTTTCCTCCTTTCTTATTTATATTGAGTGGTCAGTTTTCCTTGGGCTACCCGATCATTTTGCTAATGAATAATTGTTCTAAAACCCAAGAACTTTCACAGGCTAGCTAGTCAATGTTTGCTAGTTTTCATGGGTTCTGACTTTTTTTCCTGCCCCCTTTAAAATTTTGTATAGGTAACGACTGAGGGGGGTGCTAAAGTGAAAGCCACCAAGACAGGTATATACAAGAAGTGGAAAGAAAGGTCACACAAGAAGATTTCTCTTAAAGGAACGAGTACTGAAGCTAGTTCCGGAGAGCCGAGTGGTTCAACAGGTGATGTTTGAAACGTTCTGTTGTTTGTTAAGCATTTCTTGATTGCTTTCAAGTTTATATACATGCGTAACAATTTACAGTTACAGTTAACCTTTCACAGTATTGAGAAGCCTCACTTACCATTAACCATAACACTGTCTATTTTGCTGTTAAAAAAAAATAATAATAAAGAAAAAGTTCGTACCTAGTGTACAATTCATCTGCGTATAGCAGGGTCTAAGAAGGATTCTATGCACACAGCCTTAACCCAAAGAGGATGTTTCGTGGATTTTAACCCATGACCAAGCCTTCAGAAATTGAGCACTTGAAGTCTCCAAGTTCTCTCTTGCAGTGTCCCCGTGAAATGGGTTATAGTTGGGAGAGTGGATATTATCCCTGGAGTTGACAGTATTGATGCTGATTTAGAAGGTAGATAAATAGGCCTAGGAACCTCAAGTCTCTCCCCTGCCTAATTGATGTAGATCCAGCACCATAGAAGGCTCTTTTTTCTTAGAAATCAACCTAGGGTTGATAGGCATTTTGGTTGGGTCTTTATTAGCTCCCCTTGTAATCGCTGAACTTAATGAAACTCAAACATGGGTTAATGAGTCGAGTACGGAAATTCTATACTTGGTTTACTAATTTATTCAATTTAAGTGAGGGTAATACGGTCTTTTTTCCATCTTATTTATGTAACGTGAGTAGCAGTTTTAGTTATTTTAGAGTTCCTTTTAAATAGGTGGGTGGTTTTGTTGTAGAAATCCTTAAAAAAGGTGGATGGTAGTTAGGTTAGGTAAGAGATCATCTTAGAGTTAGTTTAGGACTCTTTTATTTCTATTCAATCCAAAAATTACTTGTACGACTGTTCACCGATTTGAAAATAACTGCCTTCAGTGAAGAATAAAATACAGACTACTTAGTTAAGCAAATATTGTTTTGGAGCAAATTGTGGGATTAGAAGTTGGTCAGCGGCCTCTTGATTCTCCTTGGGTCTATTGGGTGGCCTCACCAATGATGACCAAGCAAGTTGGGGACTTGGGCAGGAGTGAATCACCTTTATCAGGAGCCATTAATCAGCGTTTTATTGGTTCACCAAGCAGGTCAATGAACTAGGCAGGGAATCTCCATCCTCCATTCTTCCTAAGGTCTTGGACATTTCTTTTATGCCTTATTTTCTGACTGTTTGTTACAGATGTGGATAAACCTCCATTAAACCTACATCTGCAGATTTTATGACTAAAACCTGATTAGTTTAAGGCCTTCTTTAGGGGAACAGAATCTCTATATTTTCCCGACATTCTCTTAAAATTTCAGCCCCATCCAAACCCTAGAAAACCATGGAGTCGTAGACCCTCTAAATTCCCCAACTGACTCCCTATATTTTAGAAGTCTTGGATTGAGGATGAAATTCAAATTAGTCCTCCTGTCCATATCAGTCCTAACATTGAAGTTACCCCCTCAAAAAGACCCCTTAAACTACTCCAAATAAAGCCCAAAGTGCTGTCCAAAAATAATCGGATCTGGTTATCTTTAGAGGATCTTGGTGTATTACAGCTTTGCTTGGTAACCCAATCAAGGGCTTCATCAGCAATCCAGCTAGATTTGTGTTTTATTCATGCAGGTGGAGGCTCTGCTTGTAACTGAACAGGGACTGTAAGGCCAAGACTTAAAACCTGCGGTTTTGAGAATTTTGAGATTCGACTTCATCTTTTTGAACTTGCTTCTAAACTGAACATGATGGATATAGACCTATGGTGTTTTCCTCATTTTGTCTGAATTTTGAGCACTTTCCAGTTCAATTTCGAAAACGACCAAATTGGGATTTAGGACAAAGTTGCATGCGTAAAATAAACCGTGTCTTTGTCACTAAAAGACAATAATTTTTAATTTAAAAAGAGAGTTGGGTAAACAAATCTGTAAACAATCTTGGCCCTTGCTCTCTATCATTGAAATGAAATTGCTGAAATTGAATCTGTATATCATTGACTTTCATTAGATTTAACTGTTGACATGGCTGTGCCTATGCTTTTAAATGCGTACTTTAAAGTTAGTGCAGGGTTAGTGGAATTTCCAGTCCCATTGAAATTGATAGGACTGGCGACATATCTACCACTGGGCAGGGTCATAGTTATGAGTTGTGAAACCCCTGGGTGTCCAAGCAGATTTGAGGGCCTAGGCAGCTGCCACTTTTATGGTAGTGAATGTCTTGTTTTTATTTATGCCAAATATCATTTTAAACAATGTTTTGAATCCAATTGAAATAGTTAAATCAATTTAAAAAAGGACAAAGTTGCTGGAGTTATTTCTCAAATAAAAAAATTCCTTCAATATTAAGATAGTAATGAAATGATTAAAAACTTAAAAACTAAAGAACTAACAGCATTGTTAAGTATGACTAATTTTGATGTATGTATAAAAATAACACGGCAGTTTAGGCTGTATTCACTGCACATTTGACTATATTTCTATGTGAATATAGGTTCTTCAATTGAAATTAAATTTAGGGGCAGTCTTGATTCTCTTGAATTTATTGGAAAGCGGCTGTTGTGTGAGAAATAAAATCATTTTGCTAGCCAAACTTCTCGAAGAACATTGTCATTTTTGTAGATTGAGAGAAATTTTATTGTTCAAAGTTAAAGAACATTCTTTCTAAGAACATTACAAACCAAATGTGAGACTCCGTATACCAGGAAAATGAGTAGTCTCAAGACCGGTAACCAAATGTATGCCTTATAGTTCCAATGGTTTGCTTCTTCAGTTGTGTTGTCTTCTATGTCTATGTTGATTTTTGATGGATTGATATGGCTTAATATTGACTTTTGCTGATTTGATGTGATTTAATATTGATTTTTTGATGAGCCGATGTTGCTTGATGTTAACATTTGATGACTTGATGTGGCTTAATATTCTTTTTTGATGATAAAATGTATATATTTTCTACCATACTAGATATTTTTAAAACAGAAAGGAAATATAAGAATAACAATGGTGTGCCTTGGTTAGTGAGTGAAGTTCAATAACAATATTTGTTGCATGCTTTCCTATTTTCCAGGGGATCAACGGATGCAAGGACATAATAGAAAGTTCAAAGGTGGGAAGAAGCATCATTCGTTGCCAAATGCTCATGTCCGTTCAGAATTAAAAAATCCTGAACAAATCCGAAAAGAAAGGCAAAAGAACGCTAGCAGAATGCTTCATGCCAAGAACAAATCTTTCAAGGGAAAAAAGTTTGGAAAAAATGCAAAAAGAGGAAAGGCGAAGTGAGAAAATTATGGGCGAATTCTGATCTATAGACCCGTTCAGGATTATAGCAAAGCAACAAAGAAGTTGGAGTTCAAGAGCTCCAAAAGAAGAGGCCCAAAAATTTTAGCTTTCCCTTTGGCCACCGTTCGGGTTTTATTTAAACATTGAGGAAGTTCATCATTTTGCCTAGGGACGAGAGTTGTGCCTGACAGAAACTTTAAGGTGGTTTTCTGGCAAGTGAATAATGGGCGGATTCGGTTGGTAAATCAAAGTCTTGAAGACCAAGCAAGCTATTTTACTCCATTTCATCCAAATATAAGTTCATATTTTCTGTGCCCCATTTTATATGAAGGAATTTTGAATTTACCGACACTTTGTGTTTGTGTTTCTATTCTATTAGCTTTGGTACTTGTTCTACAGAGCTTCAATATTTCAGGATGATGAAAAAAAGCAGAAAAGGGTGCTAAAAACAGAAGTGGTTTGTAAACTAGTTGGTAACAACCTTCCTTTCTTGGTGTAGTCCCCTGAAGGTGCCCCCCGGGGGGGGGGGGTTTGCACAGGTGTCACTTTTTAATTGAGGCTAAGGTTGCTCTTGCTGGATGCTGGATGCTTGCGTACTCCATGATCCCATATCATACGGATTATAGCTGGGAATCCTGGGTAGGCCTATGTTTAGCTGTTTGTTCCAGACCCAGTTTACTATGATGGTTAAAGACCTTAAAACAAACTTTTTAGTCTACCAAAGGTGATGTGGAGCTTATGTCCCTCATTTGTGAACCGACTGGAACATGATCAAGATCAGATGGAGCAATAACACAATTTTGGACGGCATATAGAACAGAATAGTAGGCAGCAACAAATGAGAATTTCCCAGGCTTAGCCGAGAACAAGATATAATATATTACTATTGTAGCAAGGTTGGTATAGATTATAGTAAAAAATAAGAGGGAAATTTAAGTTTCAACTATGTGAAAATGGGAAATTTATGTGGAAACTTGAGAAGTTTTGAGGAAGACGAGGATTTTTTCGTACAAGTTTCGACATCAAGTTTCGATAGGTTTGAGGGAGTGTTTTAGGGTGGAATTCTGCATTGGCACATGCATTTTACTAAAAAAATCAATATCAATGTAGAATTGACTGGGAAGTATACAATAAACTTAAATATATTTGAGTATATATAATTCAATATATGACTTCTAACTTCTAAGTTCGATTCAAAACATCAAATAAACTCAAAACACCAAATTCAAATACAATGTAACTAACAATTAAAAATAAAAGGGAAGTACAACTCACTAACCTAGTGCCTCGGTGGATTCATCCCATGACTTGAGTAGTACTGTGCCTGTGACATCCTCTCCTTTGACCATAGGATATAGACATCCCATGACATGTGATGTCTATGGTTGTCGAGGTAATCGAAAACTACAGCTCTATAGGTCTGGTCATCAACATGCGTAAGATATATATCCAATCTGAGGGAGTACAGAGTACGGATAGGGAAGTCCTGATTCCACCTCAGGGAGTAGGGGTTGGGGTTGCACGCTGAAGATTCTCTCCACAAACGTCTGTGCCCCCCAGTTAGCATCCACATAAGTTGCACCCTTGTGCACGTATATCGTCCTCTTGTCAGACGTTGGATAATACATCCTAGTCTGTTCCACTAGTTTATGTCTCCCATAATCCTGAGGGAACCCTTGACCATAAGATGCATAATCGTAAGCCCTAGAAGAAGATGCAACACTTCTCATACCACTCTCATATGAGTGGGGATCTGTTGTTGCCGGTATCCAGTATCTGGCCATGGAGCCTCTTGACTTATCTAGACTCATAGATCCCATGGAGCCTGCCAAGCTATTCACATCCGTGGGATGGTAAGACCCGTACGATGAAGTGTCATCTTCATACCCATGTCTATGCTGCTTCCCTTTCTTTCCCCTTTCAGCTGTAGGTGGAAGTAAGACCTCGAGATGCTAGTCGACCGTGGTCGATATCCTGGGTAGTGTGGCTGAACTAAGTCTCCCCAGTGAACCTCAATGGCCCTCCCTATCCCTGACTCTCAACTGGGGTCATTGTTGGCTCTGGTGGTGGTGGTCTCTCCTGTGGATCAGTTGAATCCTAATCACCAAGTCCATCATCATCATCATCCTCACTTCCACTGTCATCTCCACTGCCAAGTCCAACATCATCATCATCATCATCATCATCATCATCATCTTGTGACTGACTAGCGGGTGGTTGAGTAACATCATCATCATCATCTGACTACACAATATTATCCTCACCGACATTGGATGCACTGGGGTGTGGTACAAAGGGATGGTTAGGCTTGGTGTGCACTCTCCCATTTGTGGCCAAGAACTCATCCACATTAGTTCCCATTTTTCGTGCAATTTGATTGCTGAGTCGACCTCCCGCCTCATCCAACAATGGCACTCTGATCCACTCAAATAGGGGTCCTCCTCCTCCTCATCAATGGCAAAGATGTCAACCAACTCAATCTTGTCCCCATTACCTCGCGCCGGACCTAACTTAATGTGATCCTCTCTCAACCTCATATTATAGTGAACATATATAAGATCCTCTAGCCACTTCACCCCCTAACAGTTAGAATGTATCAAATTGAATGTGTTCCAGTTATGCTCGCGGCCGGTGGTAGAAGATGCCTGGGAGAGCACTTTAACTGCGATAATAATTAAGTATTCCGAGTCTAACCCGTACTGCAGCCACCACTCACTCAGCTGCAAGAAACATAACCAATCAAATTAATAATGGTAAAAATATATTGTGTCAAAAGTCAAATTGAGTATCTAAGACTTAAACTAAGTGACTAACCGTGAATGGTGTTCTCTTGAGCTTGAATATTTACAACGTTAGTATAAAAAACAAGTAGTTATCCTAAGTACTAGACTTCAAGTCATCTCACAAGTCACAAGTCACAAGTCACAAGTCACAAGTCACAATCTATTTCATTATTAATTAATGCTTGTTTCGCTGGATCCGGTTCCAACCTTTCCACTACTTGCTAGACTGCCCAGATCAAATCTGTCCTCATCCCAAGTTCTCTGCTGTAGTGGTATATGGGATTCAAATAATAGGCTAACAAACAAGTCAACAAATGAGATGGTAAGAAACTACACAACAACATAATAAGTATTAACTATTAAGTAATAACTTGAAAAATTTAATAACTTTCAACTCACCAGCCAAATGCAATGAATGTTTCAACTACCTCTCCCACCTCTCTTGGACGATATCAAGGAATTTCTGGTTGTCATTAGGATATACCTTCCCAACCATCTCCTTCACAATATCCACTGCAACCCATATATGTGGTAAAGTTGGTTTCCTTTGTTGATCTACCAACTTTAAGACTGTCACCATTGGGTCTAGAAGCTTCAACAACTTTTAGATTTGCCCAAAATCTATCATTGGATATGGTAGCCCTGTGTGCTTGCTCTCCCTACCGATGAATCTGACTGGGGCCAATCGAACCACTCTTGCAATGCAAACAAAGCACGTAGTTGGTTTTTCATCTTCTAAAAACTCTTCAAGGCAATCCAATTTGTAGCAAATCTTGTGATCCTAGTCCTCACCAAGTCACCACCACATATCCTCCTCAACATATCCAATGCATTTCCATGGTTATATACGAATGTGGTCACATGTCAAGCCCATTGAACAACCTTTTTCACAAATTTGATTTGCCCCATGTCTTTCAGCATCAAATCGATACAATGTGCCGCACAAGGAGTCTAGAAGAGCTTATAGGTGGGATTCTTTATCAATTTCATCCCGGGTCTTCTTGAAATTGGAGCCATATCGTCATAGTCTGCACCATGTGCTCGACTCCAACTTCTTTCACCACACTCTTCAGCAACCCATATATGTATTTTGCATCTTTTTTGTAATCGGATGCATCAACAGACTTGAGGAACACCATCCTCCCATCACAATTAGCATAAATTGATGTAGACTGTCTAGTGGGACCAATCCAACCATCACACATCACTATCACCCCATAGTGCCTCCACATCGGCTTAAGACCATCAATGTAGGTCTTCAAGTCTTCCTTATGCCATGGGAGATATACATTATGTATCTCATATGGGGTTGGTTCAACCACCCCATGTCCAACACCACTGATCTCATCCACCATTGCCTTATAATGAGGCCCCCTATGCAACATTTGCAAGAACAGTGTGATGTAATGCCCAGTTAGAAAAGACCATCCCCACCTTCTCCTTCACATTACCTCACATATGCTTTAATTTCTTTTGTTTTGTCTGTGGCCTTGCAAACAAGTTAGGATCAGTGCGTAGTATCTGCACATCAGGATCTATGGCACTGGGTCTAGAAGCAACAGATGTGGCACTAGGTCGTGGTCGTGTGGCCCGTGGTAATGGAGCTGACTCTTTGACACTCTGGCTCCTCCTCATAATGGAGCTGCCTCCGCTTGCCCTCTCAAAATCTAGATCTCTAGATAACCTTGCACCCGTGGCCCTCTGTTTCCTCCTGATCTCATTGAGTCTATGAGACTCCCTGCTCATCCCGAGTATTCTCTCCATCTCTGCCTCTGGGGATGATGCATAATCTAGATCCACATTTTTCTCTCCCACCTCCTCTAAGCATGATGTCTGGAACTCCTCCCTCTTTGCTTTCTTCAGTGCCCTCTTCTCTTGCCCTCTTGTCACATATTTTGCCATCGCCACTTTAACTTCATAAGGTACACTGGGGCATCAAACCACATTGCAGTCCCCTCCCGCTAAATGGATCTTCAGTTGAGTGGCCCCACCTGATCAAATATTTTTCAAACAATATTTACACTCCGACTTCTTCTTGTCATCGTCAAAGGTCTACCATGTTGCCAAGCTATGTCTGATATCGTGTTTTTGAGTCTCTGATTTAAAAGTTTGTGCCTGATACTAACACACATAATAATTGTCTTTAAAATACAAACCCAACACTTCAATTTTAGCCTAAAGACACTAAACACACATTACTTGTAAACTATGGAATCCATAAACATTTTGAATTTTTTTCCCTTATTAAAAATTAATTTTTATAATTAAAATATTTGTTATAATAATTATTAAGTACAAGAAAATCAGAAAACATAGTAAAACAATTCAAAAATTAGATTAAATCAATTACATATGTAAATGAAACCGACATGTCGCCAGGTGTTGCTGTGTGGGTCCTTGGCGACACGGGCGACATGTCGACCGATTTTTTGTAGGGGTTCGATGAAAAATCGACCCTTGTTTCAAAGGGTATTTGGAGTCATTTTGACCTGAAATTTGACGTGTAGCCTAATTTGAGGCCAATAAACACATTGGGAGTGTTATTTTGACCTAAAACATCACCTAAACTAATGTTCTTAATTGACCCATGTCCTACTGTATGCGGGCGAAAGCCACGAAACTAGAAATCTAAAAACTCATAAAAACCAAATCATCTAAAGTCTACAATTAATTGTACAAGTATATAGAGTCATCCAACCATATAAAATCTCAAACTCTCAATTCCAAGTATTGTGCCTAGATGGATTAAACTCTTGTGACTCAGTGTGTCTCCATTGATGCTCCCCCAACAAACTCACATATCGATCCCATCTCATACGATACTGATAGTGCTCCAGATAATCATCAACTATAGCTCTATAGCGGTCATCTTCCGCCGCCAAGAGAACTCCAATTTGAGGGAAGTGAGAATAGGGCCAAGGAAGGTACTGCATGCCTGATGATGCTACTGTTGGTGCCAATGTCTGTGAAAATATAGACTCCTCAGTAGACATTGGCCTCCTCTCGAGACCATGGTCATTGTAAGTATCGTGGCTATTGGCTTGCGAGTGCCCATAATACGAAGGATATGAGGGGATACTCATATCCATATCACACTATCCATGTGAAGGAGGGACACCATAAATACCCATAGGCCAATAACCTGGTGTGGAGCCTACAGACTCATCCAAGCTCATGGACCCCACCGCTCCTATTAAGTCGCCCGCTGGATCCGAAGGATTAACATAAGAACCATAGGATCCGTAAGATCCGTGCGGTAGGGTGACATCATCATAACCACCTCTGTGTTGTTGCTGGCTCTCATGGCCCTTCCCCCTCCGATGGTGGCTTGGCCTCATATCAGGATATTCACGACCATGATGATGATCACCACCATGATCATAATCTTGGGTGGCATGTGAGAAATGACTCTCCGTAGTGTATTTGAGTGGGGGGCTGCTTTGTGTCTCCGGTAGTGGAACATGTAGATGCTCTTCAAGGCCTCCACCACCACCACCACCACCACCACCACCACCACCACCACCACCATCATCATCATCCCTCGCAGTCTGACTAGGCGGGAGTGTGTCATCTGGATCGTCATCCTGCCGCTCATTCGTGCCTGGTGCCACCATCCAATCCTCATCAACAATGGCAGCTGCCTCTGCATGTGCTTGACCCTCTCGAGAGGCCATACACTCATCCACATCAACCCCTGCAGCTCAAGCTAGGTCTGGGTCAGGCCTCCCTCTAGGTTGGTCCAACATCGGCTCACCCCCCCCGGGGCCGCGCCGGGAGCCAGCCAAAAAAACTGTTGTCCCCTCCTCCCCACGGCGCCCCCCAACCCCACCGGGGTGGGGCCCCCCCCCCAAAGACCGGGACCAGCGACCCCCCCCCACAAAAATAATAAAAAAAAAATCAACAAAAATAAAAAAAAAAGGGCCGAAGAAACAAAATACAAAAAAAAAAAAATAAATAAAGAAGAAGGAGGGGGGGGAATAATAGATATAATCAGAGTGTCAAACAGATAAGTAAAGTGAGGCAAATATCCCACTCTACCACCAGCGGAAAAGTAGCTCTAAAAGAATAAACTAGACACAATCTAATCCCAGTAGCAAGTACAATGGGTAACTAAATTGTTCTCCACTTTATAGACAACATCCTTATAAGTGTAAATCTCATAAATGGCACAAGGACGCTTCCACTCAATGGTCGGACTAAGCATCGTACGGAGCATAACCACTCGCGGGATCTTTAGAGTAATTGTGGTAACCGCAATCACCTTCCTGGAGATATGCCTCTTCGCCTTGCGCTTCTTCATAGGGACCGTCATAGTACTCAGTACCTGCAGGATATTCTAACAAACATTGTACAATAAAGGAATGAGTTTCAAAGAAACTCGGTAAAAGGCGATTAAAATCCATAATAACATAAATGGCGGGATTCGGAACAAACATAAATGCAATATGATATGAGACAAGCAATGAATGAATGAATCTAACTCTATGTATGCTGGTCTCTATTGGCAGACATGCTTTAAGTCATAGCACCGTACTTCTTTAGGAAGGTCCGCTCACATCCTCAACCATTTATGATATCTTGGATTCTCTCACGGATCATTTCACCGGTCTTGAGCAGCCGATTGGTAATGGGTCCTTCATCCCTCAGGACAAACCATGGCGGGGGGTTAAGTCAACACACTCTCTCACAACCATTTGGTATAAGTACTTGGCGCATGTCGGGGGTAAAACCTAGCCAAATGCAAGTCTTCTACTTAGTTACATCAAGTCAGATCCAGATACGTCCATTCCTCGTCCCTGACGATCCTTTCCGGTATCCTTCACACTAGAGTCCTCATAGTCCTTGACTACGGACTCATCAACCCTATTGGTTATCCACATATGGTAAACGGGAAGCTCTCACGTCCTCTCACGGGTTGGTTACCGGTCTTAAGCGCCCGTGAGCCCAAGTCTAACCATATGCAATCCTACCAATAAATGGCCCCCACAATGTGATTCCTATCCTCTCACGGGTTGGTTACCGGTCTTGAGCGCCCATGAATCCCCATTGCTACCACGGGTCGTTCGGTCTCAATACCCCTCCGATTAGGGTCTGACATAACAGGACATCCTAGCCAAACACTACTAGACAATCCTAGATATGTCATCCAACAGTTTAGGAAGGTGTCCAGAGGGCATCTCCGGAAACATCCCATAATATTCCCGTAGTAGTCCAAGGACAGAAGTGTCAAAAGGACACCTCTCCTTTCCAAACCATACTTAAGCATACACATGCATCAATTCATATCATCACATATATGGTAACTTCATATATGGAAAGAAATCAATAACTACAATCAACTTGTATAACATTGGTAAGTAAATCATACATGAATCAATTTAATATGAATAAGTAATGCTACTGTAATCAAAGTTATGCAACAGTAGTATATCATTGTAAGAATCTAATTTAGGAATCATATCAATGATATTCAAATATAGAAACTAGATTCATGCTATCTATGTAATTAAGGAAATAACCATCCTTACCTTTTATAACTCGCAAAAGGAATCCTAAGAAATCAAGTAAGATCTTGGCAAACTTGAGAAGAAGGTCCTAAACAAGTATATACAACATATTAGGAAAGATCCCTAACAGAAAAGATACCAAAACATCCAACACAGACCAATTATGGAGTTGTTGTACTCATTGGTCGAGTGGATTGGTCGACTGGTCCAGTCGACCAATGCAGACAGTAGCCTAAAAAAAAACAGAGTTTTAAGATATGAAATCCGAATTTGGTGGTTCAAAAGGGTACTAATCAAGGGGTAAACTACATCAGTAGTATTCTAACATATAGGGGACCTCAAAACACCAACCAAATCAAGATATCAAGATCCAAATTAGGAAACAAAAAGTTACCATAATTAGATCAACCATGGATCTTGAAGAATTCAAGATAGAAATCAAAGACAAGAACAATAGAAGAATGGATCATTGCTTCAGGTAAAGGTATCATGAAAAGCATACTTAGATCTTCAAGGAATTAGGCTTAAAAGCATAAATCTAAATAAGGAAATAAAACCTACCATATATGTAACTACCATGCTTCATGAAGAACACATAGTATGGTAGAAGAGAACAACTAGAGATTGATAGATTATGGATCATGGAAAGAAAACACAGTAATTAACTACTAACATGATCAATATCGAAGATCCAAAGAGATCAGAATTCAAATCAGAAGTTTAACAAGATTAGATCATGGTTTGATCATGATTCCTTCAAAAGCTTGCAATGATCATGGTTAAGATCATTGTTCTAGCCTCAAATCCTTAGGATGATCAAGAGAACATGTTCAGAGATGTTTGCAACAGAGAATGCAGCATCTCTTCTACTGTCTCAACTCAAAAAGGAAAGAAAAACAAAGATGGAGGAGAAGAAGAGAGAGTAGACATACATTTTGATGCAAAAGGAAGAGTTTCGACGAAGATCCGTCAAGAAAACACCAAGGATGCAAGGGAGATGACTTGCAGAGGTCTTTGGTTCGTTCAGAGAGTTTGGAGGCAGCAAATACGAAGTAGACTCGAGATTGGACTTAAATAGAGCAAGAAAAACCTAATTGCCAAAGACAGCACTCATTGGTCGAGTGGATTGGTCGACTGGCCCAGTCGACCAATCAGTCGACCAATGCTGACAGCAAGACCAAAACAGGGAATTGAAGGCCCAGATCAAATCCAATCCTAAAGGGGTTTTGCACACAAGTCAAATGACTTACCTAATAGGTAGAAATGCCTTCAAACCAAGATAGAGAGCACTCCAAGTCCATCAACTAATCCGATCTTCATCAAGATTCAATTTCCATAAATAGAACTTCATCATCAACTTTCATGGATTCAAAGCCAGGACACCAAGTCCTCCAGGGATGGCCCAAAGTGACTTCTTACTTTACTTGGGGTCACTGGACCTACAAATAACAAGGTTCCCGGGTCAAGGTT